>NC_135232.1:1147156796-1147458796 GCF_051348905.1 Ranitomeya variabilis
TTTCCAAAATGGGGTCACTTGTGCGGGAGATCCAATGTTTAGGCACACAGGGGCTCTCCAAACGCGACATGGTGTCCGCTAATGATTGAAGCTAATTTTCCATTCAAAAAGCCAAATGGCGTGCCTTCCCTTCCGAGCCTTGCCGTGCACCCAAACAGTGGTTTACCCCCACATATGAGGTATTGGCGTACTCAGGAGAAATTGCCCAACAAATGTTAGGATCCATTTTATCCTGTTGCCCATGTGAAAATGAAAAAATTGAGGCTAAAAGAAATTTTGTGTGAAAAAAAAGTACTTTTTCATTTTTACTGATTAATTTGTGAAGCACCTGGGGGTTTAAAGTGCTCACTATGCTTCTAGATAAGTTCCTTGGGGGGTCTAGTTTCCAAAATGGGGTCACTTGTGGGGGAGCTCCAATGTTTAGGCACACGGGTGCTCTCCAAACGCGACATGGTGTCCGCTAAAGATTGGAGCCAATTTTTAATTCAAAAAGTCAAATGGCGCTCCTTCCCTTCCGAGCCCTGCCGTGCGCCCAAACAGTGGTTTACCCCCACATATGAGGTATCAGCGTACTCAGGACAAATTGGACAACAACATTCGTGGTCCAGTTTCTCCTTTTACCCTTGGGAAAATAAAAAAATTGTTGTGAAAAGATCATTTTTGTGACTAAAAAGTTAAATGTTAATTTTTCCCCTCCATGTTGCTTCTGCTGCTGTGAAACACCTGAAGGGTTAATAAACTTCTTGAATGTGGTTTTGAGCACCTTGAGGGGTGCAGTTTTTAGAATGGTGTCACTTTTGGGTATTTTCAGCCATATAGAACCCTCAAATTGACTTCAAATGTGAGGTGGTGCCTAAAAAAATGGTTTTGTAAAGTTTGTTGTAAAAATGAGAAATCACTGGTCAAATTTTAACCCTTATAACTTCCAAGCAAAAAAAAAATTTGTTTCCAAAATTGTGCTGATGTAAAGTAGACATGTGGGTAATGTTATTTATTAACTATTTTGTGTCACATAACTCTCTGGTTTAAAAGAATAAAAATTCAAAATGTGAAAATTGCGAAATTTTCAAAATTTTCGCCAAATTTTCATTTTTTTCACAAATAAACTCAGAAATTATCGACCTAAATTTACCACTAACATGAAGCCCAATATGTCATGAAAAAACAGTATCAGAATCGCTAGGATCCGTTGAAGCGTTCCTGAGTTATTACCTCATAAAGGGACACTGGTCAGAATTGCAAAAAATGGCAAGGCTTTGGCCGCGCGTGCGCAGAAGCGGCGCTCTGCTGGCCGCGGCTTCAGGAAAATGGCCGCGCCCACCGATCACCAATGGAATAACGGACATCGCGCTCTTTTCACTCCCCTGTGCAGGATTCGGGACCTTGGACATGCGCACACCACTACGCCACCAACGGAAAACTACGCAATATCTGGGGGAAGACAACACGCCCTTTTGACCAGACCAGCCTGATTGACAGGCGAAAACGACTACTTTTGTAACGTATTTCGGCAGCATAGGTGGGGAATCGGGGTCCACAAACTACACTATTGTCCAGCACAGCTCAGGCCCTATTTAACAGTATTTTTATCTCATACCGAAAAAACGGGGTGACAGGTTCCCTTTAAGGCCAAAATAGGCTGGGTCATGAAGGGGTTAACAACCACTAATCCTCCCAGTGATCACACTGCAGCGAGGAGCCTGAGGGCCGACACCGGGCGGCCACACACTGCTACACCGGCCAGATCTCCGCTCTGTCAGGGCTGCGCGGATTGGTGGAGCTCCCCGCTCCAGCTTCTCGGAGCTCCACTGTCCTCAGCACTGACTGAAGCGTCCGGGGCGGAGGGACACGTGACAGCAGCAAGACAGCAACTCACAGACTACATCTCCCAGGAAGCATCGCGGCTGTGACGTAATGACGGCGGGGCACGCGCTGCGCGGAGACGTCGCTGTGAGGGCGGAGCTGTTAGTCCCAGACATGGCGGAGCTGGAGACAGCGGCGGAACATGAGCGGATCCTGCGGGAGATCGAGAGCACTGAGACGGCATGTATCGGCCCCACACTGCGGTGAGTGCCGGAGCGAGAGACAGCAGAGACACAGGGGGGAGAGAGAGAGACAGACAGCTCCTGACAGGAGAGAGAGAGAGAGACAGCCCCTGACAGGAGAGAGAGAGAGACAGACAGCCCCTGACAGGAGAGAGAGAGAGACAGCTCCTGACAGGAGAGAGAGAGACAGACAGCTCCTGACAGGAGAGAGAGAGAGAGAGACAGCCCCTGACAGGAGAGAGAGAGAGAGACAGCTCCTGACAGGAGAGAGAGAGAGAGAGAGACAGCCCCTGACAGGAGAGAGAGAGAGACAGCTCCTGACAGGAGAGAGAGAGACAGACAGCTCCTGACAGGAGAGAGAGAGAGAGAGACAGCCCCTGACAGGAGAGAGAGAGAGAGAGAGAGACAGCTCCTGACAGGAGAGAGAGAGAGAGAGACAGCCCCTGACAGGAGAGAGAGAGAGACAGCCCCTGACAGGAGAGAGAGAGAGAGACAGCTCCTGACAGGAGAGAGAGAGAGAGACAGCCCCTGACAGGAGAGAGAGAGAGAGACAGCCCCTGACAGGAGAGAGAGAGAGAGAGACAGCCCCTGACAGGAGAGAGAGAGAGAGAGAGACAGCCCCTGACAGGAGAGAGAGAGAGAGAGAGACAGCCCCTGACAGGAGAGAGAGAGAGAGACAGCCCCTGACAGGAGAGAGAGAGACAGACAGCTCCTGACAGGAGAGAGAGAGAGAGAGACAGCCCCTGACATGAGAGAGAGAGAGACAGCCCCTGACAGGAGAGAGAGAGAGAGACAGCCCCTGACAGGAGAGAGAGAGAGAGAGACAGCCCCTGACAGGAGAGAGACAGCCCCTGACAGGAGAGAGAGAGAGAGACAGCCCCTGACAGGAGAGAGAGAGAGAGACAGCCCCTGACAGGAGAGAGAGAGAGAGACAGCCCCTGACAGGAGAGAGAGAGAGAGAGAGACAGCCCCTGACAGGAGAGAGAGAGAGAGACAGCCCCTGACAGGAGAGAGAGAGAGAGAGACAGCCCCTGACAGGAGAGAGAGAGAGAGAGACAGCCCCTGACAGGAGAGAGAGAGAGACAGCTCCTGACAGGAGAGAGAGAGACAGACAGCTCCTGACAGGAGAGAGAGAGAGAGAGAGACAGCCCCTGACATGAGAGAGAGAGAGAGAGACAGCCCCTGACAGGAGAGAGAGAGAGACAGCCCCTGACAGGAGAGAGAGAGAGAGAGACAGCCCCTGACAGGAGAGAGAGAGAGAGACAGCCCCTGACAGGAGAGAGAGAGAGAGAGAGACAGCCCCTGACAGGAGAGAGAGAGAGAGAGAGACAGCCCCTGACAGGAGAGAGAGAGAGAGAGAGACAGCCCCTGACGAGAGAGAGAGAGAGAGAGAGAGAGACAGCCCCTGACAGGAGAGAGAGAGAGACAGCTCCTGACAGGAGAGAGAGAGACAGACAGCTCCTGACAGGAGAGAGAGAGAGACAGCCCCTGACAGGAGAGAGAGAGAGAGAGACAGCTCCTGACAGGAGAGAGAGAGAGACAGACAGCCCCTGACAGGAGAGAGAGGGAGAGAGAGAGAGACAGCCCCTGACAGGAGAGAGACAGCCCCTGACAGGAGAGAGACAGCCCCTGACAGGAGAGAGACAGCCCCTGACAGGAGAGAGACAGCCCCTGACAGGAGAGAGACAGCCCCTGACAGGAGAGAGAGACAGCCCCTGACAGGAGAGAGAGACAGCCCCTGACAGGAGAGAGAGACAGCCCCTGACAGGAGAGAGAGACAGCCCCTGACAGGAGAGAGAGAGAGACAGCCCCTGACAGGAGAGAGAGAGAGAGACAGCCCCTGACAGGAGAGAGAGAGAGACAGCCCCTGACAGGAGAGAGAGAGAGAGAGAGAGAGAGACAGCCCCTGACAGGAGAGAGAGAGAGACAGCCCCTGACAGGAGAGAGAGAGAGAGAGAGAGACAGCCCCTGACAGGAGAGAGAGAGAGAGAGAGAGACAGCCCCTGACAGGAGAGAGAGAGAGAGAGAGAGACAGCCCCTGACAGGAGAGAGAGACAGCCCCTGACAGGAGAGAGAGACAGCCCCTGACAGGAGAGAGAGACAGCCCCTGACAGGAGAGAGAGACAGCCCCTGACAGGAGAGAGAGACAGCCCCTGACAGGAGAGAGAGACAGCCCCTGACAGGAGAGAGACAGCCCCTGACAGGAGAGAGAGACAGCCCCTGACAGGAGAGAGAGACAGCCCCTGACAGGAGAGAGAGACAGCCCCTGACAGGAGAGAGAGACAGCCCCTGACAGGAGAGAGAGACAGCCCCTGACAGGAGAGAGAGACAGCCCCTGACAGGAGAGAGAGAGAGACAGCCCCTGACAGGAGAGAGAGACAGCCCCTGACAGGAGAGAGAGAGAGAGAGAGACAGCCCCTGACAGGAGAGAGAGAGAGAGACAGCCCCTGACAGGAGAGAGACAGCCCCTGACAGGAGAGAGACAGCCCCTGACAGGAGAGAGAGACAGCCCCTGACAGGAGAGAGAGACAGCCCCTGACAGGAGAGAGAGACAGCCCCTGACAGGAGAGAGAGACAGCCCCTGACAGGAGAGAGAGACAGCCCCTGACAGGAGAGAGAGACAGCCCCTGACAGGAGAGAGAGACAGCCCCTGACAGGAGAGAGAGACAGCCCCTGACAGGAGAGAGAGACAGCCCCTGACAGGAGAGAGAGACAGCCCCTGACAGGAGAGAGAGACAGCCCCTGACAGGAGAGAGAGACAGCCCCTGACAGGAGAGAGAGAGAGAGAGAGAGACAGCCCCTGACAGGAGAGAGAGAGAGAGAGAGAGACAGCCCCTGACAGGAGAGAGAGAGAGAGACAGCCCCTGACAGGAGAGAGAGAGAGAGACAGCCCCTGACAGGAGAGAGAGAGAGAGAGAGACAGCCCCTGACAGGAGAGAGACAGCCCCTGACAGGAGAGAGACAGCCCCTGACAGGAGAGAGACACAGCCCCTGACAGGAGAGAGAGACAGCCCCTGACAGGAGAGAGAGACAGCCCCTGACAGGAGAGAGAGACAGCCCCTGACAGGAGAGAGAGACAGCCCCTGACAGGAGAGAGAGACAGCCCCTGACAGGAGAGAGAGACAGCCCCTGACAGGAGAGAGAGACAGCCCCTGACAGGAGAGAGAGACAGCCCCTGACAGGAGAGAGAGACAGCCCCTGACAGGAGAGAGAGACAGCCCCTGACAGGAGAGAGAGACAGCCCCTGACAGGAGAGAGAGACAGCCCCTGACAGGAGAGAGAGACAGCCCCTGACAGGAGAGAGAGACAGCCCCTGACAGGAGAGAGAGACAGCCCCTGACAGGAGAGAGAGACAGCCCCTGACAGGAGAGAGAGACAGCCCCTGACAGGAGAGAGAGACAGCCCCTGACAGGAGAGAGAGACAGCCCCTGACAGGAGAGAGAGAGAGAGAGACAGCCCCTGACAGGAGAGAGAGAGAGAGAGACAGCCCCTGACAGGGGAGAGAGAGAGACAGCCCCTGACAGGAGAGAGAGAGAGAGAGAGAGAGACAGCCCCTGACAGGAGAGAGAGAGAGACAGCCCCTGACAGGAGAGAGAGAGAGAGAGACAGCCCCTGACAGGAGAGAGAGAGAGACAGCCCCTGACAGGAGAGAGAGAGAGAGAGAGACAGCCCCTGACAGGAGAGAGAGAGAGACAGCCCCTGACAGGAGAGAGAGAGACAGCCCCTGACAGGAGAGAGAGAGAGAGAGACAGCCCCTGACAGGAGAGAGAGAGAGACAGCCCCTGACAGGAGAGAGAGAGAGAGAGAGACAGCCCCTGACAGGAGAGAGAGAGACAGCCCCTGACAGGAGAGAGAGAGAGAGACAGCCCCTGACAGGAGAGAGACAGCCCCTGGGCTCTTTGCTTTCACACCCGCCTTTGATATCCTGACCGGGGACAGACAATCTCCCTCATAGGGAAATGGCTTGTGGTTTTCTGTTGTCTTCTGCTGGGAGTTGTAGTACTCCAGGATGAGTGGTCAGGGATAATGTGTGGGTGTGACATCTCTCATGTCTGAGCCATGGAGCGGTCATATGTCCGTCCTGTTATATTGTCCCCTCATGGTGGGGGTCGGCAGTATCGGGTCATGGGGGTGCGGCACCGTCTTCTCCTCCGGCCGGATGTGCTGGGTTGTGGAGACGCCCAGCACCACGCTGTCACCTGTGGATTGGCGGCAGCGGGCTCTGCAGATCCTCGGTGTTCAGTTGTATAGTGGTGGATTTGCAGTTCCTGGCTGCGGCCACAGCACAGACGGTGGAGCTGCCCTCTGCAGCTGATCACACCCGCCCGGCACCGGACACCGCTGATTGGCAGAGGCGCTGGTGTCGCTCCTCTACTTATGTGACACATGTCGTTTCCTAGGGGTAGGTCATGACTGTGGAGCCGGGAACCTTCCTTCTGCCCGGGATATTGGGATATTTATAACATCATTCTCTGTCGTACCACCTAATAAATGATCCTGCTATGTGTGGTCCAACATTAAATGACCTCCCCCAATGTGGTGGTGGTGGGATTCTTCTCTTCCCTGAGCAGTGGTGTTAGGGGGGATTGATGGTGATGTTACTATTTGTAACTGCTTCTCCTGATTTGTGTCGGTTTGAAGTCGACTCATCGCAATTCAGTTTTATAAAGATCTCGCAGCAGCAAGTTGTACGAACACAGATGTAGATTACACTGCAGGTCTCCTCAAGGGGTAAGTTCAGAGGGCTGCAGTATATTTGCATAGGGGGCACCGAGACTGATCTATACACATCATAAGAGACACCGAGACTGACCTATACACCACATAGGAGACACCGAGACTGACCTATACACATCACATAGGAGACACCGAGACTGACCTATACACATCACATAGGAGACACCGAGACTGACCTATACACATCACATAGGAGACACCGAGACTGACCTATACACATCACATAGGAGACACCGAGATTGACCTATACACATCACACAGGAGACACCGAGATTGACCTATACACATCACATAGGAGACACCGAGATTGACCTATACACATCACATAGGAGACACGGAGACTGACCTATACACATCACATAGGAGACACGGAGACTGACCTATACACATCACATAGGAGACACGGAGACTGACCTATACACATCACATAGGAGACACGGAGACTGACCTATACACATCACATAGGAGACACGGAGACTGACCTATACACATCACATAGGAGACACGGAGACTGACCTATACACATCACATAGGAGACACGGAGACTGACCTATACACACGTCTATGCAGCAGAATTACAGGCTTGCTATGAGCGCTGACCACGGGGTGGCGCTCATAGAAATCTGCCATCAACAACCATAGAGGTCTCGAGGAGACCTCTGGTTGTGATGGCAACGCACCGATGACCCCCCGATCACGTGAAGGGGGGGCAGCGGTGCGTGTACTTCCGGTGGCGCGGCTGGCAGCGCTTGTTAAATGCCACTGTCAGTTTGACAGCGGCATTTAACTAGTTAATGGGCGCAGGCGGATTGCGATTCCGCTCGCGCCCATTGCGGGCACATGTCAGCTGTTTAAAACTGCCATATACACATCACATAGGAGACCCCGATACTGCCGTATACACATCACTTAGGAGACACTGAGACTGCCGTATACACATCACGTAGGTGACACCGAGACTGCCGTATACACATCACGTAGGTGACACCGAAACTGCCGTATACACATCACATAGGTGACACCGAGACTGCCGTATACACATCACATAGGTGGCACAGAGACTGCCGTATACACATCACATAGGTGACACCGAGACTGCCGTTTACACATCACATAGGTGACACCGAGACTGCCGTATACACATCACATAGGTGACACCGAGACTGCCGTATACACATCACATAGGTGACACCGAGACTGCCGTATACACATCACATAGGTGACACCGAGACTGCCGTATACACATCACATAGGTGACACCGAGACTGCCGTATACACATCACATAGGTGACACCGAGACTGCCGTTTACACATCACATAGGTGACACCGAGACTGCCGTATACACATCGCATAGGGGGCACGGAGACTGACCTATACACATCACATAGGAGACACTGAGACTGACCTATACACATCACATAGGAGACACCGAGACTGATCTATACACATCATAAGAGACACCGAGACTGACCTATACACATCACATAGGAGACACCGAGACTGACCTATACACATCACATAGGAGACACTGAGACTGACCTATACACATCACATAGGAGACACCGAGACTGACCTATACACATCACATGGGAGACACGGAGACTGACCTATACACATCACATAGGAGACACCGAGGCTGACCTATACACATCACATAGGAGACACGGAGGCTGACCTATACACATCACATAGGAGACACCGAGGCTGACCTATACACATCACATAGGAGACACCGAGCCTGACCTATACACATCACATAGGAGACACCGAGACTGACCTATACACATCACATCGGAGACACCGAGACTGACCTATACACATCACATAGGAGACACGGAGACTGACCTATACACATCACATAGGAGACACGGAGACTGACCTATACACATCACATAGGAGACACGGAGACTGACCTATACACATCACATAGGAGACACGGAGACTGACCTATACACATCACATAGGAGACACGGAGACTGACCTATACACATCACATAGGAGACACGGAGACTGACCTATACACATCACATAGGAGACACCGAGGCTGACCTATACACATCACATAGGAGACACGGAGGCTGACCTATACACATCACATAGGAGACACGGAGGCTGACCTATACACATCACATAGGAGACACCGAGCCTGACCTATACACATCACATAGGAGACACCGAGACTGACCTATACACATCACATCGGAGACACCGAGACTGACCTATACACATCACATAGGAGACACGGAGACTGACCTATACACATCACATAGGAGACACGGAGACTGACCTATACACATCACATAGGAGACACGGAGACTGACCTATACACATCACATAGGAGACACGGAGACTGCTGTATACCCCCTTAACCCCCAAGCTTTTTTCATTTCATTTTTCGCTCCCCTTTTTCCAGAGCCTTAAGTTTTTTATTTTTCTGTCAATATGGCCATGTGGGGGCTTATTTTTTGCGGGACGAGTTGTACTTCTGAACGACACCGTTGGTTTTACCATGTTGTGTAACAGAAAACGGGAAGAAAATTCCAAGTGCGACGAAATTGCAAAAAATTGCAATCCCACACTTGTTTTTTGTTTGGCTCTTTTGCTAGGTTCACCAAATGCTAAAACTGACCAGCCATTATGATTCTCCAGGACATTACGAGTTCATAGACACCAAACATGTCTAGGTTCTCTTTTTTTCTAAGTAGTAAAAAAAAAATTCCAAAGTTTGTTAAAAAAAACTAAAATAAAAACAATTGTGCAATATTTCGATATCCTTAGCGTCTCCTTTTTTCGTGATCTCGGGTTGGGTGAGGGCTTATTTTTTGCGTGCCGAGCTGATGTTTTTAATTATACCACTTTTGTGCAGATATGAACTTTTGATCGCCCGTTATTGCATTTTAATGCAATGTCACGGCAACCAAAAAAACATAATTTTGGCGTTTTGATTTTTTTCTCGCTATGCCGTTTAGCGATCGGGTTAATCCTTTTTTTTTTTTTTTTTTTATTGATCGGGCGATGCTGATACCAAAAATGTGTAGGTTTGATTTTTTATTTATTTATTTATTTATTTTTTTATTTTGATTGGGTCGAAAGGGGGTGATTTGAACTTTTATATTTTTTTCATTTTTTTATATTTTTAAACACTTTATCTTTTTTTAAATTTTGGCATGCTTCAATAGCCTCCATGGGAGACTAGAATCATCCACTCCTCGATCGCCTCTGCTACATAGAGGTGATGCACAGATCACGTCTATGCAGCAGAATTACAGGCTTGCTATGAGCGCTGACCGCGGGGTGGCGCTCATAGAAATCTGCCATCAACAACCATAGAGGTCTCGAGGAGACCTCTGGTTGTGATGGCAACGCACCGATGACCCCCCGATCACGTGAAGGGGGGGCAGCGGTGCGTGTACTTCCGGTGGCGCGGCTGGCAGCGCTTGTTAAATGCCACTGTCAGTTTGACAGCGGCATTTAACTAGTTAATGGGCGCAGGCGGATTGCGATTCCGCTCGCGCCCATTGCGGGCACATGTCAGCTGTTTAAAACTGCCATATACACATCACATAGGAGACCCCGATACTGCCGTATACACATCACTTAGGAGACACCGAGACTGCCGTATACACATCACGTAGGTGACACCGAGACTGCCGTATACACATCACGTAGGTGACACCGAAACTGCCGTATACACATCACATAGGTGACACTGAGACTGCCGTATACACATCACATAGGTGGCACAGAGACTGCCGTATACACATCACTTAGGAGACACCGAGACTGCCGTATACACATCACATAGGTGACACCGAGACTGCCGTATACACATCACGTAGGTGACACCGAAACTGCCGTATACACATCACGTAGGTGACACTGAGACTGCCGTATACACATCACATAGGTGGCACAGAGACTGCCGTATACACATCACATAGGTGACACCGAGACTGCCGTTTACACATCACATAGGTGACACCGAGACTGCCGTATACACATCACATAGGTGACACCGAGACTGCCGTATACACATCACATAGGTGACACCGAGACTGCCGTATACACATCACATAGGTGACACCGAGACTGCCTTATACACATCACATAGGTGACACCGAGACTGCCGTATACACATCACAAAGGTGACACCGAGACTGCCGTATACACATCACAAAGGTGACACCGAGACTGCCGTATACACATCACAAAGGTGACACCGAGACTGCCGTATACACATCACAAAGGTGACACCGAGACTGCCGTATACACATCACAAAGGTGACACCGAGACTGCCGTATACACATCACAAAGGTGACACCGAGACTGCCGTATACACATCACAAAGGTGACACCGAGACTGCCGTATACACATCACAAAGGTGACACCGAGACTGCCGTATACACCTCACATAGGTGACACCGAGACTGCCGTATACACCTCACATAGGTGACACCGAGACTGCCGTATACACCTCACATAGGTGACACCGAGACTGCCGTATACACCTCACATAGGTGACACAGAGACTGCCGTATACACCTCACATAGGTGACACCGAGACTGCCGTATACACATCACATAGGTGACACCGAGACTGCCGTATACACATCACATAGGTGACACCGAGACTGCCGTATACACATCACATAGGTGACACCGAGACTGCCGTATACACATCACATAGGTGACACCGAGACTGCCGTACACACATCACATAGGTGACACCGAGACTGCCGTATACACATCACATAGGTGACACCGAGACTGCCGTATACACATCACATAGGTGACACCGAGACTGCCGTATACACATCACATAGGTGACACCGAGACTGCCGTATACACATCACATAGGTGACACCGAGACTGCCTTATACACATCACATAGGTGACACCGAGACTGCCGTATACACATCACATAGGTGACACCGAGACTGCCGTACACACATCACATAGGTGACACCGAGACTGCCGTATACACATCACATAGGTGACACCGAGACTGCCGTATACACATCACATAGGTGACACCGAGACTGCCGTATACACATCACATAGGTGACACCGAGACTGCCGTATACACATCACATAGGTGACACCGAGACTGCCTTATACACATCACATAGGTGACACCGAGACTGCCGTATACACATCACAAAGGTGACACCGAGACTGCCGTATACACATCACAAAGGTGACACCGAGACTGCCGTATACACATCACAAAGGTGACACCGAGACTGCCGTATACACATCACAAAGGTGACACCGAGACTGCCGTATACACATCACAAAGGTGACACCGAGACTGCCGTATACACATCACAAAGGTGACACCGAGACTGCCGTATACACATCACAAAGGTGACACCGAGACTGCCGTATACACATCACAAAGGTGACACCGAGACTGCCGTATACACATCACAAAGGTGACACCGAGACTGCCGTATACACCTCACAAAGGTGACACCGAGACTGCCGTATACACCTCACATAGGTGACACCGAGACTGCCGTATACACCTCACATAGGTGACACCGAGACTGCCGTATACACCTCACATAGGTGACACCGAGACTGCCGTATACACATCACATAGGTGACACCGAGACTGCCGTATACACATCACATAGGTGACACCGAGACTGCCGTATACACATCACATAGGTGACACCGAGACTGCCGTTTACACATCACATAGGTGACACCGAGACTGCCGTATACACATCACATAGGTGACACCGAGACTGCCGTATACACATCACATAGGTGACACCGAGACTGCCGTATACACATCACATAGGTGACACCGAGACTGCCGTATACACATCACATAGGTGACACCGAGACTGCCGTATACACATCACATAGGTGACACCGAGACAGCCGTATACACATCACATAGGTGACACCGAGACTGCCGTATACACATCACATAGGTGACACCGAGACTGCCGTATACACATCACATAGGTGACACCGAGACTGCCGTATACACATCACATAGGTGACACCGAGACTGCCGTATACACATCACATAGGTGACACCGAGACAGCCGTATGCACACCACATAGGAGACACCGAGGCTGCTGTAGGTCAAGAAGCAAGACAAGGTCGCCAGCTCTTGTCCTGTCCTGATCCAGGTGCAGAAAGTTCCCCAATTACGTTTTCAGCTCTGCTACATGAGCGCCAAGAAGCGCTCGCTGGCTGTCGGTTCACCTGCGTCTTGGACTTCTTCCTCTATACTTAATCTCAAATAAAAGGTTATAATTAGAAAAGGAGACTTGGTGGATGTGATGTTGCTATTTGCACGCAGCCGCGATGCAAGAGACTGTGTTAGGGTTTGTGTTGTACACTGCAGTCAGTCACATCCAGAGCTGTATTCACAATAGTGACCAGTGTGTATAAACCAGCAAAGAAAACCTGCACCTTGCGATGAGGCAGAACTATGAATGCAGCTCTGGATCTCACTGCAGTATGTTCATGATTGTGAAGGATCTTGCTAGAGTAACGGCTTCAGAATAATGACCATTTGTAGCTGTGGAATGTGAGGTCAGTGCTTCTGCCTGTTATACCATGATAGTTCATCACAGATTGTAAGATCTCTGCTTGCTGTAGTTCTGCAGGAAACATCATTGGTACTTCCCATAGAGAGACGTTCCAGGTCACAGTGCGATCATGACTAGAACCGGGCATTACAGCCGTGCTGAGAGATCGGCATATGACCATGGAGGCAAATAGTAAAGATTCCTGGGAAATTGACAGGAAGCAGAGATATTGAAAAAGCAAAGCAGCTGATGCAGAAAGTGTATTAGAAAATTATAGAACTTTGTGCAAGTCCTAACGATAAAAAGATGGGTGCTGATCCAGGCGCCCCAACTCCAGCATTCCCCAGACACTGTGTGATGTGGCTGCTCGGCGCCCCCTGCTGGAGGTCAGGGAGCAGAGGGCAGAGGTCGCCCTGATACAGTGCTGTGTGATGCTTCTCGGCGCCCCCAGCTGGAGGTCGGGGAGCAGAGGTCGTCCTGGCACAGTGTTGTGTGATGTGGCTGTTTGGCGCCCCTGCAGGGGGTCAGGGAGCAGAGGGCAGAGGTCACCCTGCTACAGTGCTGTTTCATGTGGCTGCCCATTAGTCCTGCTGGAGGTCAGGGAGCAGAGGGCAGAGGTCGTCCTGGCACAGTGCTGTGTGATGTGGCTGCTTGGCGCCCCCTGCTGGAGGTCAGGAAATAGAGGGCAGAGGTCGTCCTGGCACAGTGCTGTGTGATGTGGCTGCTTGGCGCCCCCTGCTGGAGGTCAGGAAATAGAGGGCAGAGGTCGTCCTGGCATGGTACTATAGACTGTTTCTGTGTTGGCGCGCTCGCTGGTAGCAGCCACCCCTGATGACTTGCTGTCTATTTTCGGACTTCCTGTGCTTTTCTTGTTCCATACAGGATGGCGCTAGGTGTCTTATTTTTTCCTGTGCAGGCGACTGTCACCGCGGTCCTCACAGATTATAGGCCCGGCCTGGGGAAAGTGCTCCATGGTCCTCGGCATGTGTTCTTGTTGTCGGGGCTGTTTGGTGTAGTAGTACAGAGCCCTGGTTGTAGGGGGCTGATTGGAGTAGTAGTACAGTGCCCTGGTTGTAGGGGGCTGATTGGAGTAGTAGTACAGTGCCCTGGTTGTAGGGGGCTGATTGGAGTAGTAGTACAGTGCCCTGGTTGTAGGGGGATGATTGGAGTAGTAGTACAGTGCTCTGGTTGTAGGGGGATGATTGGAGTAGTAGTACAGTGCCCTGGTTGTAGGGGGATGATTGGAGTAGTAGTACAGTGCCCTGGTAGTAGGGGGATGATTGGAGTAGTAGTACAGTGCCCTGGTAGTAGGGGGCAGATTGGAGTAGTAGTACAGTGCCCTGGTTGTAGGGGGCTGATTGGAGTAATAGTACAGTGCCCTGGTTGTAGGGGGCTGATTGGAGTAGTAGTACAGTGCCCTGGTTGTAGGGGGATGATTGGAGTAGTAGTACAGTGCCCTGGTTGTAGGGGGATGATTGGAGTAGTAGTACAGTGCTCTGGTTGTAGGGGGATGATTGGAGTAGTAGTACAGTGCTCTGGTTGTAGGGGGATGATTGGAGTAGTAGTACAGTGCTCTGGTTGTAGGGGGATGATTGGAGTAGTAGCACAGTGCCCTGGTTGTAGGGGGATGACTGGAGTAGTAGTTCAGTGCCCTGGTTGTAGGGGGATGATTGGAGTAGTAGTACAGTGCTCTGGTTGTAGGGGGATGATTGGAGTAGTAGTACAGTGCTCTGGTTGTAGGGGGATGATTGGAGTAGTAGTACAGTGCCCTGGTTGTAGGGGGATGATTGGAGTAGTAGTACAGTGCCCTGGTTGTAGGGGGATGATTGGAGTAGTAGTACAGTGCTCTGGTTGTAGGGGGATGATTGGAGTAGTAGTACAGTGCCCTGGTTGTAGGGGGATGATTGGAGTAGTAGTACAGTGCCCTGGTTGTAGGGGGATGATTGGAGTAGTAGTACAGTGCTCTGGTTGTAGGGGGATGATTGGAGTAGTAGTACAGTGCTCTGGTTGTAGGGGGATGATTGGAGTAGTAGTACAGTGCCCTGGTAGTAGGGGGCTGATTGGAGTAGTAGTACTGTGCCCTGGTTGTAGGGGGCTGATTGGAGTAGTAGTACTGTGCCCTGGTTGTAGGGGGATGATTGGAGTAGTAGTACAGTGCCCTGGTTGTAGGGGGATGATTGGAGTAGTAGTACAGTGCTCTGGTTGTAGGGGGATGATTGGAGTAGTAGTACAGTGCTCTGGTTGTAGGGGGCTGATTGGAGTAGTAGTACAGTGCCCTGGTTGTAGGGGGCTGATTGGAGTAGTAGTACAGTGCCCTGGTTGTAGGGGGATGATTGGAGTAGTAGTACAGTGCCCTGGTTGTAGGGGGCTGATTGGAGTAGTAGTACAGTGCCCTGGTTGTAGGGGGATGATTGGAGTAGTAGTACAGTGCCCTGGTTGTAGGTGGCTGATTGGAGTAGTAGTACAGTGCCCTGGTTGTAGGGGGATGATTGGAGTAGTAGTACAGTGCTCTGGTTGTAGGGGGATGATTGGAGTAGTAGTACAGTGCCCTGGTTGTAGGGGGCTGATTGGAGTAGTAGTACAGTGCTCTGGTTGTAGGGGGATGATTGGAGTAGTAGTACAGTGCCCTGGTTGTAGGGGGGTGATTGGAGTAGTAGTACAGTGCCCTGGTTGTAGGGGGATGATTGGAGTAGTAGTGCAGTGCCCTGGTTGTAGGGGGCTGATTGAAGTAGTAGTACAGTGCCCTGGTTGTAGGTGGCTGATTGGAGTAGTAGTACAGTGCCCTGGTTGTAGGGGGATGATTGGAGTAGTAGTGCAGTGCCCTGGTTGTAGGGGGCTGATTGAAGTAGTAGTACAGTGCCCTGGTTGTAGGTGGCTGATTGGAGTAGTAGTACAGTGCCCTGGTTGTAGGCTGATGATTGGAGTAGTAGTACAGTGCTCTGGTTGTAGGGGGATGATTGGAGTAGTAGTACAGTGCCCTGGTTTTAGTGGGCAGATTGGAGTGGCAGCACAGTGCCCTGGTTGTAGGGGGATGATTGGAGTAGTAGTACAGTGCCCTGGTTGTAGGGGGATGATTGGAGTAGTAGTACAGTGCCCTGGTTGTAGGGGGATGATTGGAGTAGTAGTACAGTGCTCTGGTTGTAGGGGGATGATTGGAGTAGTAGTAGTACAGTGCTCTGGTTGTAGGGGGATGATTGGAGTAGTAGTACAGTGCCCTGGTTTTAGTGGGCAGATTGGAGTGGCAGCACAGTGCCCTGGTTGTAGGGGGATGATTGGAGTAGTAGTACAGTGCCCTGGTTGTAGGGGGATGATTGGAGTAGTAGTACAGTGCCCTGGTTGTAGGGGGATGATTGGAGTAGTAGTACAGTGCTCTGGTTGTAGGGGGATGATTGGAGTAGTAGTAGTACAGTGCTCTGGTTGTAGGGGGATGATTGGAGTAGTAGTACAGTGCCCTGGTAGTAGGTGGCTGATTGGAGTAGTAGTACAGTGCCCTGGTTGTAGGGGGATGATTGGAGTAGTAGTACAGTGCCCTGGTTGTAGGGGGATGACTGGAGTAGTAGTACAGTGCCCTGGTTGTAGGGGGATGATTGGAGTAGTAGTACAGTGCCCTGGTTGTAGGGGGATGACTGGAGTAGTAGTACAGTGCCCTGGTTGTAGGGGGATGATTGGAGTAGTAGTACAGTGCCCTGGTTGTAGGGGGATGACTGGAGTAGTATTACAGTGCCCTGGTTGTAGGGGGATGATTGGAGTAGTATTACAGTGCCCTGGTTGTAGGGGGCTGATTGGAGTAGTAGTACAGTGCCCTGGTTGTAGGGGGATGATTGGAGTAGTAGTACAGTGCTCTGGTTGTAGGGGGATGATTGGAATAGTAGTACTGTGCCTTGGTTGTAGGGGGCTGATTGGAGTAGTAGTACAGTGCCCTGGTTGTAGGGGGATGATTGGAGTAGTAGTACAGTGCTCTGGTTGTAGGGGGCTGATTGGAGTAGTAGTACTGTGCCTTGGTTGTACGGGGGCTGATTGGAGTAGTAGTACAGTGCCCTGGTTGTATGGGGATGATTGGAGTAGTAGTACCACTGTGCTCTGGTTGTAGGGGGATGATTGGAGTAGTAGTACAGTGCCCTGGTTTTAGGGGGATGATTGGAATAGTAGTACTGTGCATTGGTTGTAGGGGGCTGATTGGAGTAGTAGTACAGTGCCCTGGTTGTAGGGGGATGATTGGAGTAGTAGTACAGTGCTCTGATTGTAGGGGGATGATTGGAGTAGTAGTACAGTGCTCTGGTTGTAGGGGGATGATTGGAGTAGTAGTACAGTGCCCTGGTTGTAGGGGGATGACTGGAGTAGTAGTACAGTGCCCTGGTTGTAGGGGGATGATTGAAGTAGTAGTACAGTGCTCTGGTTGTAGGGGGATGATTGGAGTAGTAGTACAGTGCTCTGGTTGTAGGGGGATGATTGGAGTAGTAGTACAGTGCCCTGGTTGTAGGGGGATGATTGGAGTAGTAGTACAGTGCTCTGGTTGTAAGGGGATGATTGGAGTAGTAGTACAGTGCTCTGGTTGTAGGGGGATGATTGGAGTAGTAGTACAGTGCTCTGGTTGTAGGGGGATGATTGGAGTAGTAGTACAGTGCTCTGGTTGTAGGGGGATGATTGGAGTAGTAGTACAGTGCTCTCGTTGTAGGGGGATGATTGGAGTAGTAGTACAGTGCTCTGGTTGTAGGGGGATGATTGGAGTAGCAGCACAGTGCCCTGGTTGTAGGGGGATGATTGGAGTAGTAGTACAGTGCTCTGGTTGAAGGGGGATGATTGGAGTAGTAGTACAGTGCCCTGGTAGTAGGGGGCTGATTGGAGTAGTAGTACTGTGCCCTGGTTGTAGGGGGATGATTGGAGTAGTAGTACAGTGCCCTGGTTGTAGGGGGATGATTGGAGTAGTAGTACAGTGCTCTGGTTGTAGGGGGATGATTGGAGTAGTAGTACAGTGCTCTGGTTGTAGGGGGATGATTGGAGTAGTAGTACAGTGCCCTGGTAGTAGGGGGCTGATTGGAGTAGTAGTACTGTGCCCTGGTTGTAGGGGGCTGATTGGAGTAGTAGTACTGTGCCCTGGTTGTAGGGGGATGATTGGAGTAGTAGTACAGTGCCCTGGTTGTAGGGGGATGATTGGAGTAGTAGTACAGTGCTCTGGTTGTAGGGGGATGATTGGAGTAGTAGTACAGTGCTCTGGTTGTAGGGGGATGATTGGAGTAGTAGTACAGTGCCCTGGTAGTAGGGGGCTGATTGGAGTAGTAGTACTGTGCCCTGGTTGTAGGGGGATGATTGGAGTAGTAGTACAGTGCCCTGGTTGTAGGGGGATGATTGGAGTAGTAGTACAGTGCTCTGGTTGTAGGGGGATGATTGGAGTAGTAGTACAGTGCTCTGGTTGTAGGGGGATGATTGGAGTAGTAGTACAGTGCTCTGGTTGTAGGGGGATGATTGGAGTAGTAGTACAGTGCTCTGGTTGTAGGGGGATGATTGGAGTAAGTAGTACAGTGCTCTGGTTGTAGGGGGATGATTGGAGTAGTAGCACAGTGCTCTGGTTGTAGGGGGATGATTGGAGTAGTAGCACAGTGCCCTGGTTGTAGGGGGATGACTGGAGTAGTAATACAGTGCCCTGGTTGTAGGGGGATGATTGGAGTAGTAGTACAGTGCTCTGGTTGTAGGGGGATGATTGGAGTAGTAGTACAGTGCCCTGGTAGTAGGGGGCTGATTGGAGTAGTAGTACTGTGCCCTGGTTGTAGGGGGATGATTGGAGTAGTAGTACAGTGCCCTGGTTGTAGGGGGATGATTGGAGTAGTAGTACAGTGCTCTGGTTGTAGGGGGATGATTGGAGTAGTAGTACAGTGCTCTGGTTGTAGGGGGATGATTGGAGTAGTAGTACAGTGCCCTGGTAGTAGGGGGCTGATTGGAGTAGTAGTACAGTGCCCTGGTTGTAGGGGGATGATTGGAGTAGTAGTACAGTGCTCTGGTTGTAGGGGGATGACTGGAGTAGTAGTACAGTGCCCTGGTTGTAGGGGGATGATTGGAGTAGTAGTACAGTGCTCTGGTTGTAGGGGGATGATTGGAGTAGTAGTACAGTGCCCTGGTAGTAGGGGGCTGATTGGAGTAGTAGTACTGTGCCCTGGTTGTAGGGGGATGATTGGAGTAGTAGTACAGTGCCCTGGTTGTAGGGGGATGATTGGAGTAGTAGTACAGTGCTCTGGTTGTAGGGGGATGATTGGAGTAGTAGTACAGTGCTCTGGTTGTAGGGGGATGATTGGAGTAGTAGTACAGTGCCCTGGTAGTAGGGGGCTGATTGGAGTAGTAGTACTGTGCCCTGGTTGTAGGGGGCTGATTGGAGTAGTAGTACTGTGCCCTGGTTGTAGGGGGATGATTGGAGTAGTAGTACAGTGCTCTGGTTGTAGGGGGATGATTGGAGTAGTAGTACAGTGCCCTGGTTGTAGGGGGATGATTGGAGTAGTAGTACAGTGCTCTGGTTGTAGGGGGATGATTGGAGTAGTAGTACAGTGCCCTGGTTGTAGGGGGATGATTGGAGTAGTAGTACAGTGCTCTGGTTGTAGGGGGATGATTGGAGTAGTAGTACAGTGCTCTGGTTGTAGGGGGATGATTGGAGTAGTAGTACAGTGCTCTGGTTGTAGGGGGATGATTGGAGTAGTAGTACAGTGCTCTGGTTGTAGGGGGATGATTGGAGTAGTAGTACAGTGCTCTGGTTGTAGGGGGATGATTGGAGTAGTAGTACAGTGCTCTGGTTGTAGGGGGATGATTGGAGTAGTAGTACAGTGCTCTGGTTGTAGGGGGATGATTGGAGTAGTAGTACAGTGCTCTGGTTGTAGGGGGATGATTGGAGTAGTAGTACAGTGCTCTGGTTGTAGGGGGATGATTGGAGTAGTAGTACAGTGCTCTGGTTGTAGGGGGATGATTGGAGTAGTAGTACAGTGCTCTGGTTGTAGGGGGATGATTGGAGTAGTAGTACAGTGCTCTGGTTGTAGGGGGATGATTGGAGTAGTAGTACAGTGCTCTGGTTGTAGGGGGATGACTGGAGTAGTAGTACAGTGCTCTGGTTGTAGGGGGATGATTGGAGTAGTAGCACAGTGCCCTGGTTGTAGGGGGATGACTGGAGTAGTAGTACAGTGCCCTGGTTGTAGGGGGATGATTGGAGTAGTAGTACAGTGCTCTGGTTGTAGGGGGATGATTGGAGTAGTAGTACAGTGCTCTGGTTGTAGGGGGATGATTGGAGTAGTAGTACAGTGCCCTGGTAGTAGGGGGCTGATTGGAGTAGTAATACAGTGCCCTGATCTTAGTCAGCCTGCTTGTTGTAGTAGTGGTCTGCTTGGAGTTGTAGTTGGTCACATGGACTTTTGCATTGCCCTCCGGTTGTCTCTTCTGTGGATTGTACGCTCTGTCATTCTGTTCTTTTTTTTTTTTTAATTAAAAATTCACATTTATGAAGACTGGAGCAAGATCAGCGAGGATCTCCCAGGATGGTGACGGAGTGCAGAGTACGTCCTCCAGGAGCGGTTACAGGATCTGGGGATGTTTAGCTGTAAAAAAGAAGATGGAGAGGAGACTTAGTAGCTGTCTACAAATATCTGAGGGGCCGTCAGTGTAGAGGGGTCATCGTTATTCTCATCTACATATGGGAACACGAGAAGCAACGGAAAGAAGCTGAATGGCAGGAGACACAGATTAGATATTAGAAGACATTGTGACAGTGAGGGAGTGGAACAGGCGGCCACGAGAGGTGGTGAGTTCTCCTTCCATGGAAGTCTACAGAGGCGGGACAGACACCTGGCTGAGATGGTTTAGTGAGTCCTGCAGTGAGCCGGGGCTGGACCAGATGACCCCGGAGGTCCCTCCGCCTGTGACATTGTAGGATTCTGTTCTCTCTGGTCTGTGCCTGTGAAGAGTGCAGCATGTTGGATATCTCGCAGTGTGACCCCAGTCGTGGTGTACAGTCTTACAGAGCCTCTTGTGTGGGGCTGGACGGTCTCTCCTCTGCAGGGATAGTAGAAGCTGTTGCTCTCTGGTAGCAGCCTCTTTTCTACTTTCCCGCCCTGTATGTGCTAGTAACCAGCTGTGTGTTGCTGCCCTCTGCGTGTGTGTGTGTGTGTGTGTGTGTGTGTGTGTGTGTGTGTGTGTGTGTGTGTGTGTGTGTGTGTCTGATGGCTGCAGACGGGCACTGGGCATCTCCCTGCTGATCATCGCTGGTTCTACATCACATATGTTACTTTACCCGACAGAGAGCAACATCTCAGCCCCCTGTGCATGAAGGTGGGCACCACAAGTCCCATGCTGCACCCACGTTACGTAACTCCATGGGATATGAGACTCACAGCGCAGAGTATTTCAGGAGAGAGCTGATCCTGGGGGAGGTCAGACTACGAGTTACATGGCGGAGGGTCCCCAGCAGCGCAGAGTATTTCAGGAGAGTCCTGATCCTGGGGGAGGTGACAGACGACGAGTTACATGGTGGAGGGCCCCCAGCAGCACAGAGTATTTCAGGAGAGAGCTGATCCTGGGGGAGGTCACAGACTACGAGTTACATGGCGGAGGGCCCCCAGCAGCGCAGAGTATTTCAGGAGAGTGCTGATCCTGGGGGAGGTCACAGACTACGAGCTACATGGCAGAGAGCCCCCAGCAGCGCAGAGTATTTCAGGAGAGAGCTGATCCTGGGGGAGGTCACAGACTACGAGTTACATGGCAGAGGGCCCCAGCAGCACAGAGTATTTCAGGAGAGAGCTGATCCTGGGGGAGGTCACAGACTACGAGTTACATGGCAGAGGGCCCCAGCAGCACAGAGTATTTCAGGAGAGAGCTGATCCTGGGGGAGGTCACAGACGACGAGTTACATGGCGGAGGGCCCCAACAGCGCAGAGTATTTCAGGAGAGTGCTGATCCTGGGGGAGGTCACAGACGACGAGTTACATGGCGGAGGGCCCCAACAGCGCAGAGTATTTCAGGAGAGTGCTGATCCTGGGGGAGGTCACAGACGACGAGTTACATGGCAGAGGGCCCCCAGCAGTGCAGAGTATTTCAGGAGAGTGCTGATCCTGGGGGAGGTCACAGACGACGAGTTACATGGTGGAGGGCCCCCAGCAGCACAGAGTATTTCAGGAGAGAGCTGATCCTGGGGGAGGTCACAGACTACGAGTTACATGGCGGAGGGTCCCCAGCAGCACAGAGTATTTCAGGAGAGTGCTGATCCTGGGGGAGGTCACAGACGACGAGTTACATGGTGGAGGGCCCCCAGCAGCACAGAGTATTTCAGGAGAGAGCTGATCCTGGGGGAGGTCACAGACGACGAGTTACATGGCGGAGGGCCCCAACAGCGCAGAGTATTTCAGGAGAGTGCTGATCCTGGGGGAGCTCACAGACAACGAGTTACATGGCAGAGGGTCCCCAGCAGCACAGAGTATTTCAGGAGAGTGCTGATCCTGGGGGAGGTCACAGACGACGAGTTACATGGTGGAGGGCCCCCAGCAGCGCAGAGTATTTCAGGAGTGAGCTGATCCTGGGGGAGGTCACAGACTACGAGTTACATGGCAGAGGGCCCCCAGGAGCACAGAGTATTTCAGGAGAGAGCTGATCCTGGGGGAGGTCACAGACTACGAGTTACATGGAAGAGAGCCCCCAGCAGTGCAGAGTATTTCAGGAGAGTGCTGATCCTGGGGGAGGTCACAGACAACGAGTTACATGGCAGAGGGCTCCCAGCAGCACAGAGTATTTCAGGAGAGAGCTGATCCTGGGGGAGGTCACAGACTACGAGTTACATGGCGGAGGGCCCCCAGCAGCGCAGAGTATTTCAGGAGAGAGCTGATCCTGGGGGAGGTCACAGACGACGAGTTACATGGCGGAGGGCCCCAGCAGTACAGAGTATTTCAGGAGAGAGCTGATCCTGGGGGAGGTCAGACTACGAGTTACATGGCGGAGGGCCCCCAGCAGCACAGAGTATTTCAGGAGAGTGCTGATTCTGGGGGAGGTCACAGACTACGAGTTACATGGCGGAGGATCCCCAGCAGTACAGAGTATTTCAGGAGAGAGCTGATCCTGGGGGAGGTCACAGATGACGAGTTACATGGCAGAGGGCCCCCAGCAGCACAGAGTATTTCAGGAGAGAGCTGATCCTGGGGGAGGTCACAGACTACGAGCTACATGGCGGAGGGTCCCCAGCAGCGCAGAGTATTTCAGGAGAGAGCTGATCCTGGGGGAGGTCACAGACAACGAGCTACATGGCGGAGGGTCCCCAGCAGCACAGAGTATTTCAGGAGAGAGCTGATCCTGGGGGAGGCCACAGACTACGAGTTACATGGCAGAGGGCCCCAGCAGCACAGAGTATTTCAGGAGAGAGCTGATCCTGGGGGAGGTCACAGACTACAAGCTACATGGCAGAGGGCCCCCAGCAGTACAGAGTATTTCAGGAGAGAGCTGATCCTGGGGAGGTCACAGACGACGAGTTACATGGCAGAGGGCATCCAGCAGCACAGAGTATTTCAGGAGAGTGCTGATCCTGGGGGAGGTCACAGACTACGAGTTACATGGCGGAGGATCCCCAGCAGCACAGAGTATTTCAGGAGAGAGCTGATCCTGGGGGAGGTCACAGACTACGAGTTACATGGCGGAGGGCCCCCAGCAGCGCAGAGTATTTCAGGAGAGAGCTGATCCTGGGGAGGTCACAGACGACGAGTTACATGGCAGAGGGCATCCAGCAGCACAGAGTATTTCAGGAGAGAGCTGATCCTGGGGGAGGTCACAGACTGCGAGTTACATGGCAGAGGGCCCCAGCAGCACAGAGTATTTCAGGAGAGAGCTGATCCTGGGGGAGGTCACAGACTACGAGTTACATGGCAGAGGGCCCCAGCAGCGCAGAGTATTTCAGGAGAGAGCTGATCCTGGGGGAGGTCAGACTACGAGTTACATGGCGGAGAGCCCCCAGCAGCGCAGAGTATTTCAGGAGAGAGCTGATCCTGGGGGAGGTGAGACTGCGAGTTACATGGCAGAGGACCCCCAGCAGCGCAGAGTATTTCAGGAGAGAGCTGATCCTGGGGGAGGTCACAGACGACGAGTTACATGGCAGAGGGCATCCAGCAGCACAGAGTATTTCAGGAGAGAGCTGATCCTGGGGGAGGTCACAAACTACGAGTTACATGGCGGAGGGCCCCCAGCAGCGCAGAGTATTTCAGGAGAGAGCTGATCCTGGGGGAGGTCACAGACTACGAGTTACATGGCAGAGGGGCCCCAGCAGCACAGAGTATTTCAGGAGAGAGCTGATCCTGGGGGAGGTCACAGACTACGAGTTACATGGCAGAGGGGCCCCAGCAGCACAGAGTATTTCAGGAGAGAGCTGATCCTGGGGGAGGTGAGACTGCGAGTTACATGGCAGAGGGCATCCAGCAGCGCAGAGTATTTCAGGAGAGTGCTGATCCTGGGGGAGGTCACAGACTACGAGTTACATGGCGGAGGATCCCCAGCAGCACAGAGTATTTCAGGAGAGAGCTGATCCTGGGGGAGGTCACAGACTACGAGTTACATGGCGGAGGGCCCCCAGCAGCGCAGAGTATTTCAGGAGAGTGCTGATCCTGGGGGAGGTCACAGACTACGAGTTACATGGCGGAGGATCCCCAGCAGCACAGAGTATTTCAGGAGAGAGCTGATCCTGGGGGAGGTCACAGACTACGAGTTACATGGTGGAGGGCCCCAGCAGCACAGAGTATTTCAGGAGAGTGCTGATCCTGGGGGAGGTCACAGACTACGAGTTACATGGCAGAGGGTCCCCAGCAGCACAGAGTATTTCAGGAGAGAGCTGATCCTGGGGGAGGTCACAGACTACGAGTTACATGGCAGAGAGCCCCCAACAGCGCAGAGTATTTCAGGAGAGAGCTGATCCTGGGGGAGGTGACAGACGACGAGTTACATGGTAGAGGGCCCCAGCAGCACAGAGTATTTCAGGAGAGAGCTGATCCTGGGGGAGGTCACAGACTACGAGTTACATGGCGGAGGACCCCCAGCAGCACCAGAGTATTTCAGGAGAGAGCTGATCCTGGGGGAGGTGACAGACGACGAGTTACATGGTAGAGGGCCCCAGCAGCACAGAGTATTTCAGGAGAGAGCTGATCCTGGGGGAGGTCACAGACTACGAGTTACATGGCAGAGGGGCCCCAGCAGCACAGAGTATTTCAGGAGAGTGCTGATCCTGGGGGAGGTCACAGACTACGAGCTACATGGCAGAGAGCCCCCAGCAGCACAGAGTATTTCAGGAGAGAGCTGATCCTGGGGGAGGTCACAGACTACGAGTTACATGGCAGAGGGCCCCCAGCAGCACAGAGTATTTCAGGAGAGAGCTGATCCTGGGGGAGGTCACAGACTACGAGTTACATGGCAGAGGGCCCCAGCAGCGCAGAGTATTTCAGGAGAGTGCTGATTCTGGGGGAGGTCACAGACTACGAGTTACATGGCGGAGGACCTCCAGCAGCACAGAGTATTTCAGGAGAGAGCTGATCCTGGGGGAGGTCACAGACGACGAGTTACATGGTGGAGGGCCCCAGCAGCACAGAGTATTTCAGGAGAGTGCTGATCCTGGGGGAGGTCACACAGACTACGAGTTACATGGCAGAGAGCCCCCAGCAGCACAGAGTATTTCAGGAGAGTGCTGATCCTGGGGGAGGTCACAGACTACGAGTTACATGGCAGAGAGCCCCCAACAGCGCAGAGTATTTCAGGAGAGTGCTGATCCTGGGGGAGGTCACAGACTACGAGTTACATGGCAGAGGGCCCCAGCAGCACAGAGTATTTCAGGAGAGAGCTGATCCTGGGGGAGGTCACAGACTACGAGTTACATGGCGGAGGGCCCCCAGCAGCACAGAGTATTTCAGGAGAGAGCTGATCCTGGGGGAGGTGAGACTACGAGTTACATGGCAGAGGGGCCCCAGCAGCACAGAGTATTTCAGGAGAATGAGAAACATGCAAGAGCCCAGGCTGACGTCACATATTCTGGGTTGTGACTTTTTGTCTAATTGCCACAAAATAAAAAAAAATCAATGTAATTTGGGGGGTGGGAGGGGGGCGTGGGATTAATGTCTCTGAGAGTTTATGATTCTGGACCCCCGGCTGCCCCCAGTACAGGAGGAGCACTGCGTCCGGCCCCCAGCACATATAGGGCCCCACCATCATCAGTCAGCAGCATGACAGCACTGCCCCCTCGTGGACAGTGAGGGAACTACAGGAAGTCTTGTCACATAACTGGAGGAACAAGTCCAGAGAAATGGGTGATGGCCGGGCAGGGAAGAAGCCTCACTAGCTGCTGGAAGGAGAAGAACAGCGGATGATGGGAGTAGTCCGTTATCCCAGCCGCTCCTGAGAATAATGAGGCCACAATGTGGACACATCACTGTGCACAGAGGAAGTGCAAATAATGGAGGGGACACAGCACCGACCTAGCGGCTCTGCCAGCACCATGGGGTCCCAGAGGTCAGACCCCACCGATCGGAGCACGAGTACCCTCCCAATCCACCCCCATAATAAGTTCAATCCTGTCCCCCAGAATGGAGCCAATAACTGCGACTCCTCCTACCAGAATCCGAGCCCTCATAAAGTAGAGTAAATATATGGAGGATCATCTGTCCCCCCGACTATCCGCTGAGCGAGGAAGCTGCTATTCAGTTATATAGGACTACAGTCTCAGGAGCTGTAGTACCGGGCACAGCCACTGCAACATGGGTGGCGCCCCACCTGGGACGTGAGGGTGTCGGGAGTGCGACCTCTGCTTTTCTGATAGTGATGACCTCCGCTAATCATCGCCGTCCATATAACAGTCCCCAATACTCCATAGTGACCGGGCTGCTCAGCGGGTGAAGGGGTCACACAATGTCACTAAGCTGCTGCTAGCACTGCACATCTGACGAGCAGGGACGTGTAATTGCAGCTTTGGATGTGACTAGAGTAGAGGAACTGTAATACCAGACTAAAAGTAGTCCTGCTGTAGATGTCATCTGCCGGACGATGACTACTTTTCTGGCTGACGGCCTCGCTCTTGTGTCCCTGCCGGACGATGACTACTTTTCAGGCTGACGGCCTCGCTCTTGTGTCCCTGCTGGACGATGACTACTTTTCAGGCTGACGGCCTCGCTCTTGTGTCCCTGCTGGACGATGACTACTTTTCAGGCTGACGGCCTCCCTCTTGTGTCCCTGCTGGACGATGACCACTTTTCAGGCTGACGGCCTCGCTCTTGTATCCCTGCTGGACGATGACCACTTTTCAGGCTGACGGCCTCGCTCTTGTATCCCTGCTGGACGATGACCACTTTTCTGGCTGACGGCCTCCCTCTTGTGTCCCTGCTGGACGATGACTACTTTTCAGGCTGACGGCCTCCCTCTTGTGTCCCTGCTGGACGATGACCACTTTTCAGGCTGACGGCCTCCCTCTTGTGTCCCTGCTGGACGATGACCACTTTTCAGGCTGACGGCCTCCCTCTTGTGTCCCTGCTGGACGATGACCACTTTTCAGGCTGACGGCCTCCCTCTTGTGTCCCTGCTGGACGATGACCACTTTTCAGGCTGACGGCCTCCCTCTTGTGTCCCTGCTGGACGATGACCACTTTTCTGGCTGACGGCCTCCCTCTTGTGTCCCTGCTGGAC
Organism: Ranitomeya variabilis; assembly: GCF_051348905.1. Classification (NCBI taxonomy): domain Eukaryota; kingdom Metazoa; phylum Chordata; class Amphibia; order Anura; family Dendrobatidae; genus Ranitomeya; species Ranitomeya variabilis. The sequence goes on from NC_135232.1 coordinate 1,147,184,795, forward strand.
GATGACCACTTTTCAGGCTGATGGCCTCCCTCTTGTGTCCCTGCCGGACGATGACCACTTTTCAGGCTGACGGCCTCGCTCTTGTGTCCCTGCTGGACGATGACCACTTTTCAGGCTGACGGCCTCGCTCTTGTGTCCCTGCTGGACGATGACCACTTTTCAGGCTGACGGCCTCACTCTTGTGTCCCTGCTGGACGATGACCACTTTTCAGGCTGACGGCCTCGCTCTTGTGTCCCTGCCGGACGATGACCACTTTTCAGGCTGACGGCCTCGCTCTTGTGTCCCTGCCGGACGATGACCACTTTTCAGGCTGACGGCCTCCCTCTTGTGTCCCTGCTGGACGATGACCACTTTTCTGGCTGACGGCCTCCCTCTTGTGTCCCTGCTGGATGATGACTACTTTTCAGGCTGACGGCCTCGCTCCTGTGTCCCTGCCGGACGATGACTACTTTTCAGGCTGACGGCCTCCCTCTTGTGTCCCTGCTGGACAATGACTACTTTTCAGGCTGACGGCCTCGCTCTTGTGTCCCTGCTGGACGATGACTACTTTTCAGGCTGACGGCCTCGCTCTTGTGTCTCTGCTGGATGATGACTACTTTTCTGGCTGACGGCCTCGCTCTTGTGTCTCTGCTGGATGATGACTACTTTTCTGGCTGACGGCCTCGCTCTTGTGTCTCTGCTGGACGATGACTACTTTTCAGGCTGACGGCATCGCTCTTGTGTCCCTACCGGACGATGACTACTTTTCAGGCTGACGGCCTCGCTCGTGTGTCCCTGCCGGATGATGACTACTTTTCAGGCTGACGGCCTCGCTCTTGTGTCCCTGCCGGACGATGACTACTTTTCAGGCTGACGGCCTCCCTCTTGTGTCCCTGCTGGACGATGACTACTTTTCAGGCTGACGGCCTCGCTCTTGTGTCCCTGCTGGACGATGACCACTTTTCAGGCTGACGGCCTCGCTCTTGTGTCCCTGCTGGACGATGACCACTTTTCTGGCTGACGGCCTCCCTCTTGTGTCCCTGCTGGACGATGACCACTTTTCTGGCTGACGGCCTCCCTCTTGTGTCCCTGCTGGACGATGACCACTTTTCAGGCTGACGGCCTCCCTCTTGTGTCCCTGCTGGACGATGACCACTTTTCTGGCTGACGGCCTCCCTCTTGTGTCCCTGCCGGACGATGACTACTTTTCTGGCTGACGGCCTCCCTCTTGTGTCCCTGCCGGACGATGACTACTTTTCAGGCTGACGGCCTCGCTCTTGTGTCCCTGCCGGATGATGACCACTTTTCAGGCTGACGGCCTCGCTCTTGTGTCCCTACCGGACGATGACTACTTTTCAGGCTGACGGCCTCGCTCGTGTGTCTCTGCCGGATGATGACTACTTTTCTGGCTGACGGCCTCGCTCGTGTGTCCCTGCCGGATGATGACTACTTTTCTGGCTGACGGCCTCGCTCTTGTGTCCCTACCGGACGATGACTACTTTTCAGGCTGACGGCCTCGCTCTTGTGTCCCTGCCGGATGATGACTACTTTTCTGGCTGACGGCCTCGCTCTTGTGTCCCTGCCGGATGATGACTACTTTTCAGGCTGACGGCCTCGCTCTTGTGTCCCTGCTGGACGATGACTACTTTTCAGGCTGACGGCCTCCATTTATTTATTTTATTATGCTACATCATGAGTGGTGTATGCACCATTTATGGTGAAGTAGACTGCAGATATATTGCTGGTTACCCCTCATGCCTGTGAGGTGGCTCGTAGGGCAGGATGGCATTCATGGGATAGCAGGCTTAGCTGGATGGCGCCCGTGGGACAGCACACGGGTCTGGATATTTGTCTCAGAAAATATACGCCGATACATTGTGACAAGTCCTCAGCTATGTAAGCATGACACATTTCCAGCCTTAGGATGTGTATGCATCAGGGCTGTGGAGTCATTAAGCCAAGCCTCTGACTCCTCAATTTCCCTGACTCCGACTCCCCAGCATCGGTCACTGCTGACTTGTACATAAAGTGTCTAACAGACGAGATCCTGAGATCAGGGACAGAACAGACATATAGGGCATTTCAGAACGTTCCCAAATTACTATGAAAACCTTTACAGCACATCCTGCACTGAACTACTGCGCCCATTGTGTTATACAATGTCCTCGCTGCAGGTTCCCGTAGAGCGGGGATTGTCTCGCCGTACCTCCCAGGTTCCTGTAGAACATAGATGTCCTCACCGCATGACACAGGTTCCCCGGCGCAGGTTGCTATGGAGCGCTGATGTCATGGGTGATGGGGGTCCTCCTCACAGGTTCCTGTGGAGCTCTGATGTCCAGGGGTCCCCCTCGCAGGTTCCTGTGGAGCTCTGATGTCCAGGGGTCCCCCTTGCAGGTTCCTGTGGAGCTCTGATGTCCAGGGGTCCCCCTCGCAGGTTCCTGTGGAGCCCTGATGTCCTGGGCGTCCCCCTCGCAGGTTCCTGTGGAGCACTGATGTCCTGGACGTCCGCCTCGCAGGTCCCTGTGGAGTGCAGACGTACCCTTTGCAGGTTCCCGTGGAGCCCTGATGTCCTGGGGGTCCCCTCGCAGGTTCCTATGGAGCGCTGATGTCCTGGTGGTCCCCTCGCAGGTTCCTGTGGAGCTCTGATGTCCTGAGGGTCCCCCTCGCAGGTTCCTGTGGAGTGCTGATGTACTGGGTGCCCCCTTACAGGTTTCTGTAGAGCGCAGGCGTCTCCTTCTCAGGTTCCCGTGGAGTGCGGACGTACCCTTTGTAGGTTCCCGTGGAGCCCTGATGTCCTGGGCGTCCCCCTCGCTGGTTTCTGTGGAGCGCCGATGTCCTGGGGGTCCCCCTCGCAGGTTCCTATGGAGCTCTGATGTCCTGAGGGTCCCCCTCGCAGGTTCCTATGGAGCTCTGATGTCCTGGGGGTCCCCCTCGCAGGTTCCTGTGGAGCTCTGATGTCCTGAGGGTCCCCCTCGCAGGTTCCTATGGAGCTCTGATGTCCTGGGGGTCCCCCTCGCAGGTTCCTATGGAGCTCTGATGTCTTGGGGGTCCCCCTCGCAGGTTCCTATGGAGCTCTGATGTCTTGGGGGTCCCCCTCGCAGGTTCCTGTGGAGCGCCGATGTCCTCGCCATACGTCACAGGTTCCCGTAGAGTGTGGGTTTCACTGGAGCATGACCATAAGGAAGATGTTAATTTACACAGATGAAAAGCATCTTGTTTGTATGGGGGAGGGGTCCGTGGGTGGAGGACCCCATCATTGAGGCTTTGATGTCCCCCACCCCCAAGAACTAAATTTGGCGGCCTAATAATAAGTATCAGGCCTGTTTCATGATCCTCTGTGGCACGCTGCTTGCGAAACTGTCTTTCCATGTGTCCCATGCGCCCCGCAGATGGGTCTAGTAAAAATGAGGAATCCAGAGCTGCACCTGCGAGCGACCAGCCCCGTCCTCAGCGCAGCTCCAGGGGTCTGCTCAGCCCCCAGTAATGAGAACCGTCCGGGGGCTGGAACGCTACCGCTCCCAGAAGAAACAAGCCAGGCAAAGTTTCATTTCTATTCGTAGTTTTGTATGAAAGCCAGTTGTGTGGTCGCCCCCTTCCGTGTACGGACGATGGCGCCATCATTATTACTGGTGACGGGAGGAGGGTGCGAGTGTAAGGTCACATTATAGGCGGCTTCCAGAAAGCGTGCCTTATATCCCGCCGCAGCCATGGTGTCCCCTGACAATGGCCTCTGGGTTGCCATACACTGCAGCCTATCCGATCCCACTGGATGGGGACACTGCACCTCACAAGTATTACGCGTGTGATCATAGGATCGCAGGTTCAAGTCTTCAATAAGTATTGTGATTTTTTTTTTTTTTTTTTTCTCTTTATATTTTTTTGTAATATGTAGATTTTTTTTTTCCTGCATGCAAAAGTAGCTAAAAGTAAAAATAGTACACATTGGATATCACCGTAATCGCATCAGTGCACACCATAAAATACCATAGAACACTTTCATCTTCCACAACGTGAGAAAAAAAGAAAAACTGAATTGCCAGAGTTTGCTCATTCCGCCTCAGAAAAAAAAGAAATGAAAAAAAGAAATCAAAAAGTCTTCAGTACCCAAAAATGACCTTCGCCTGTCCCCTAAAAAATAAGCCCTAAAACTGCAGAAAAGAGAAAGCGCATGGTCTCAGAATGACTTGAGACTTGTCCTTCCTCACGTTGTCCTTGTGATGGAGCCTCTTCTGCGTCCTCTCCCGTCCTCCGGGGTTTATTTTCGGAGACTTTGGCTATAGGTTTGTACTCTTAGCTTTGTGGGATTGCTGTTTTCCCCTGTGTGCTGTATACAGACAGTCCGAGTAGATGGATGGATACGCACAGTCATTAACACTAATTCCTTCTGGAGCTTTGATGAAGCGCCGGCGTCTTTAGCGAATTCCTTCCAATAATCATGCAGTTTGCTCCATTTTCCTGTTTACGTTGTTTACTAATGAGGTCTGATTGCTTATGACTGCAGCATAGAGGGATCTCTACTGTGGGGTTTGTAGTTTACCTCTATATTTACGAAATATATCTATGGGCACGATTAGGTGGCACCCTATGCCCCCTGAGATACTTTGGACCCAATGGTATTACATGGACCTCACTTCAAATGTGAGGTCAGGTGCCAGACGATCGTTAGGAAGGTCGGGCTTACATGTGACATTTTAATTAATCCTAAAGCTGGATGGAGGTTGAGGAAAGATCTTTCCAAACTCGCACCCCCGTGTCTATATGGTCCTTGCTTTGTTTAGTCATGCTGGAGCAGAACTCAATTAGGGGTGCACTTACTTTTCACCATTTAGAGTATTAACCAACGTAGCAGATTGCTTTAGTGTCATGTGTAACACTTACCTATATACATGTTGAGAAGGAGCAGCAGCAGCATTGGGAACATTAGAAAGCAGTAGCGAGCATTGTAACTGTGAATTCAGCACTGCGTGAGATAAACATTTGAAAGCGGCAGCGTGGAGAGCATTATGCATCTGTTTAACTTGATTTCTGCACTAGGGTTGATATATTCACTTACTAGAATTCTTTTGCAGTGTGGAGGTCGTTATTGAGCAGTACTGAGCACTGTGGCTGTGAATCCAGCATTTCGGCAAGATAAAAACTGAAAGGCAGCAGCATGTCTATCATTGTACAGCAGTACTGAGCATTGCAAAAAGAAGAAAAAATGTTCCTGATCCTGGTAAAATTTTCAGAGTACTCTTTACTCCATAATAAAAAACAAAAACAAAAAAAAAATGCCCCCACTGCATCACCAATGCTAAGTACTGCGGTGATGGAAGGAGGTGGACGGTCCCTCTCCTCACCCCCTGTAGGGAAGATGGAGTTAGGGTGCGTCCTTTACGCAGCCCTCCTCTAAACCTGAAACTGGGCACAGCTGAAGCGCTCCGTCTGCGGATGTTTTGCAGGAGTAGGGGGCTGGGAGGGCTCCTGCTGCAGCGTTTCCCTGCACGATCTCTGGCTCCCCATCCGGCGTCAGATTCCGGAGAGCCCGCACCCTGCATTTTCTCATAGACTTGTATTAGCGACGGCCGGCCATCTGTTTCATCCGTCGTGCACTGGATCCTGTGTAAAAAACCGGTCCGTCGGGCAGAGAAAACATTCAAAGGAACATTTTTTTCTGCACGTCGGAAAATCGGTCAGCGACGCATCCTGCGCTGGCTACAATGGAAGCCTATGGGCGCAGGATGCGTCGCTGATTGTGAAAAGCAGGAATCCAGCGATGGGTCCCGGCTTTTCAAGCTGAGCATGCGTGGAAGAATTTCCTGTCAGGGAAATTCTCTCTCGCTCTTTCTCTTTTTACTATTGATGCTGCCTATGCAGCATCAATAGTAACAAGATATAATGTTAAAAATAATTTTAAAAAAATATCGCAATATTCTCACCTACCAGCGTTCCCGCGCAGCGTCACCGATGCTCCCGGCAGCTAGCGTTACTTCCTAGTAATACATTGCGAAATCTCGCGAGAAGTCTGTGTCGCGAGACCGCGACTTTACGCAAGATTTTGCAATGTATTACTAGGAACGCTAACTGCCGGGAGCATCGCTGCGCGGGAACGCCGGTAGGTGAGAATACTGCGATTTTTTTATTTTTTAAAAAAATTTTTTTAACCTGGTTTGTGTTGTATATGCGTTTTCACAGCGGAAAACCGCTGCGAAGACGCATACACAACAGGTGCACATAGGCTCGACGGGTCCGTCAGAAAGACAGGCCCAGTGCACACGTTTTCCACAATCTGCATAGGATCCGTCATTTCAATGTCTTCACGGATCCTGTGCAGATTTGGAAGATGGAAGTGTGAAAGAAGCCTAAGAGAGCTGGTGTCCACGGGGTACAAGATAGAATTTATCAACGGTGAGCTGGCATTATCCTTTCTGTTTTCAGTACTGAGCATTGTAGCTTGAATCCAGCACAAAGGAGAAGTGCACATTAAAAAGCAGCAGCATGGAAGACCTTGTTCTGCAGTACTGGGCAGTGTACCTGTGAATTCAGCACAAAAGCTAGAGAAATCACTTAATAGAAAATGACATTACTCTTTCTTTTTACTCTGCTTCTCACGCTTCCTCCACTTTTTTAGAGTGGATGGTGAGTTCATGAGTGAGGAGAAGTGGCTCATTTTGGAAAAAATAAGCTTATCCCTTTAAATAATTTCAAAGTTTATTATTTTCGCTATCAATTGTGATTTATGCAAAGTTTGTTGAAACAGCAGCGACCATTTAGTATGCGGCAGGTTTGGGGTCTGTCTGTTGGGAAATCTGGGGGGCATAATCATGCTGTTGTCCCTGGGGACCGATAATAGGTTTACACCTCTGAGTATTCCTAAATTCCTACATCGCCCCTTGTTCTTAGCTGTCGGGGCCGGTAATCCCCCACTTCTTACCATTCTCCTTCCGCTTCCATCTGCCGCTGTTTGTTTGTATCTCTGGGAATAAACAGGATTTCTGTTATGTCTGGTAAGGAGAAGATGTCTTCACCCCCACCAAGTCCTCCAGAAGTTGCCCCCAGTAATCGGCGCCCCCTCCGTTCTTTCCTTTCTCATTCTAATTGAAACCAACAAGTCCAGTAATTGAAACCACTGCCGGCACGGCCTTTGTTTCATTACCACCAGTCTTGTTCTGTTCCACTTGATTTATTTTATTTCATGTCTTGGATTTTCTCCTCCCGCTAAATATTATTTTTTTTTGCACGGGGGTCTTAATAGCTCTGGTGGTTTGGCACGTGGATCCAGAACCTCTTTACCCCAGTCACTGGATTGACATTTTGTTTTTGATCATTTCCATGGCAAAATTTTACAATGGAGCATCCCCACGATGGTGGCGCTTCCTGTTTATTTCTCACTTTTATGGTTTTGTTTTTTTCTGTATAATGAGAACCTTGTGGAGTCTTAAGAAAGGTCACACCGCCAGCCGGCAAGACCTAGCTCTGGGCGTGATGGGGGTACAGGTGGACGTGTTCTGGGTCATTCTTGACATTGGTGATTTATATATGACAGTCTCTGTTGTGGACAACAATGGCATTGGTCAGTGGCTGTAATGACCTGTGGCCGGCCTGGTCCAGGACTTGCAGAAGGTCACAGATGGTCCATAATATTGACCCTTGTGTTGCCATGAAGATTCACTAGACGTCTATATAGAATGTATGTGTTGTACGTGTCCTGTATGGAGTAGGCGTGATCGGGGAAGGTGTGTATCCTGTATGTAAAAGATGTGCTCGGGGGAGGTGTCCTGTATGTAGTAGATGTACTCGGTGGAGGTGTCCTGTATGTAGTAGACGTGCTCGGGGAGGTGTCCTGTATGTAGTAGACGTACTCGGGGGAGGTGTCCTGTATGTAGTAGACGTGCTCGGGGGAGGTGCCCTGTATGTAGTAGTCGTGCTCGGGGAGGTGTCCTGTATGTAGTAGACGTACTCGGGGGAGGTGTCCTGTATGTAGTAGACGTGCTCGGGGGAGGTGCCCTGTATGTAGTAGTCGTGCTCGGGGAGGTGTCCTGTATGTAGTAGACGTGCTCGGGGGAGGTGTCCTGTATGTAGTAGACGTGCTCGGGGGAGGTGCCCTGTATGTAGTAGTCGTGCTCGGGGAGGTGTCCTGTATGTAGTAGACGTACTCGGGGGAGGTGTCCTGTATGTAGTAGACGTGCTCGGGGGAGGTGCCCTGTATGTAGTAGACGTTCTCCGGGGAGGTGTCCTGTATGTAGTAGACGTGCTCGGGGGAGGTGTCCTGTATGTAGTAGATGTGCTCGGGGGAGGCTTCCTGTATGTAGTAGACGTACTCGGGGGAGGTGTCCTGTATGTAGTAGACGTGCTCGGGGGAGGTGCCCTGTATGTAGTAGACGTGCTCGGGGGAGGTGCCCTGTATGTAGTAGATGTGCTCGGGGGAGGTGCCCTGTATGTAGTAGACGTGCTCGGGGGAGGTGTCCTGTATGTAGTAGATGTTCTCGGGGGAGGTGCCCTGTATGTAGTAGACGTGCTCGGGGAGGTGTCCTGTATGTAGTAGACGTACTCGGGGGAGGTGTCCTGTATGTAGTAGACGTGCTCGGGGGAGGTGCCCTGTATGTAGTAGACGTTCTCCGGGGAGGTGTCCTGTATGTAGTAGACGTGCTCGGGGGAGGTGTCCTGTATGTAGTAGATGTGCTCGGGGGAGGCTTCCTGTATGTAGTAGACGTACTCGGGGGAGGTGTCCTGTATGTAGTAGACGTGCTCGGGGGAGGTGCCCTGTATGTAGTAGACGTGCTCGGGGGAGGTGCCCTGTATGTAGTAGATGTGCTCGGGGGAGGTGCCCTGTATGTAGTAGACGTGCTCGGGGGAGGTGTCCTGTATGTAGTAGATGTTCTCGGGGGAGGTGCCCTGTATGTAGTAGACGTGCTCGGGGGAGGTGCCCTGTATGTAGTAGACGTGCTTGGGGGAGGTGTCCTGTATGTAGTAGATGTTCTCGGTTGAGGTGTCCTGTATGTAGCAGACGTGCTCGGGGAGGTGTCCTGTATGTGGCAGACGTGCTCGGGGAGGTGTCCTGTATGTAGTAGACGTGCTCGGGGGAGGTGCCCTGTATGTAGCAGAGGTGCTTGGGGGAGGTGTCCTGTATGTAGTAGACGTACTCGGGGGAGGTGCCCTGTATGTAGTAGACGTGCTCGGGGGAGGTGCCCTGTATGTAGTAGACGTGCTCGGGGAGGTGTCCTGTATGTAGTAGACTTGCTCGGGGGAGGTGTCCTGTATGTAGTAGACTTGCTCGGGGGAGGTGTCCTGTATGTAGTGGACGTGCTCGGGGGAGGTGTCCTGTATATAGTAGACGTGGTTGGGGGAGGTGTCCTGTAAGTAGTAGTCGTGTTCGGGGGAGGTGTCCTGTATGTAGTAGTCGTGCTCGGGGGAGGTGTCCGGTATGTAGTAGTCGTGCTCGGGGGAGGTGTCCTGTATGTAGTAGTCGTGCTCGGTGGAGGTGTCCTGTATGGAGTAGACGTGCTCGGGGGAGGTGTCCTGTATGTAGTAGATGTGCTCGGGGGAGGTGCCCTGTATGTAGTAGATGTGCTCGGGGGAGGTGCCCTGTATGTAGTAGATGTGCTCGGGGGAGGTGTCCTGTATGTAGTTGATGTGCTCGGGGGAGGTGTCCTGTATGTAGTAGATGTGCTCGGGGGAGGTGCCCTGTATGTAGTAGACGTGCTCGGGGGAGGTGCCCTGTATGTAGTAGACGTGCTCGGGGGAGGTGCCCTGTATGTAGTAGACTTGCTCGGGGGAGGTGTCCTGTATGTAGTAGACGTGCTCAGGGGAGGTGTCCTGTATGTAGCAGAGGTGCTAGGGGGAGGTGTCCTGTATGGAGTAGACGTGCTCGGGGGAGGTGCCCTGTATGTAGCAGACGTGCTCAGGGGATTTGTCCTGTATGTAGTAGACGTGCTCGCTGGAGGTGCCCTGTATGGAGTAGACGTGCTCGGGGGAGGTGTCCTGTATGTAGTAGATGTGTCCTGTATGTAGTAGACGTGCTCGCAGGAGGTGTCCTATATGTAGTAGACATGGCCTGTATGTAGTAGACGTGCTCGGGGGAGGTGTCTTATATGTAGTAGAAATGGCCTGTATGTAGTAGACGTGCACCGGGGGAGGTGTCATATATGTAGTAGACATGGCCTGTATGTAGTAGACGTACTCGGGGGAGGTGTCCTGTATGTAGTAGACGTGCTCGGGGGAGGTTTCCTGTATGTAGTAGACGTGCTCGGGGGAGGTGTCCTGTATGTAGTAGACGTGCTCGGGGGAGGTGTCCTGTATGTAGTAGACGTGCTTGGGGAAGGTGCCCTGTATGTAGTAGACGTGCTTGGCGGAGGTGCCCTGTATGTAGTAGACGTGCTCGGAGGAGGTGTCCTGTATGTAGTAGACGTGCTCTGGGGAGGTGTCCTGTATGTAGCAGAGGTGCTAGGGGGAGGTGTCCTGTATGTAGTAGTCGTGCTCGGGGGAGGTGTCCTGTATGTAGTAGACGTGCTCGGGGAGGTGTCCTGTATGTAGTAGACATGCTCGGTGGAGGTGCCCTATATGTAGCAGACGTGTTCGAGTGAGGTGTCCTGTATGTAGTAGACGTGCTTGGGGGAGGTGCCCTGTATGTAGTAGATGTGCTCAGGGGAGGTGTCCTGTATGTAGTAGACATGCTCAGGGGAGGTGTCCTGTATGTAGCAGAGGTGCTAGGGGGAGGTGTCCTGTATGGAGTAGACGTGCTCGGGGGAGGTGCCCTGTGTGGAGTAGATGTGCTCGGGGGAGGTGTCCTGTATGTAGTAGATGTGTCCTGTATGTAGTAGACGTGCTCGCGGGAGGTGTCCTATATGTAGTAGACATGGCCTGTATGTAGTAGACGTGCTCGGGGGAGGTGTCCTATATGTAGTAGACATGGCCTGTATGTAGTAGACGTACTCGGGGGAGGTGTTGTGTATGTAGTAGACGTGCTCGGGGGAGGTTTCCTGTATGTAGTAGACGTGCTCGGGGGAGGTGTCCTGTATGTAGTAGACGTGCTCGGGGGAGGTGCCCTGTATGTAGTAGACGTGCTCGGGGGAGGTGTCCTATATGTAGTAGACATGGCCTGTATGTAGTAGACGTGCTCGGGGGAGGTGCCATGTATGTAGTAGACGTGCTCGGGGGAGGTGCCCTGTATGGAGTAGACGTGCTCGGGGGAGAGGTCCTGTATGTAGTAGATGTGTCCTGTAGGTAGTAGACATGCTCAGGGGAGGTGTCCTATATGTAGTAGACTTGCTCAGGGGAGGTGCCCTGTATGGAGTAGATGTGCTCGGGGGAGGTGCCCTGTATGTAGTAGACTTGCTCAGGGGAGGTGCCCTGTGGAGTAGATGTGCTCGGGGGAGGTGCCCTGTATGTAGTAGACGTGCTCGGGGGAGGTGCCCTGTATGTAGTAGACGTGCTCTGGGAGGTGCCTTGTATGTAGCAGTCGTGTTCGGGGGAGGTGTCCTGTATGTAGTAGACATGCTCGGTGGAGGTGCCCTATATGCAGCAGACGTGTTCGAGTGAGGTGCCCTGTATGTAGTAGATGTGCTCGGGGGAGGTGCCCTGTAAGTAGCAGACGTGCTCGGGGGATTTGTCCTGTATGTAGTAGACGTGGTCGGGGGATGTCTCCTGTATGTAGTAGACGTGCTCGGGGAAGGTGCCCTGTATGTAGTAGATGTGCTCGGGGGAGGTGTCCTGTATGTAGTAGTCGTGCTCGGGGGAGGTGTCCTGTATGTAGTAGTCGTGCTCGGGGGAGGTGTCCTGTATGTAGTACTGTAGATGTGCTCGGGGAGGTGCCCTGTATGTAGTAGACGTGCTCGGGGGAGGTGCCCTGTATGTAGCAGTGGTGCTTCGGGGAGGTGTCCTGTATGGAGTAGACGTGCTCGGGGGAGGTGTCCTGTATGGAGTAGACGTGCTCGGGGGAGGTGCCCTGTATGTAGTAGATGTGCTCGGGGGATGTGTCCTGTATGTAGTAGACGTGCTCGGGGGAGGTGTCCTGTATGTAGTAGACGTGCTCGGGGGAGGTGTCCTGTATGTAGTAGATGTGCTCGGGGGAGGTGCCCTGTATGTAGTAGATGTGCTCGGGGGAGGTGTCCTGTATGTGGTAGATGTGCTCGGGGGAGGTGTCCTGTATGTAGTAGATGTGCTCGGGGGAGGTGCCCTGTATGTAGTAGACGTGCTCGGGGGAGGTGCCCTGTATGTAGTAGACGTGCTCGGGGGAGGTGTCCTATATGTAGTAGACGTGCTCGGGGGAGGTGTCCTATATGTAGTAGACATGGCCTGTATGTAGTAGACGTGCTCGGGGGAGGTGTCCTATATGTAGTAGACATGGCCTGTATGTAGTAGACGTGCTCGGGGGAGGTGCCCTGTATGTAGTAGACGTGCTCGGGGGAGGTGCCATGTATGTAGTAGACGTGCTCGGGGGAGGTGCCCTGTATGGAGTAGATGTGCTCGGGGGAGAGGTCCTGTATGTAGTAGATGTGTCCTGTATGTAGTAGACATGCTCGGGTGAGGTGTCCTATATGTAGTAGACAAGGCCTGTATGTAGTAGACGTGCTCAGAGGAGATGTCCTTTATGTAGTAGACTTGCTCAGGGGAGGTGCCCTGTATGGAGTAGACGTGCTCTGGGAGGTGTCTTGTATGTAGCAGTCGTGCTCGGGGGAGGTGTCCTGTATGTAGTAGACGTGCTCGGGGAGGTGTCCTGTATGTAGTAGACATGCTCGGGGGAGGTGCCCTATATGTAGCAGACGTGTTCGAGTGAGGTGCCCTGTATGTAGTAGATGTGCTCGGGGGAGGTGCCCTGTAAGTAGCAGACGTGCTCGGGGGTTTTGTCCTGTATGTAGTAGATGTGGTCGGGGGATGTCTCCTGTATGTAGTAGTAGTCGTGCTCGGGGGAGGTGTCCTGTATGTAGTAGTCGTGCTCGGGGGAGGTGTCCTGTATGTAGTAGTCGTGCTCGGGGGAGGTGTCCTGTATGTAGTACTGTAGATGTGCTCGGGGAGGTGCCCTGTATGTAGTAGACGTGCTCGGGGGAGGTGCCCTGTATGTAGCAGAGGTGCTTCGGGGAGGTGTCCTGTATGGAGTAGACATGCTCGGGGGAGGTGTCCTGTATGGAGTAGACGTGCTCGGGGGAGGTGTCCTGTATGTAGTAGATGTGCTCGGGGAGGTGCCCTGTATGTAGTAGATGTGCTCGGGGGAGGTGTCCTGTATGTGGTAGACGTGCTCGGGGGAGGTGCCCTGTATGTAGTAGACGTGCTCGGGGGAGGTGTCCTGTATGTAGCAGAGGTGCACGGGGAGATGTCCTGTATGGAGTAGACGTGCTCGGGGGAGGTGCCCTGTATGTTGCAGACGTGCTCGGGGGATTTGTCCTGTATGTAGTAGACGTGCTCGGGGGAGTTGCCCTGTATGGAGTAGATGTGCTCGGGGGAGGTGTCCTGTATGTAGTAGATGTGTCCTGTATGTAGTAGACGTGCTCGCAGGAGGTGTCCTATATGTAGTAGACATGGCCTGTATGTAGTAGACGTGCTCGGGGGAGGTGTCCTATATGTAGTAGAAATGGCCTGTATGTAGTAGACGTGCATCGGGGGAGGTGTCATATATGTAGTAGACATGGCCTGTATGTAGTAGACGTACTCGGGGGAGGTGTCCTGTATGTAATAGACGTGCTCGGGGGAGGTTTCCTGTATGTAGTAGATCTGCTCGGGGGAGGTGTCCTGTATGTAGTAGATGTGCTTGGGGGAGGTGCCCTGTATGTAGTAGACGTGCTTGGGGGAGATGCCCTGTATGTAGTAGACGTGCTCGGGGGAGGTGTCCTGTATGTAGTAGACGTGCTCAGGGGAGGTGTCCTGTATGTAGTAGACGTGCTCAGGGGAGGTGTCCTGTATGTAGCAGAGGTGCTAGGGGGAGGTGTCCTGTATGGAGTAGACGTGCTCGGGGTAGGTGTCCTGTATGTAGTAGATGTGTTCGGGGGAGGTGTCCTGTATGTAGTAGACGTGCTCGGGGGAGGTGTCCTGTATGTAGTAGACGTTCTCGGGGGAGGTGTCCTGTATGTAGTAGACGTGCTCGGGGAGGTGTCCTGTATGTAGTAGACGTGCTTGGGGGAGGTGCCCTGTATGTAGTAGATGTGCTTGGGGGAGGTGCCCTGTATGTAGTAGACTTGCTCGGGGGAGGTGTCCTGTATGTAGTAGACATGCTCAGGGGAGGTGTCCTGTATGTAGCAGAGGTGCTAGGGGGAGGTGTCCTGTATGGAGTAGGCGTACTCGGGGGAGGTGCCCTGTATGTAGCAGACGTGCTCGGGGGATTTGTCCTGTATGTAGTAGACGTGCTCGGGAGGGGTGCCCTGTGTGGAGTAGATGTGCTCGGGGGAGGTGTCCTGTATGTAGTAGATGTGTCCTGTATGTAGTAGACGTGCTCGCGGGAGGTGTCCTATATGTAGTAGACATATCCTGTATGTAGTAGATGTGTCCTGTATGTAGTAGACGTGCTCGGGGGAGGTGCCCTGTATGTAGTAGACGTGCTCGGTGGAGGTGTCCTGTATGCAGTAGACGTGCTCGGGGGAGATGTCCTATATGTAGTAGACATGGCCTGTATGTAGTAGACGTGCTCGGGGGAGGTACCATGTATGTAGTAGACGTGCTCGGGGGAGGTGCCCTGTATGGAGTAGATGTGCTCGGGGGAGAGGTCCTGTATGTAGTAGACATGCTCGGGGGAGAGGTCCTGTATGTAGTAGACAAGGCCTGTATGTAGTAGACGTGCTCAGAGGAGATGTCCTGTATGTAGTAGACTTGCTCAGGGGAGGTGTCCTGTATGGAGTAGATGTGCTCGGGGGAGGTGCCCTGTATGTAGTAGACGTGCTCGGGGGAGGTGCCCTGTATGTAGTAGACGTGCTCTGGGAGGTGTCTTGTATGTAGCAGTCGTGCTCGGGGGGGGTGTCCTGTATGTAGTAGACGTGCTCGGGGAGGTGTCCTGTATGTAGTAGACATGCTCGGGGGAGGTGCCCTGTATGTAGCAGACGTGTTCGAGTGAGGTGCCCTGTATGTAGTAGATGTGCTCGGGGGAGGTGCCCTGTATGTAGCAGACGTGCTCGGGGGATTTGTCCTGTATGTAGTAGACGTGGTCGGGGGATGTCTCCTGTATGTAGTAGTAGTCGTACTCGGGGGAGGTGTCCTGTATGTAGTTGTCGTGCTCGGGGGAGGTGTCCTGTATGTAGTAGTCGTGCTCGGGGGAGGTGTCCTGTATGTAGTAGTCGTGCTCGGGGAGGTGCCCTGTATGTAGTAGACGTGCTCTGGGGAGGTGCCCTGTATGTAGTAGATGTGCTCGGGGAGGTGCCCTGTATGGAGTAGACGTGCTCGTGGGAGGTGCCCTGTATGTAGTAGACGTGCTCTGAGAGGTGTCTTGTATGTAGCAGTCGTGCTCGGTGGAGGTGTCCTGTATGTAGTAGACGTGCTCGGGGAGGTGTCCTGTATGTAGTAGACATGCTCGGGGGAGGTGCCCTGTATGTAGTAGATGAGCTCGGGTAAGGTGCCCTGTATGTAGCAGACGTGCTCGGGGGATTTGTCCTGTATGTAGTAGACGTGGTCGGGGGATGTCTCATGTATGTAGTAGTAGTCGTGCTTGGGGGAGGTGTCCTGTATGTAGTAGTCGTGCTCGGGGGAGGTGTCCTATATGTATGTAGTAGACGTGCTCGTGGGAGGTGCCCTGTATGTAGTAGACGTGCTCGGGGGAGGTGTCCTGTATGTAGTAGATGTGCTCGGGGGAGGTGTCCTGTAGTGAGTAGACGTGCTCGGGGGAGGTGTCTTGTATGTAGTAGAGGTGCTCGGGGGAGGTGTCCAGTATGTATCAGACGTGCTCGGGGGATTTGTCCTGTATGTAGTAGACGTGCTCGGGGGAGGTGCCCTGTATGGAGTAGATGTGGTCGGGGGAGGTGTCCTATATGTAGTAGACATGGCCTGTATGTAGTAGACGTACTCAGGGGAGGTGTCCTGTATGTAGTAGATGTGCTCGGGGGAGGTGTCCTGTATGTAGTAGATGTGCTCGGGGAGGTGCCCTGTATGTAGTAGACGTGCTCGGGGAGGTGCCCTGTATGTAGTAGACGTGCTTGGGGGAGGTGCCCTGTATGTAGTAGACGTGCTCGGGGGAGGTGTCCTGTATGTAGTAGACGTGCTCAGGGGAGGTGTCCTATATGTAGCAGAGGTGCTAGGGGGAGGTGTCCTGTATGGAGTAGGCGTACTCGGGGGAGGTGCCCTGTATGTAGCAGACGTGCTCGGGGGATTTGTTCTGTATGTAGTAGACGTGCTCGGGGGAGGTGCCCTGTGTGGAGTAGATGTGCTTGGGGGAGGTGTCCTGTATGTAGTAGATGTGTTCTGTATGTAGTAGACGTGCTCGCGGGAGGTGTCCTATATGTATTAGACATGGCCTGTATGTAGTAGACGTGCTCGGGGGAGGTGTCCTATATGTAGTAGACATGGCCTGTATGTAGTAGACGTGCTCGGGGGAGGTGTCCTATATGTAGTAGACATGGCCTGTATGTAGTGGACGTACTCGGGGGAGGTGTTGTGTATGTAGTAGACGTGCTCGGGGGAGGTTTCCTGTATGTAGTAGACGTGCTCGGGGGAGGTTTCCTGTATGTAGTAGACGTGCTCGGGGGAGGTGTCCTGTATGTAGTAGACGTGCTCGGGGGAGGTGCCCTGTATGTAGTAGACGTGCTTGGGGGAGGTGCCCTGTATGTAGTAGACGTGCTCGGTGGAGGTGTCCTGTATGCAGTAGACGTGCTCGGGGGAGGTGTCCTATATGTAGTAGACATGGCCTGTATGTAGTAGACGTGCTCGGGGGAGGTACCATGTATGTAGTAGACGTGCTCGGGGGAGGTGCCCTGTATGGAGTAGATGTGCTCGGGGGATAGGTCCTGTATGTAGTAGATGTGTCTTGTATGTAGTAGACATGCTCGGGGGAGGTGTCCTATATGTAGTAGACAAGGCCTGTATGTAGTAGACGTGCTCAGAGGAGATGTCCTGTATGTAGTAGACTTGCTCAGGGGAGGTGTCCTGTATGGAGTAGATGTGCTCGGGGGAGGTGTCCTGTATGTAGTAGACGTGCTCGGGGGAGGTGCCCTGTATGTAGTAGACGTGCTCTGGGTGGTGTCTTGTATGTAGCAGTCGTGCTCGGGGGAGGTGTCCTGTATGTAGTAGACGTGCTCGGGGAGGTGTCCTGTATGTAGTAGACATGCTCGGGGGAGGTGCCCTATATGTAGCAGACGTGCTCGGGGAGGTGCCCTGTATGTAGTAGATGTGCTCGGGGGAGGTGCCCTGTATGTAGCAGACGTGCTCGGGGGATTTGTCCTGTATGTAGTAGACGTGGTCGGGGGATGTCTCCTGTATGTAGTAGTAGTCGTGCTCGGGGGAGGTGTCCTGTATGTAGTAGTCGTGTTCGGGGGAGGTGTCCTTTATGAAGTAGTCGTGCTCGGGGGAGGTATCCTGTATGTAGTACTGTAGATGTGCTCGGGGGAGGTGCCCTGTATGTAGTAGACGTGCTCGGGGGAGGTGCCCTGTATGTAGCAGAGGTGCTTCGGGGAGGTGTCCTGTATGTAGTAGACGTACTCGGGGGAGGTGCCCTGTATGTAGTAGACGTGCTCGGGGGATTTGTCCTGTATGTAGTAGATGTGCTCGGGGGAGGTGTCCTGTATGTAGTAGTCGTGCTCGGGGGAGGTGTCCTGTATGTAGTAGTCGTGCTCGGGGGAGGTGTCCTGTATGTAGTAGTCGTGCTCGGGGGAGGTGTCCTGTATGTAGTAGTCGTGCTCGGGGGAGGTGTCCTGTATGTAGTACTGTAAATGTGCTCGGGGGAGGTGCCCTGTATGTAGTAGACGTGCTCGGGGAGGTGCCCTGTATGTAGTAGACGTGCTCGGGGAGGTGCCCTGTATGTTGTAGACATGCTCGGAGGAGGTGTCCTGTATGTAGTAGTCGTGCTCAGGGGAGGTGTCCTGTATGTAGTAAACGTGCTCAGGGGAGGTGTCCTGTATGTAGTAGACGTGCTCGGGGGAGGTGTCCTGTATGTAGTATCATAAAGAAAGATTACCGCACACTCGATACTGAAGTATTGCAGAAAAAATGGTTTATGCCAATTTTATTTAAGAAAAAACAAAGTAATGGTTTGCCACATTGATAGAACAAAACCCGACGTTTCGACCCACCCGGGCCTTATTCATGGGGTTACTGGAGAAACAAACAAAAATTATATATAAACAATGGTTTGACATAAATTGGATAAGGACACATAACTATAAAGCAGATAAACAAAATAAAATAAATCACCAAAGGAAAAGCAAGCAAGATTAATATATACAAAAAAATATATATACAAAACAACTCCAAGGATGACAGTGGTCACACAATCAGGAGCGGCGAAACAATTCTGTCATAGAATGCAATGATATTGTAAATAGACTATCCAAGGTTTTACCTCTAGTCCAATGATATATATGCATAAAGGTGGCAGTAGTGGAGGAAAACAAACGATCTCTCTTTTTTAAAAGGGCATAACCTGTCACAGTGACAAGATCACAGTGTTAGTACATAAATCACATGAGAGTACAGAATACAGATCCTAACAATAAAGGATGGGTACCAGACACGTGTAATGTTAATTAAATATTATGAATGGCCGAGCCAGTAATAAGGTGTTAATCCGGGCATAGTGTAAGATTATACATATAATGTGTTGCCTCTGTGTGTACAGGCAATATATGGATAGCACTAAAACTGATATTAAGTGCTACAGAAAAGTGTCCCATTAGAAGTGCCCACGCTGATGTAGAACAAGGGAACCCTCATTAAGATAAGCCTTTACATGAAAAGTCAATTTACCTTATAATGAGGTCAGTAAGGGCTGCTGTCCCAGAGATATGTAGCTTATTATAGAAGGGCCGTGTCATACATGGTGGGCCTGTAGAGTAGGTGGAGACACAAGGGT
Organism: Ranitomeya variabilis; assembly: GCF_051348905.1. Classification (NCBI taxonomy): domain Eukaryota; kingdom Metazoa; phylum Chordata; class Amphibia; order Anura; family Dendrobatidae; genus Ranitomeya; species Ranitomeya variabilis. Next base: position 1,147,203,730 of record NC_135232.1, read on the forward strand.
AAATGGGTGGTAACCAAGGTTACCAGGTAGAAGCGGTCAGAAACGACCGGCCGGAGGAGGAGAGGTGGCGCCACTTTTCTGTAGCACTTAATATCAGTTTTAGTGCTATCCATATATTACCTGTACACACAGAGGCAACACATTATATGTATAATCTTACACTATGCCCGGATTAACACCTTATTACTGGCTCGGCCATTCATAATATTTAATTAACATTACACGTGTCTGGTACCCATCCTTTATTGTTAGGATCTGTATTCTGTACTCTCATGTGATTTATGTACTAACACTGTGATCTTGTCACTGTGACAGGTTATGCCCTTTTAAAAAAGAGAGATCGTTTGTTTTCCTCCACTACTGCCACCTTTATGCATATATATCATTGGACTAGAGGTAAAACCTTGGATAGTCTATTTACAATATCATTGCATTCTATGACAGAATTGTTTCGCCGCTCCTGATTGTGTGACCACTGTCATCCTTGGAGTTGTTTTGTATATATATTTTTTTGTATATATTAATCTTGCTTGCTTTTCCTTTGGTGATTTATTTTATTTTGTTTATCTGCTTTATAGTTATGTGTCCTTATCCAATTTATGTCAAACCATTGTTTATATATAATTTTTGTTTGTTTCTCCAGTAACCCCATGAATAAGGCCCGGGTGGGTCGAAACGTCGGGTTTTGTTCTATCAATGTGGCAAACCATTACTTTGTTTTTTCTTAAATAAAATTGGCATAAACCATTTTTTCTGCAATACTTCAGTATCGAGTGTGCGGTAATTTTTCTTTATGATAGACTTGACCTAATGGTCAGTTTACCAGCACCTCACTGTCCTTCGACCTGAGTGCACACCATTTCCCCTATACTTCCTGTATGTAGTAGACGTGCTCGGGGGAGGTGCCCTGTATGTAGTAGACGTGCTCGGGGGAGGTGTCCTATATGTAGTAGATGTGCTCGGGGGAGGTGTCCTGTAGGGAGTAGACGTGCTCGGGGGATGTGTCTTTTATGTAGTAGAGGTGCTCGGGGGAGGTGTCCTGTATGTAGCAGACGTGCTCGGGGGAGGTGCCCTGTACGGAGTAGATGTGGTCGGGGGAGGTGTCCTATATGTAGTAGACATGGCCTGTATGTAGTAGACGTGCTCGGGGGAGGTGTCCTGTATGTATTAGATGTGCTCGGGGAGGTGCCCTGTATGTAGTAGATGTGCTCGGGGGAGGTGCCCTGTATGTAGTAGATGTGCTCGGGGAGGTGCCCTGTATGTAGTAGACGTGCTCGGGGAGGTGCCCTGTATGTAGTAGACATGCTCGGGGAGGTGCCCTGTATGTTGTAGACATGCTCGGAGGAGGTGTCCTGTATGTAGTAGTCGTGCTCAGGGGAGGTGTCCTGTATGTAGTAGACATGCTCGGGGGAGGTGTCCTGTATGTAGTAGACGTGCTCGTGAGAGGTGCCCTGTATGTAGTAGACGTGCTCGGGGGAGGTGTCCTGTATGTAGTAGATGTGCTCGGGGGAGGTGTCCTGTAGGAAGTAGACGTGCTCGGGGGAGGTGTCTTGTATGTAGTAGAGGTGCTCGAGGGAGGTGTCCTGTATGTAGCAGACGTGCTCGGGGGATTTGTCCTGTATGTAGTAGACGTGCTCGGGGGAGGTGCCCTGTATGGAGTAGATGTGATCGGGGGAGGTGTCCTATATGTAGTAGACATGGCCTGTATGTAGTAGACGTACTCAGGGGAGGTGTCCTGTATGTAGTAGATGTGCTCGGGGGAGGTGTCCTGTATGTAGTAGATGTGCTCGGGGAGGTACCCTGTATGTAGTCTAGACGTGCTCGGGGAGGTGCCCTGTATGTAGTAGACGTGCTCGGGGAGGTGCCCTGTATGTAGTAGACGTGCTCGGGGAGGTGCCCTGTATGTAGTAGACGTGTTCGGGGGAGGTGCCCTGTATGTAGTAGTCGTGCTCGGGGGAGGTGTCCTGTATGTAGTAGACGTGTTCGGGGGAGGTGCCCTGTATGTAGTAGTCGTGCTCGGGGGAGGTGTCCTGTATGTAGTAGACGTACTCGGGGGAGGTGCCCTGTATGTAGTAGACGTGCTCGGGGGAGGTTTCCTGTATGTAGTAGATGTGCTCGGGGGAGGTGTCCTGTATGTAGTAGTTGTGCTCGGGGGAGGTGTCCTGTATGTAGTAGATGTGCTCGGGGGTGATGTCCTGTATGGAGTAGACGTGCTCGGGGGAGGTGCCCTGTATGTAGCAGACGTGCTTGGGGGATTTGTCCTGTATGTAGTAGACGTGTTCGGGGGAGGTGCCCTGTATGGAGTAGATGTGTCCTGTATGTAGTAGATGTGTCCTGTATGTAGTAGATGTGTCCTGTATGTAGTAGATGTGTCCTGTATGTAGTAGATGTGTCCTCTATGTAGTAGATGTGCCCTGTATGTAGTAGATGTGCTCGGGGAGGTGCCCTGTATGTAGTAGACGTGCTCGGGGAGGTGCCCTGTATGAAGTAGATGTGCTCGGGGGAGGTGTCCTGTATGTAGTAATCGTGCTCAGGGGAGGTGTCCTGTATGTAGTAGATGTGCTCGGGGGTGGTGTCCTGTAGGGAGTAGACGTGCTCGGGGGAGGTGTCTTGTATGTAGTAGAGGTGCTCGGGGGAGGTGTCTTGTATGTAGTAGAGGTGCTCGGGGGAGGTGTCCTGTATGGAGTTGGCGTACTCGGGGGAGGTGCTGTTGTGAATTTGGATTTTGGGCTCCCCCGGTGGCCACTGGTGGAATTGAACTTGTGTCATCATCTTTCCTGTTCACCTGTTCTCATCAGATCTGGGTGTCGCTATATAACCTGGCTTCTCTGTTAGTTGCTTGCCGGTCAACAATGTTATCAGAAGCCTCTCTGTGCTTGTTCCTGCTCCCAGACATCTACTAGATAAGTTGGACTTTCGTCCATGTTTGTTTTTGCTTTTTGGTTCCAGTTCACAGCTGCAGTTTCGTTACTGTGTCTGGAAAGCTCTTGTTGATCAGGAATTGCCACTCTGGTATTATGAGTTAATGCCAGAGTCCTAAAGTAATTTCTGGATGGTGTTTTGTTAGGGTTTTCTGCTGACCATGAAAGTGTTCTTTCTGTCTTCTGCTATCTAGAAAGCGGACCTCAAATTTGCTAAAACTATTTTCCTGCTGTGTTTGTTATTTCATCTAAAATCACCGCCAATATATGTGGGGGGCCTCTGTCTCCTTTTTGGGCATTTCTCTAGAGGTGAGCCAGGTCTTATATTTCCCTCTGCTAGCATTATTTAGTTCTCCGGCCGGCGCTGGGCATATAGGGATAAAAAGTAGGACATGCTACCTGGCTACTTCTAGTTGTGCGGTAGGTTTAGTTCATGGTCAGTACAGTTCCCATCTTCCAAGAGCTTGTTCCTATATAGGCTTATGCTATGTTCTCTAGCCATGGAGATCATGACAGTTTGACCGGCCCACTAAAGGGTTAATTCCTTGGCTGAGAAAGGAGTGAAATAAGAAGTCTGCTGAGAGTTTTTTTTTTTTTTTTTTTTGTGCTCTTAATTGGATCATTTGCTAGTCTGTCTATGCTGCAGTCTTTCTTTTTTTTTCTCTCTCCTTCTAATCTTTGAATGGCTCTGTGTTCACCTGTTTATTATGGATCTTCAGAGTGTAACTGCAGGTTTGAATAATCTCACCACGAAAGTACAAAATTTGCAAGATTTTGTTGTTCATGCTCCGGTATCTGAACCGAGAATTCCTCTGCCGGAATTTTTCTCGGGGAATAGATCTGGTTTTCAGAATTTTAGAAATAATTGCAAGTTATTTTTGTCCCTGAAATCTCGTTCTGCCGGGGACCCTGCACAGCAGGTTCGGATTGTGATTTCTCTGCTCCGTGGCGACCCTCAAGACTGGGCTTTTTCATTGGCACCAGGGGATCCTGCGTTGCGCAATGTAGATGCGTTTTTTCTGGCCTTGGGGTTGCTTTATGACGAACCTCATTTGGAACTTCAGGCAGAAAAAACTTTGATGTCCCTATCTCAGGGGCAAGATGAAGCTGAAATTTACTGCCAGAGATTCCGTAAGTGGTCTGTGCTTACTCAGTGGAATGAGTGTGCCTTGGCGGCTACTTTCAGAGAGGGTCTCTCTGATGCCATTAAGGATGTTATGGTGGGGTTCCCTGTGCCTGCGGGTCTGAATGAGTCCATGACAATGGCTATTCAGATCGATAGGCGTCTGCGGGAGCGCAAACCAGTGCACCATCTGGCGGTGTCCACTGAGAAGACGCCAGAAAGTATGCAGTGTGATAGAATTCTGTCCAGAAGCGAGCGGCAGAATTTTAGACGGAAAAATGGGTTGTGTTTCTATTGTGGGGATTCTACTCATGTTATATCAGCATGCTTTAAGCGTACTAAAAAGCTTGATAAGTCTGTTTCCATTGGCACTTTACAGTCTAAGTTTATTTTGTCTGTGACCCTGATTTGCTCTTTGTCATCTATTACCACGGACGCCTATATCGACTCTGGCGCCGCTTTGAGTCTTATGGATTGGTCCTTTGCCAATCGTTGTGGGTATGATTTAGAGCCTTTGGAGACTCTTATTCCTCTGAAGGGGATTGACTCCACCCCATTGGCTAATAATAAACCACAATACTGGACACAAGTAACTATGCGTATTAATCCGGATCACCAGGAGATTATTCGTTTTCTGGTGCTGTATAATCTACATGATGATTTGGTGCTAGGATTGCCATGGCTGCAGTCTCACAACCCAGTCCTTGACTGGAGAGCTATGTCTGTGTTGAGCTGGGGATGTAGGGGGACTCATGGGGACGTACCTTTGGTTTCCATTTCATCATCTATTCCCTCTGAAATCCCTGAGTTCCTGTCTGATTATCGTGACGTCTTTGAAGAACCCAAGCTGGGTTCACTACCTCCGCACCGTGAGTGCGATTGTGCTATAGATTTAATTCCGGGTAGTAAATACCCAAAGGGTCGTTTATTTAATCTGTCTGTGCCTGAACATGCTGCTATGCGAGAATATATAAAGGAGTCCTTGGAAAAGGGACATATTCGTCCATCGTCATCTCCCTTAGGAGCCGGTTTTTTCTTTGTGTCAAAAAAAGACGGCTCTTTGAGACCATGTATTGATTATCGGCTTTTGAATAAAATCACGGTTAAATATCAATACCCATTGCCGTTGCTGACTGATTTGTTTGCTCGCATAAAGGGGGCCAAGTGGTTCTCTAAGATTGATCTCCGTGGGGCGTATAATTTGGTGCGGATCAGGCAGGGGGATGAGTGGAAAACCGCATTTAATACGCCCGAGGGCCACTTTGAGTATTTGGTGATGCCTTTTGGTCTTTCTAATGCCCCTTCAGTCTTCCAGTCCTTTATGCATGATATTTTCCGCGATTTTTTGGATAAATTTATGATAGTGTATCTGGATGATATTCTGATTTTTTCGGATGACTGGGACTCTCATGTCCAGCAAGTCAAGAGGGTTTTTCAGGTTTTGCGGTCTAATTCTCTGTGTGTCAAGGGTTCTAAGTGCGTTTTTGGGGTTCAGAGAATTTCCTTTTTGGGATATATTTTTTCTCCCTCTTCCATTGAGATGGATCCTGTCAAGGTTCAAGCTATTTGTGATTGGACGCAGCCCTCTTCTCTTAAAAGTCTTCAGAAATTTTTGGGCTTTGCCAACTTTTATCGTCGATTTATTGCTGGTTTTTCGGATGTCGTTAAGCCATTGACCGATTTGACTAGACAGGGTGCTGATGTTGCTAATTGGTCCCCTGATGCTGTGGAGGCTTTTCAGGAGCTTAAGCGCCGTTTTTCTTCTGCCCCTGTGTTGCGTCAGCCTGATGTGGCTCTTCCTTTTCAGGTTGAGGTCGACGCTTCTGAGATCGGAGCTGGGGCAGTGTTGTCGCAGAAAAGTTCTGACTGCTCCGTGATGAGGCCTTGTGCCTTCTTTTCCCGTAAATTTTCGCCCGCTGAGCGGAATTATGATGTTGGGAATCGGGAGCTTTTGGCCATGAAGTGGGCGTTTGAGGAGTGGCGCCATTGGCTTGAGGGGTCCAGACATCAGGTGGTGGTATTGACTGACCACAAAAATTTGATTTATCTTGAGACCGCCAGGCGCCTGAATCCTAGACAGGCGCGCTGGTCATTATTTTTTTCTCGGTTTAATTTTGTGGTGTCATACCTACCGGGTTCTAAGAATGTTAAGGCGGATGCCCTTTCTAGGAGTTTTGAGCCTGATTCACCCGGCAACTCTGAGCCCACAGGTATCCTTAAGGATGGAGTTATTTTGTCAGCCGTTTCTCCAGACCTGCGGCGGGCCTTGCAGGAGTTTCAGGCGGATAGACCGGATCGTTGTCCGCCTGATAGGCTGTTTGTTCCTGATGATTGGACCAGTAGAGTCATCTCTGAGGTGCATTCTTCTGCATTGGCAGGTCATCCTGGAATTTTCGGTACCAGGGATTTGGTGGCAAGATCCTTCTGGTGGCCTTCCCTGTCACGAGATGTGCGAGGCTTTGTGCAGTCTTGTGACGTTTGTGCTCGGGCCAAGCCTTGTTGTTCTCGGGCTAGTGGATTATTGTTGCCCTTGCCTATTCCTAAGAGGCCTTGGACGCACATCTCGATGGATTTTATTTCAGATCTGCCTGTTTCCCAGAAAATGTCTGTCATCTGGGTGGTGTGTGACCGTTTTTCTAAGATGGTCCATTTGGTTCCCCTGCCCAAATTGCCTTCTTCTTCCGAGTTGGTTCCCCTGTTTTTTCAAAATGTTGTTCGTTTGCATGGTATTCCTGAGAATATCGTTTCTGACAGAGGAACCCAATTTGTGTCTAGATTTTGGCGGGCATTCTGTGCTAGGATGGGCATAGATTTGTCGTTTTCGTCTGCTTTTCACCCTCAGACTAATGGCCAGACCGAGCGGACTAATCAGACCCTGGAGACATATCTGAGGTGTTTTGTGTCTGCTGACCAGGATGATTGGGTTGCTTTTTTGCCATTGGCGGAGTTCGCCCTCAATAATCGGGCCAGCTCTGCCACCTTGGTGTCCCCGTTTTTCTGTAATTCGGGGTTCCATCCTCGATTTTCCTCCGGTCAGGTGGAGTCCTCGGATTGTCCTGGAGTGGATGCGGTGGTGGAGAGATTGCATCATATTTGGGGGCAGGTGATGGACAATTTGAAGTTGTCCCAGGAGAAGACTCAGCTTTTTGCCAACCGTTACCGTCGTGTTGGTCCTCGGCTTTGTGTTGGAGATTTGGTGTGGTTGTCTTCTCGTTTTGTCCCAATGAGGGTCTCTTCTCCTAAGTTTAAGCCTCGGTTCATTGGTCCGTATAAAATATTGGAGATTCTTAACCCTGTTTCCTTCCGTTTAGACCTCCCTGCATCCTTTTCCATTCATAACGTTTTTCATCGGTCGTTATTGCGCAGGTATGAGGTACCTGTTGTGCCTTCCGTTGAGCCTCCTGCTCCGGTGTTGGTTGAGGGTGAGTTGGAGTACGTTGTGGAGAAAATCCTAGACTCCCGTGTTTCCAGACGGAGACTCCAGTATCTGGTCAAGTGGAAGGGATACGGCCAGGAGGATAATTCTTGGGTCACTGCATCTGATGTTCATGCCTCCGATCTGGTTCGTGCCTTTCATAGGGCCCATCCTGATCGCCCTGGTGGTTCTGGTGAGGGTTCGGTGCCCCCTCCTTGAGGGGGGGGTACTGTTGTGAATTTGGATTTTGGGCTCCCCCGGTGGCCACTGGTGGAATTGAACTTGTGTCATCATCTTTCCTGTTCACCTGTTCTCATCAGATCTGGGTGTCGCTATATAACCTGGCTTCTCTGTTAGTTGCTTGCCGGTCAACAATGTTATCAGAAGCCTCTCTGTGCTTGTTCCTGCTCCCAGACATCTACTAGATAAGTTGGACTTTCGTCCATGTTTGTTTTTGCTTTTTGGTTCCAGTTCACAGCTGCAGTTTCGTTACTGTGTCTGGAAAGCTCTTGTTGATCAGGAATTGCCACTCTGGTATTATGAGTTAATGCCAGAGTCCTAAAGTAATTTCTGGATGGTGTTTTGTTAGGGTTTTCTGCTGACCATGAAAGTGTTCTTTCTGTCTTCTGCTATCTAGAAAGCGGACCTCAAATTTGCTAAAACTATTTTCCTGCTGTGTTTGTTATTTCATCTAAAATCACCGCCAATATATGTGGGGGGCCTCTGTCTCCTTTTTGGGCATTTCTCTAGAGGTGAGCCAGGTCTTATATTTCCCTCTGCTAGCATTATTTAGTTCTCCGGCAGGCGCTGGGCATATAGGGATAAAAAGTAGGACATGCTACCTGGCTACTTCTAGTTGTGCGGTAGGTTTAGTTCATGGTCAGTACAGTTCCCATCTTCCAAGAGCTTGTTCCTATATAGGCTTATGCTATGTTCTCTAGCCATGGAGATCATGACAAGGTGCCCTGTATGTAGCAGACGTGCTCGGAGGATTTGTCTTGTATGTAGTAGACGTGCTCGGGGGAGGTGTCCTGTATGTCGTAGATGTGTCCTGTATGTAGTAGACGTGCTCGGGGGAGGTGTCCTGTATGTAGTAGACATAGCCTGTATGTAGTAGACGTGCTCGGGGGAGGTGTCCTGTATGTAGTAGACGTGCTCGGGGGAGGTGTCCTGTATGTGGTAGACGTGCTCCGGAGAGGTGCCCTGTATGTAGTATTTGTGCTCGGGGGAGGTGTCCTGTATGTAGCAGACGTGCTCGGGGGATTTGTCCTGTATGTAGTAGACGTGCTCGGGGGAGGTGCCCTGTATGGAGTAGATGTGATCGGGGGAGGTGTCCTATATGTAGTAGACATGGCCTGTATGTAGTAGACGTACTCAGGGGAGGTGTCCTGTATGTAGTAGATGTGCTCGGGGGAGGTGTCCTGTATGTAGTAGATGTGCTCGGGGAGGTGCCCTGTATGTAGTCTAGACGTGCTCGGGGAGGTGCCCTGTATGTAGTAGACGTGCTCGGGGAGGTGCCCTGTATGTAGTAGATGTGCTCGGGGAGGTGCCCTGTATGTAGTAGACGTGTTCGGGGGAGGTGCCCTGTATGTAGTAGTCGTGCTCGGGGGAGGTGTCCTGTATGTAGTAGACGTACTCGGGGGAGGTGCCCTGTATGTAGTAGACGTGCTCGGGGGAGGTTTCCTGTATGTAGTAGATGTGCTTGGGGGAGGTGTCCTGTATGTAGTAGTTGTGCTCGGGGGAGGTGTCCTGTATGTAGTAGATGTGCTCGGGGGTGATGTCCTGTATGGAGTAGACGTGCTCGGGGGAGGTGCCCTGTATGTAGCAGACGTGCTTGGGGGATTTGTCCTGTATGTAGTAGACGTGTTCGGGGGAGGTGCCCTGTATGGAGTAGATGTGTCCTGTATGTAGTAGATGTGTCCTGTATGTAGTAGATGTGTCCTCTATGTAGTAGATGTGCCCTGTATGTAGTAGATGTGCTCGGGGAGGTGCCCTGTATGTAGTAGACGTGCTCGGGGAGGTGCCCTGTATGAAGTAGATGTGCTCGGGGGTGGTGTCCTGTAGGGAGTAGACGTGCTCGGGGGAGGTGTCTTGTATGTAGTAGAGGTGCTCGGGGGAGGTGTCTTGTATGTAGTAGAGGTGCTCGGGGGAGGTGTCCTGTATGGAGTTGGCGTACTCGGGGGAGGTGCCCTGTATGTAGCAGACGTGCTCGGGGGATTTGTCCTGTATGTAGTAGACGTGCTCGGGGGAGGTGTCCTGTATGTAGTAGACGTGCTCGGGGGAGGTGTCCTGTATGTGGTAGACGTGCTCCGGAGAGGTGCCCTGTATGTAGTATTTGTGCTCGGGGGAGGTGTCCTGTATGTAGTAGACGTGCTCGGGGAGGTGCCCTGTATGTAGTAGACGTGCTCGGGGGAGGTGTCCTGTATGTAGTAGTCGTGCTCGGGGGAGGTGTCCTGTATGTAGTAGTCGTGCTCGGGGGAGGTGTCCTGTATGTAGTAGATGTACTCGGGGGAGGTGTCCTGTATGGAGTAGACGTGCTCGGGGGAGGTGCCCTGTATGTAGTAGACGTGCTCGGGGGAGGTGTCCTGTATGTAGTAGATGTGCTCAGGGGAGGTGTCCTATAGGGAGTAGACGTGCTCAGGGGAGGTGTCCTGTAGGGAGTAGACTTGCTCGGGGGAGGTGTCTTGTATGGATTAGACGTGCTCGGGGGAGGTGCCCTGTATGGAGTAGATGTGGTCGGGGGAGGTGTCCTGTATGTAGTAGTGTCCTGTATGTAGTAGACGTGCTCGGGGGAGGTGTCCTATATATAGTAGACGTGCTTGGGGGAGGTGTCCTGTATGTAGTAGACGTGCTCGGGGGAGGTGCCCTGTATGTAGTAGACGTGCTCGGGGAGGTGCCCTTTATGTAGCAGACGTACTCGGGGGAGATGTCCTGTATGTAGTAGTCGTGCTCAGGGGAGTTGTCCTGTATGTAGTAGACGTGCTCGGGGGAGGTGTCCTGTATGTAGTAGATGTACTCGGGGGAGTTGTCCTGTATGGAGTAGACGTGCTCGGTGGAGGTGCCCTGTATGTAGTAGACGTGCTCGGGGGAGGTGTCCTGTATGTAGTAGATGTGCTCGGGGGAGGTGTCCTGTATGTAGCAGACGTGCTCGGGGGATTTGTCCTGTATGTAGTGGACGTGCTCGGGGGAGGTGCCCTGTATGGAGTAGATGTGGTCGGGGGAGGTGTCCTGTATGTAGTAGATGTGTCCTGTATGTAGTAGACGTGCTCGGGGGAGGTGTCCTATATGTAGTAGACATGACCTGTATGTAGTAGACGTACTTGTGGGAGGTGCCCTGTATGTAGTAGATGTGCTCGGGGGAGGTGCCCTGTATGTAGTAGACATGCTCCGGGGAGGTGCCCTGTATGGAGTAGATGTGCTCGGGGGAGAGGTCCTGTATGTCGTAGATGTGTCCTGTATGTAGTATAAACGTAAGGATGAATGACCTCGTGGAGATCAAAACATCCAACACCGCTGCGACAACATCACCTAGATCACTGCATTGAGAAACACAACACTGCCCCCATCCCTTATGGGAAATATGCAAATGCATGTATAAAAGCCGCGGAGACACCATCACGTGTTTCTCAACGCAAGCAATGAATAGCCAGGTCTTTCACAGGGAAGGAACAACCACGGGAAGGGCAGCATCCAATAAAGGAAAGCCACCTATGCCAAAACATGGTATCCATCCACAGACAGCTGTTTCGGGGTATATGCCCCTCATCAGTGTGGAGTAGGAAACTGGCTGTCTGTGGATGGATACCATGTTTTGGCATAGGTAGTTTTCCTTTTTTGGATGCTGCCCTTCCCGTGGTTGTTCCTTCCCGGTGAAAGACCTGGCTATTCATTGCTTGCGTTGAGAAACACGTGATGGTGTCTCCGCGGCTTTTCTACATGCTCCTGTATGTAGTAGACATGCTCAGGGGAGGTGTCCTATATGTAGTAGACAAGGCCTGTATGTAGTAGATGTGCTCAGGGGAGGTGTCCTGTATGTAGTAGACGTGGTCGGGGGAGGTGTCCTGTATGTAGTTGACGTGCCCCGGGGAGGTGCCCTGTATGTGGTAGACGTGCTCAGGGGTGGTTTCCTGTATAGAGTAGATGTGCTCGGGGGAGGTGTCCCGTATGTAGTAGACGTGGTCTGGGGAGGTGTCCTGTATGTAGTAGACGTGCTCCTGGGAGGTGTCCTGTATGTAGTAGATGTGCTCAGGGGAGGTTTCCTGTATGGAGTAGACGTGCTCGGGGAAAGTGTCCCGTATGTAGTAGACGTGGTTGGGGGAGATGTCCTGTATGTAGTAGACGTGCTCGGGGGAGGTGTCCCGTATGTAGTAGACGTGGTCGGGGGAGGTGCCCTGTATGTAGTAGTCGTGCTCAGGGGAGGTTTCCTGTATGTAGTAGACGTGCTCGGGGGAGGTGTCCTGTATGTGGTAGACGTGCTCCGAGGAGGTGCCCTGTATGTAGTAGTTGTGCTCGGGGGAGGTGTCCTGTATGTAGTAGACTTGCTTCCGGGAGGTGTCCTGTATGTAGTAGACGTGCTCAGTGGAGGTGCCCTGTATGTAGTAGGCGTGCTCGGGGGAGGTGCCCTGTATGTATTAGACGTGCTCAGGGGAGGTTTCCTGTATGGAGTAGACGTGCTCGGGGAGGTGTCCCATATGTAGTAGACGTGGTTGGGGGAGGTGCCCTGTATGTAGTAGACGTGCTCCGGTTGAGGTGCCCTGTATGTAGTAGACGTGGTCGGGGGAGGTGTCCTGTATGTAGTAGATGTGCTCGGGGGAGGTGCTCTGTATGTAGTAGACATACTCGGGGGAGGTGTCATGTATGTAGTAGACGTGCTCGGGGGAGGTGCCCTGTATGGAGTAGACGTGCTCAGGGGAGGTTTCCTGTATGTAGTAGACGTGCTCCTGGGAGGTGCCCTGTATGTAGTAGTCGTGCTCAGGGGAGGTTTCCTGTATGTAGTAGACGTGCTCGGGGGAGGTGTCCTGTATGTAGTAGACGTGCTCGGGGGAGGTGTCCTGTATGTGGTAGACGTGCTCGGGGGAGGTGCCCTGTATGTAGTAGACTTGCTCCGGGGAGGTGCCCTGTATGTAGTAGTTGTGCTCGGGGGAGGTGTCCTGTATGTAGTAGACGTGCTCTGGGGAGGTGTCCTGTATGTAGTAGACGTGCTCCTGGGAGGTGCCCTGTATGTAGTAGATGTGCTCCGGTTGAGGTGCCCTGTATGTAGTAGACGTGGTCGGGGGAGGTGTCCTGTATGTAGTAGACGTGCTCGGGGGAGGTGCCCTGTATGTAGTAGACATGCTCGGGGAGGTGTCATGTATGTAGTAGACGTGCTCCTGGGAGGTGCCCTGTATGTAGCAGACGTGCTCGGGGAGGTTTCCTGTATGTAGTAGACGTGCTCGGGGGAGGTGTCCTGTATGTAGTAGACGTGCTCGGGGGAGGTGTCCTGTATGTGGTAGACGTGCTCGGCGGAGGTGCCCTGTATGTAGTAGTTGTGCTCGGGGGAGGTTTCCTGTATGTAGTAGACGTGCTCCGGGGAGGTGTCCTGTATGTAGTAGACATGCTCGGGGGAGGTGTCCTGTATGTAGTAGTCGTGCTCAGTGAAGGTGTCCTGTATGTAGTAGTCGTGCTCGGGGGAGGTGTCCTGTATGTAGTAGTCGTGCTCGGGGGAGGTGTCCTGTATGTAGTAGATGTACTCGGGGGAGGTGTCCTGTATTGAGTAGACGTGCTCGGGGGAGGTGCCCTGTATGTAGTAGACGTGCTCGGGGGAGGTGTCCTGTATGTAGTAGATGTGCTCAGGGGAGGTGTCCTATAGGGAGTAGACGTGCTCAGGGGAGGTGTCCTGTAGGGAGTAGACTTGCTCGGGGGAGGTGTCTTGTATGGATTAGACGTGCTCGGGGGATTTGTCCTTTATGTAGTAGACGTGCTTGGGGGAGGTGCCCTGTATGGAGTAGATGTGGTCGGGGGAGGTGTCCTGTATGTAGTAGTGTCTTGTATGTAGTAGACGTGCTCGGGGGAGGTGTCCTATATATAGTAGACGTGCTTGGGGGAGGTGTCCTGTATGTAGTAGACGTGCTCGGGGAGGTGCCCTGTTGTGAATTTGGATTCTGGGCTCCCCCGGTGGCTACTGGTGGAATTGAACTTGTGACATCATCTTCCCTGTTCACCTGTTCTGATTAGATCTGGGTGTCGCTATATAACCTGGCTTCTCTGTTAGATGCTTGCCGGTCAACAATGTTATCAGAAGCCTCTCTGTGCTTGTTCCTGCTCCCAGACATCTACTAGATAAGTTGGACATTCGTCCATGTTTTGTTTTTGTATTTTGGTTCCAGTTCACAGCTGCAGTTTCGTTACTGTGTCTGGAAAGCTCTTGTTGATCAGGAATTGCCACTCTGGTATTATGAGTTAATGCCAGAGTCCTAAAGTAATTTCTGGATGTGTTTTGTTAGGGTTTTCTACTGACCATGAAAGTATGCTTTCTGTCTTCTGCTATCTAGAAAGCGGACCTCAAATTTGCTAAAACTATTTTCCTGCTGCGTTTGTTGTTTCATCTCATATCACCGCCAATATATGTGGGGGGCTTCTGTCTCCTTTTTTTTGGGCATTTCTCTAGAGGTGAGTCAGGTCTTATATTTCCCTCTGCTAGCATTATTTAGTTCTCCGGCCGGCGCTGGGCATATAGGGATAAAAAGTAGGACATGCTACCTGGCTACTTCTAGATGATGCGGTAGGTTTAGTTCATGGTCAGTATAGTTACATCTTCCAAGAGCTTGTTCCTATAGAGGCTTATGCTAGTTCTCTGGCCATGGAGATCATGACAGTTTGACCGGCCCACTAAAGGGTTAAAATCCTTGGCTGAGAAAGGAGAGAAATAAGAAGTCTGCTGAGAGTTTTTTTTTTTTTTTTCTGTGCTCTTAATTGGATCACTTGCCAGTCTGTCTATGCTGCAGTCTTTCTTTTTTTTCTCTCTCCTTATAATCTTTGAATGGCTTTGTGTTCACCTGTTAATAATGGATCTTCAGAGTGTAACTGCAGGTTTGAATAATCTCACCACGAAAGTACAAAATTTGCAAGATTTTATTATTCATGCTCCGGTATCTGAGCCGAGAATTCCTTTGCCGGAATTCTTCTCAGGGAATAGATCTAGCTTTCAGAATTTTAGAAATAATTGTAAGCTATTTTTGTCCCTGAAATCTCGTTCTGCTGGAGACCCTGCACAGCAGGTTGGGATTGTGATTTCCTTGCTCCGCGGCGACCCTCAAGACTGGGCTTTTGCATTGGCACCAGGGGATCCTGCGTTGCGCAATGTGGATGCGTTTTTTTTGGCCTTGGGCTTGCTGTATGAGGAACCTCATTTGGAACTTCAGGCAGAAAAAACTTTGATGTCCCTATCGCAGGGGCAAGATGAAGCTGAAATTTACTGCCAAAGATTCCGTAAATGGTCTGTGCTTACTCAGTGGAATGAGTGTGCCTTGGCGGCTACTTTCAGAGAGGGTCTCTCTGATGCCATTAAGGATGTTATGGTGGGGTTCCCTGTGCCTGCGGGTCTGAATGAGTCCATGACAATGGCCATTCAGATCGATAGGCGTCTGCGGGAGCGCAAACCAGTGCACCATCTGGCGGTGTCCACTGAGAAGACGCCAGAAAGCATGCAGTGTGATAGAATTCTGTCCAGAAGCGAGCGGCAGAATTTTAGACGGAAAAATGGGTTGTGTTTCTATTGTGGTGATTCTACTCATGTTATATCAGCATGCTCTAAACGCACTAAAAAGCTTGATAAATCCGTTTCCATTGGCACTTTACAGTCTAAGTTTATTTTGTCTGTGACCCTGATTTGCTCTTTGTCATCTATTACTACTGACGCCTATATCGACTCTGGCGCCGCTTTGAGTCTTATGGATTGGTCCTTTGCCAATCGTTGTGGGTATGATTTAGAGCCTTTGGAAACTCTTATTCCTCTGAAGGGGATTGACTCCACCCCATTGGCTAATAATAAACCACAATACTGGACACAAGTGACTATGTGTATTAATCCGGATCACCAGGAGACTATTCGTTTTCTGGTGCTGTATAATCTACATGATGATTTGGTGCTAGGATTGCCTTGGCTGCAATCTCACAACCCAGTCCTTGACTGGAGAGCTATGTCTGTGTTGAGCTGGGGATGTAAGGGGACTCATGGGGACGTACCTTTGGTGTCCATTTCATCATCTATCCCCTCTGAAATCCCTGAGTTCCTGTCTGACTATCGTGACGTCTTTGAAGAACCCAAGCTTGGTTCACTACCTCCGCACCGTGAGTGCGATTGTGCTATAGATTTAATTCCGGGTAGTAAATACCCAAAGGGTCGTTTATTTAATCTGTCTGTGCCTGAACATACTGCTATGCGAGAATATATAAAGGAGTCCTTGGAAAAGGGACATATTCGTCCATCGTCATCTCCCTTAGGAGCCGGTTTTTTCTTTGTGTCAAAAAAAGACGGCTCTTTGAGACCATGTATTGATTATCGGCTTTTGAATAAAATCACGGTTAAATATCAATACCCATTGCCGTTGCTGACTGATTTGTTTGCTCGCATAAAGGGGGCCAAGTGGTTCTCTAAGATTGATCTCCGTGGGGCGTATAATTTGGTGCGGATCAGGCAGGGGGATGAGTGGAAAACCGCATTTAATACGCCCGAGGGCCACTTTGAGTATTTGGTGATGCCTTTTGGTCTTTCTAATGCCCCTTCAGTCTTCCAGTCCTTTATGCATGATATTTTCCGCGATTTTTTGGATAAATTTATGATAGTGTATCTGGATGATATTCTGATTTTTTCGGATGACTGGGACTCTCATGTCTGGCAAGTTAAGAGGGTTTTTCAGGTTTTGCGGTCTAATTCTCTGTGTGTCAAGGGTTCTAAGTGCGTTTTTGGGGTTCAGAGAATTTCCTTTTTGGGATATATTTTTTCTCCCTCTTCCATTGAGATGGATCCTGTCAAGGTTCAAGCTATTTGTGATTGGACGCAGCCCTCTTCTCTTAAAAGTCTTCAGAAATTTTTGGGCTTTGCCAACTTTTATCGTCGATTTATTTCTGGTTTTTCGGATGTCGTTAAGCCATTGACCGATTTGACTAGACAGGGTGCTGATGTTGCTAATTGGTCCCCTGATGCTGTGGAGGCCTTTCAGGAGCTTAAGCGCCGTTTTTCTTCTGCCCCTGTGTTGCGTCAGCCTGATGTGACTCTTCCTTTTCAGGTTGAGGTCGACGCTTCTGAGATCGGAGCTGGGGCAGTGTTGTCGCAGAAAAGTTCTGACTGCGCCGTGATGAGGCCTTGTGCCTTCTTTTCCCGTAAATTTTCGCCCGCTGAGCGGAATTATGATGTTGGGAATCGAGAGCTTTTGGCCATGAAGTGGGCGTTTGAGGAGTGGCGCCATTGGCTCGAGGGGGCCAGACATCAGGTGGTGGTATTGACTGACCACAAAAATTTGATTTATCTTGAGACCGCCAGGCGCCTGAATCCTAGACAGGCGCGCTGGTCATTATTTTTTTTCTCGGTTTAATTTTGTGGTATCGTACCTACCAGGTTCTAAGAATGTTAAGGCGGATGCCCTTTCTAGGAGTTTTGAGCCTGATTCACCTGGCAACTCTGACCCCACAGGTATTCTTAAGGAGGGAGTTATCTTGTCAGCTGTTTCTCCAGACCTGCGGCGGGCCTTGCAGGAGTTTCAGGCGGATAGACCGGATCGTTGTCCGCCTGATAGGCTGTTTGTTCCTGATGATTGGACCAGTAAAGTCATCTCTGAGGTGCATTCTTCTGCGTTGGCAGGTCATCCTGGAATTTTTGGTACCAGGGATTTGGTGGCAAGATCCTTCTGGTGGCCTTCCCTGTCACGAGATGTGCGAGGCTTTGTGCAGTCTTGTGACGTTTGTGCTCGGGCCAAGCCTTGTTGTTCTCGGGCTAGTGGATTATTGTTGCCCTTGCCTATTCCTAAGAGGCCTTGGACACACATCTCGATGGATTTTATTTCAGATTTGCCTGTTTCTCAGAAGATGTCTGTCATCTGGGTGGTGTGTGACCGTTTTTCTAAGATGGTTCATTTGGTTCCCCTGCCCAAATTGCCTTCTTCTTCCGAGTTGGTGCCCCTGTTTTTTCAAAATGTTGTTCGTTTGCATGGTATTCCTGAGAATATCGTTTCTGACAGAGGAACCCAATTTGTGTCTAGATTTTGGCGGGCATTTTGTGCTAGGATGGGCATAGATTTGTCTTTTTCGTCTGCTTTTCACCCTCAGACTAATGGCCAGACCGAGCGGACTAATCAGACCCTGGAGACATATCTGAGGTGTTTTGTGTCTGCTGACCAGGATGATTGGGTTGCTTTTTTGCCATTGGCGGAGTTCGCCCTCAATAATCGGGCCAGCTCTGCCACCTTGGTTTCCCCGTTTTTCTGTAATTCGGGGTTCCATCCTCGATTTTCCTCCGGTCAGATGGAATCCTCGGATTGTCCTGGAGTGGATGCGGTGGTGGAGAGATTGCATCATATCTGGGGGCAGGTGATGGACAATTTAAAGTTGTCCCAGGAGAAGACTCAGCTTTTTGCCAACCGTCACCGTCGTGTTGGTCCTCGGCTTTGTGTTGGAGATTTGGTGTGGTTGTCTTCTCGTTTTGTCCCTATGAGGGTCTCATCTCCTAAGTTTAAGCCTCGGTTCATCGGCCCGTACAAGATATTGGAGATTCTTAACCCTGTTTCCTTCCGTTTGGACCTCCCTGCATCCTTTTCTATTCATAACGTTTTTCATCGGTCGTTATTGCGCAGGTATGAGGCACCGGTTGTGCCTTCCGTTGAGCCTCCTGCTCCGGTGTTGGTTGAGGGTGAGTTGGAGTACGTTGTGGAAAAAATCCTAGACTCCCGTGTTTCCAGACGGAGACTCCAGTATCTGGTCAAGTGGAAGGGATATGGCCAGGAGGATAATTCTTGGGTCACTGCATCTGATGTTCATGCCTCTGATCTGGTTCGTGCCTTTCATAGGGCCCATCCTGATCGCCCTGGTGGTTCTGGTGAGGGTTCGGTGCCCCCTCCTTGAGGGGGGGGTACTGTTGTGAATTTGGATTCTGGGCTCCCCCGGTGGCTACTGGTGGAATTGAACTTGTGACATCATCTTCCCTGTTCACCTGTTCTGATTAGATCTGGGTGTCGCTATATAACCTGGCTTCTCTGTTAGATGCTTGCCGGTCAACAATGTTATCAGAAGCCTCTCTGTGCTTGTTCCTGCTCCCAGACATCTACTAGATAAGTTGGACATTCGTCCATGTTTTGTTTTTGTATTTTGGTTCCAGTTCACAGCTGCAGTTTCGTTACTGTGTCTGGAAAGCTCTTGTTGATCAGGAATTGCCACTCTGGTATTATGAGTTAATGCCAGAGTCCTAAAGTAATTTCTGGATGTGTTTTGTTAGGGTTTTCTACTGACCATGAAAGTATGCTTTCTGTCTTCTGCTATCTAGAAAGCGGACCTCAAATTTGCTAAAACTATTTTCCTGCTGCGTTTGTTGTTTCATCTCATATCACCGCCAATATATGTGGGGGGCTTCTGTCTCCTTTTTTTTGGGCATTTCTCTAGAGGTGAGTCAGGTCTTATATTTCCCTCTGCTAGCATTATTTAGTTCTCCGGCCGGCGCTGGGCATATAGGGATAAAAAGTAGGACATGCTACCTGGCTACTTCTAGATGATGCGGTAGGTTTAGTTCATGGTCAGTATAGTTACATCTTCCAAGAGCTTGTTCCTATAGAGGCTTATGCTAGTTCTCTGGCCATGGAGATCATGACAGTGCCCTTTATGTAGCAGACGTACTCGGGGGAGATGTCCTGTATGTAGTAGTCGTGCTCAGGGGAGTTGTCCTGTATGTAGTAGACGTGCTCGGGGGAGGTGTCCTGTATGTAGTAGATGTACTCGGGGGAGTTGTCCTGTATGGAGTAGACGTGCTCGGTGGAGGTGCCCTGTATGTAGTAGACGTGCTCGGGGGAGGTGTCCTGTATGTAGTAGATGTGCTCGGGGGATTTGTCCTGTATGTAGTGGACGTGCTCGGGGGAGGTGCCCTGTATGGAGTAGATGTGGTCGGGGGAGGTGTCCTGTATGTAGTAGATGTGTCCTGTATGTAGTAGACGTGCTCGGGGGAGGTGTCCTATATGTAGTAGACATGACCTGTATGTAGTAGACGTACTTGTGGGAGGTGCCCTGTATGTAGTAGATGTGCTCGGGGGAGGTGCCCTGTATGTAGTAGACATGCTCCGGGGAGGTGCCCTGTATGGAGTAGATGTGCTCGGGGGAGAGGTCCTGTATGTCGTAGATGTGTCCTGTATGTAGTATAAACGTAAGGATGAATGACCTCGTGGAGATCAAAACATCCAACACCGCTGCGACAACATCACCTAGATCACTGCATTGAGAAACACAACACTGCCCCCATCCCTTATGGGAAATATGCAAATGCATGTATAAAAGCCGCGGAGACACCATCACGTGTTTCTCAACGCAAGCAATGAATAGCCAGGTCTTTCACAGGGAAGGAACAACCACGGGAAGGGCAGCATCCAATAAAGGAAAGCCACCTATGCCAAAACATGGTATCCATCCACAGACAGCTGTTTCGGGGTATATGCCCCTCATCAGTGTGGAGTAGGAAACTGGCTGTCTGTGGATGGATACCATGTTTTGGCATAGGTAGTTTTCCTTTTTTGGATGCTGCCCTTCCCGTGGTTGTTCCTTCCCGGTGAAAGACCTGGCTATTCATTGCTTGCGTTGAGAAACACGTGATGGTGTCTCCGCGGCTTTTCTACATGCTCCTGTATGTAGTAGACATGCTCAGGGGAGGTGTCCTATATGTAGTAGACAAGGCCTGTATGTAGTAGACGTGCTCGGGGGAGGTGTCCTGTATGTAGTAGACGTGGTCGGGGGAGGTGTCCTGTATGTAGTTGACGTGCCCCGGGGAGGTGCCCTGTATGTGATAGACGTGCTCAGGGGTGGTTTCCTGTATAGAGTAGATGTGCTCGGGGGAGGTGTCCCGTATGTAGTAGACGTGGTCTGGGGAGGTGTCCTGTATGTAGTAGACGTGCTCCTGGGAGGTGTCCTGTATGTAGTAGATGTGCTCAGGGGAGGTTTCCTGTATGGAGTAGACGTGCTCGGGGAAAGTGTCCCGTATGTAGTAGACGTGGTTGGGGGAGATGTCCTGTATGTAGTAGACGTGCTCGGGGGAGGTGTCCCGTATGTAGTAGACGTGGTCGGGGGAGGTGCCCTGTATGTAGTAGTCGTGCTCAGGGGAGGTTTCCTGTATGTAGTAGACGTGCTCGGGGGAGGTGTCCTGTATGTGGTAGACGTGCTCCGAGGAGGTGCCCTGTATGTAGTAGTTGTGCTCGGGGGAGGTGTCCTGTATGTAGTAGACTTGCTTCCGGGAGGTGTCCTGTATGTAGTAGACGTGCTCAGTGGAGGTGCCCTGTATGTAGTAGGCGTGCTCGGGGGAGGTGCCCTGTTTGGAGTAGATGTGCTCAGGGGAGGTTTCCTGTATGTAGTAGACGTGCTCCTGTGAGGTGCCCTGTATGTATTAGACGTGCTCAGGGGAGGTTTCCTGTATGGAGTAGACGTGCTCGGGGAGGTGTCCCATATGTAGTAGACGTGGTCGGGGGAGGTGCCCTGTATGTAGTAGATGTGCTCGGGGGAGGTGCTCTGTATGTAGTAGACATACTCGGGGGAGGTGTCATGTATGTAGTAGACGTGCTCGGGGGAGGTGTCCTGTATGTGGTGGACGTGCTCGGGGGAGGTGTCCTGTATGTGGTAGACGTGCTCGGGGGAGGTTTCCTGTATGTAGTAGACGTGCTCCTGGGAGGTGCCCTGTATGTAGTAGTCGTGCTCAGGGGAGATTTCCTGTATGTAGTAGACGTGCTCGGGGGAGGTGTCCTGTATGTAGTAGACGTGCTCGGGGGAGGTGTCCTGTATGTGGTAGACGTGCTCGGGGGAGGTGCCCTGTATGTAGTAGACTTGCTCCGGGGAGGTGCCCTGTATGTAGTAGTTGTGCTCGGGGGAGGTGTCCTGTATGTAGTAGACGTGCTCTGGGGAGGTGTCCTGTATGTAGTAGACGTGCTCCTGGGAGGTGCCCTGTATGTAGTAGATGTGCTCCGGTTGAGGTGCCCTGTATGTAGTAGACGTGGTCGGGGGAGGTGTCCTGTATGTAGTAGACGTGCTCGGGGGAGGTGCCCTGTATGTAGTAGACATGCTCGGGGGAGGTGTCATGTATGTAGTAGACGTGCTCAGGGAGGTGTCCTGTATGTAGTAGATGTGCTCAGGGGAGGTTTCCTGTATGTAGTAGACGTGCTCGGGGGAGGTGTCCTGTATGTAGTAGACGTGCTCGGGGGAGGTGTCCTGTATGTGGTAGACGTGCTCGGGGGAGGTGCCCTGTATGTAGTAGACGTGCTCGGGGGAGGTGTCCTGTATGGAGTAGACGTGCTCGGGGGAGGTGTCCTGTGTGTGGTAGACGTGTTTGGGGGAGGTGCCCTGTATGGAGTAGACGTGCTCGGTGGAGGTGTCCTGTATGTAGTAGACGTGGTCGGGGGAGGTGCCCTGTATATAGTAGTCGTGCTCCGGGGAGATGCCCTGTACAGGTCCTTCTCAAAAAATTAGCATATAGTGTTAAATTTCATTATTTACCATAATGTAATGATTACAATTAAACTTTCATATATTATAGATTCATTATCCACCAACTGAAATTTGTCAGGTCTTTTATTGTTTTAATACTGATGATTTTGGCATACAACTCCTGATAACCCAAAAAACCTGTCTCAATAAATTAGCATATTTCACCCGGCCAATCAAATAAAAGTGTTTTTTAATACCAAACAAAAAAACCATCAAATAATAATGTTCAGTTATGCACTCAATACTTGGTCGGGAATCCTTTGGCAGAAATGACTGCTTCAATGCGGCGTGGCATGGAGGCAATCAGCCTGTGACACTGCTGAGATGTTATGGAGGCCCAGGATGCTTCAATAGCGGCCTTAAGCTCATCCAGAGTGTTGGGTCTTGCGTCTCTCAACTTTCTCTTCACAATATCCCACAGATTCTCTATGGGGTTCAGGTCAGGAGAGTTGGCAGGCCAATTGAGCGCAGTAATACCATGGTCAGTAAACCATTTACCAGTGGTTTTGGCACTGTGAGCAGGTGCCAGGTCGTGCTGAAAAATGAAATCTTCATCTCCATAAAGCATTTCAGCCGATGGAAGCATGAAGTGCTCCAAAATCTCCTGATAGCTAGCTGCATTGACCCTGCCCTTGATGGAACACAGTGGACCAACACCAGCAGCTGACATGGCACCCCACACCATCACTGACTGTGGGTACTTGACACTGGACTTCAGGCATTTTGGCATTTCCTTCTCCCCAGTCTTCCTCCAGACTCTGGCACCTTGATTTCCGAATGACATGCAAAATTTGCTTTCATCAGAAAAAAGTACTTGGGACCACTTAGCAACAGTCCAGTGCTGCTTCTCTGTAGCCCAGGTCAGGCGCTTCTGCCGCTGTTTACCTGGGGAATGCGGCACCTGTAGCCCATTTCCTGCACACGCCTGTGCACGGTGGCTCTGGATGTTTCCACACCAGACTCAGTCCACTGCTTCCTCAGGTTCCCCAAGGTCTGGAATCGGTCCTTCTCCACAATCTTCCTCAGGGTCCGGTCACCTCTTCTCGTTGTACAGCGTTTTCTGCCACATTGTTTCCTTCCAACAGACTTACCATTGAGGTGCCTTGATACAGCACTCTGGGAACAGCCTATTTGTTGAGAAATTTCTTTATGGGTCTTACCCTCTTGCTTGAGGGTGTCAATGATGGCCTTCTTGACATCTGTCAGGTCGCTAGTCTTACCCATGATGGGGGTTTTGAGTAATGAACCAGGCAGGGAGTTTTTAAAAGCCTCAGGTATCTTTTGCATGTGTTTAGAGTTAATTAGTTGATTCAGAAGATTAGGGTAATAGGTCATTTAGAGAACCTTTTCTTGATATGCTAATTTATTGAGACAGGTTTTTTGGGTTATCAGGAGTTGTATGCCAAAATCATCAGTATTAAAACAATAAAAGACAAATTTCAGTTGGTGGATAATGAATCTATAATATATGAAAGTTTAATTGTAATCATTACATTATGGTAAATAATGAAATTTAACACTATATGCTAATTTTTTGAGAAGGACCTGTATGTAGTAGACGTGGTCGGGGCAGGTGCCCTGTATGGAGTAGACGTGTCCTGTATGTAGGGGAAGGCTTTTTTTTATTAAGTAATGAAGTTTCATATAGAAGCCTCCAGAGAACCTGTGATTGGGGTCTTTAGCTCGTTTTTGTCACGTGTTTACTCTTCATCAGGACGCATATTGCAGAGCGCTGTGCCGGAGGGAGCGTCCCTGTCCATGTTTGTGCGCTGCGATCTGACACCTGTGCCAGCTGTAAGCTGTGTGCTTCTCTGGCCTCGGCACTGCCATTACTTTGTAGGAAGTTGCCCCCTGCCTCTCCTGTGCCCGGGTGTTTTGTGCACCTGTCGTTCTGCGTCCTCGCTATATGCAGATTCCCACTTTCACGGTCTCTTCTTGCTTTATATGACTGTAGGCACCGGAGGTTTTAGTTCCCGGTCCTGCTCACAAGCCGCTGAGGTACTGTCCTGTGCTGTGTGTGCCAGCAGGTGGCGCTCACGTGGCATGGTGTGATGAACATAGGGCGTTACATGAAATGCCCCCGGTTCTGACCTTGGTGGCAATGCTCTGCATATGTCCAGGCAGCCCTCCAGTCACAGCCAGAGCTGCATTCAGCATTCTGCTGCTTCCTACGAGCGGTGCATTCTGGCTTGCACAGGACTGAGGTGATCGGACAGTCGGAGCTAAACTCGGGATGACTAGCGGGAATGTGGATTGAATAATAAACTTGTCACCCATCTTCAGTCCAGGGTCAGTAGTAACTCTCCAACTTGTCTCCGTCCAGGTCCGTGTACGATGGAGAGGAGCACAGCCACTTTATGGAGAAGCTGGAGGTGCGGATCCGGAACCACGACCGCGAGATCGAGAAGATGTGTAACTTCCATTATCAGGGCTTCGTAGACTCCATCACTGAGCTGCTTAAAGTGCGCGGGGAGGCCGAGAAGCTGAAGGTAAGACCGCCGAGAGTGCTTCACCCCTGAGGGAGCACACAGAGAGCGAAACCGGACAGCAGTGCATTGTGGGAACCCAACAGTCAGGTCACATGTCTGCCAGCTGGTAGTGAAAGCAGCCGCAGTGTGCAGTCACCAGTCTTGTCTCTTTTTCCTGTAGTGGTAAGACAGCTGGCTGCAGCAGGAGCCTCCCCCCACAGCCCTGTCTTATCTTGTCTAAGAGGGTGTGATCTCTGGTGATCTACAGGAGATTAATGCCAGAGCTCTGCGAGACCAAATAGCATGCAGACAATTCTGAAGAGACCCACAGAGGGCAGAGTGGAGCTCTGCGGCCCTCGCAGACACCTTCACTCTGTTTCAGCCCCTTTTCCCAGCACTTTAGATTATAGAGGTCATCTAGAAACCTATGTGAGCAGTGCGATGCGCCAACAAGGTGCCGGGTTTTAGCTTCTTAGATTTCTCTTGCACGATCTCCTCATGATTTGTTCTGGAGAGTTGCAGTCGCACTGCTGTGCCCAGACTATGATGACCGGACCCTCACATGGGCAGATCGCGGGATTCGTGTGACCTTGTGCAGATTGTATCTCAGGACTTCGCGCCTCGTCCATTCATTGTACAATCTTAATTTCTTGGTTTCAGAACCAAGTGATGGACACTAATAGGCGTCTGCAGCTGGACGGAGGAGAGGTAAGAGTGTGTATATAACTGTGACATCAGAGGGAGGAGAGGAGGAGCTGAGCTGTGATTGGTGGTACCAAAGGAGCTGAGCTGTGACTGGTGGTACCAAAGGAACTGAGCTGTGATTGGTGGTACCAAAGGAGCTGAACTGTGATTGGTGGTACCGCAAGAGCTGAGCTGTGATTGGTGGTACCCAAGGAGCTGAGCTGTGATTGGTGGTACCGGAGGAGCTGAGCTGTGATTGGTGGTACCAGAGGAGCAGAGCTGTGATTGGTGGTACCAGAGGAGCAGAGCTGTGATTGGTGGTACCAGAGGAGCTGAGCTGTGATTGGTGGTACCAGAGGAGCAGAGCTGTGATTGGTGGTACCAGAGGAGCTGAGCTGTGATTGGTGGTACCAGAGGAGCTGAGCTGTGATTGGTGGTACCAGAGGAGCTGGGCTGTGATTGGTGGTACCGGAGGAGCTGAGCTGTGATTGGTGGTACCGGAGGAGCTGAGCTGTGATTGGTGGGATGATGGGAGGAGGTGAGCTGTGCTTGGTGGAATGATGGGAGGAGCTGAGCTGTACTCGCTGGGATGAGCTGTGCTTGGTGGGATGATGGGAGGAGCTGAGCTGTGATTAGTGGGATGACGGGAGGAGCTGAGCTGTGCTTGGTGGGATGGGAGGAGCTGATCAGTGATTAGGATGATGGGAGGAGGTGAGCTGTGCTTGGTGGAATGATGGGAGGAGCTGAGCTGTACTCGCTGGGATGAGCTGTGCTTGGTGGGATGATGGGAGGAGCTGAGCTGTGCTTGCTGGGGTGATGGGAGGAGCTGAGCTGTGCTTGGTGGGATGATGCGAGGAGGTGTGCTGTGATTGGGCTGACGGGAGGAGCTGATCTGTGATTGATGAGATGACGGGAGAAGCAGAGCTGTGATTACTGGGATGACGGGAGGAGCTGAGCTGTGATTGGGATGATGGGAGGAGCTGATCAGTGATTAGGATGATGGGAGGAGCTGAGCTGTGATTGGTGGGATGATGGGAGAAGCAGAGCTGTGATTAGTGGGATGACGGGAGGAGCTGAGCTGTGATTGGGTTGATGGGAGGAGCTGATCAGTGATTAGGATGATGGGAGGAGCTGAGCTGTGATTGGTGGGATGATGGGAGGAGCTGAGCTGTGATCGGTGGGATGAGCTGTGCTTGGTGGAATGACGGGAGGAGCTGAGCTGTGCTTGGGATGATGGGAGGAGCTGAGCTGTGCTTGGGATGATGGGAGGAGCTGAGCTGTGCTTGGGATGATGGGAGGAGGTGATCTGTGATTGATGGGATGACGGGAGGAGCTGAGCTATGATTGGCGGGATGACTGGAGGAGCTGAGCTATGATTGGTGGGATGATGGGAGGAGCTGAGCTATGATTGGTGGGATGACTGGAGGAGCTGAGCTATGATTGGTGGGATGACTGGAGGAGCTGAGCTATGATTGGGATGATGGGAGGAGCTGAGCTATGATTGGTGGGATGACTGGAGGAGCTGAGCTATGATTGATGGGATGACTGGAGGAGCTGAGCTATGATTGATGGGATGACTGGAGGAGCTGAGCTATGATTGATGGGATGACTGGAGGAGCTGAGCTATGATTGGTGGGATGACTGGAGGAGCTGAGCTATGATTGGTGGGATGATGGGAGGAGCTGAGCTATGATTGGTGGGATGACTGGAGGAGCTGAGCTATGATTGATGGGATGACAGGAGGAGCTGAGCTATGATTGATGGGATGACAGGAGGAGCTGAGCTGTGATTGGGTGGATCAGAGGGTATATGTGGGACATTTGTAATCTTTGCTGACAGTGCGCCTTCTCCCTCCGTCCTCAGTTGTCTTCCACCATGAAGGATCTGCAGAGGTGTCGCATCCAGCAGAGGAATATTGCCGCCACCGTGGAGAAGCTGAGCCTGTGCCTGCCCGGTAGGTGTCGGGAGAATCCCACCCGTGTCTTAGCTTCTTTCACACTAGCGTCGGCCCGACGTGCCGACGCGCGTTGTGAAAGTGATGCCCGACGTGGGCAGCGGAAGCAGTCTTACAACGCTTCCGCTGCCCCATTGTAAGGTCCGGGGAGGAGGGGGCGGAGTTTCGGCCACGCATGCGCGGTTGAAAATGGCGGACACGACGCGCAAAATAAGTTACATGTAACGTTTTTTGTGCCGACGGTCCGCCAAAACACGACGCAACCGTCGCACTACGGTTGCGACGTGTGGTCATACGTCGCAATGCGTCGATAATGTTAGTCTATGGGGAAAAAACGCATCCTGCGGACAACTTTGCAGGATGCGTTTTTTCTCCACAACGACGCATTGCGGCGTATTCAAAACAACGCTAGTGTGAAAGTTACTGGCCTGAATTTTAGGTTGTGTTCACTCTGAAATTAGCATTTTTTGTCTGGCTGCCGCGGTCCTCGCTGGTGGTGCACATTGTTGTTGTTTTATTTGTAAAATGTGTCCAATCGTGATGTTTTTGGGGGAAATGTTTGTTTTTCTTTTCTTAATTGTTGTTTTTGCCTTCAGTGCTGGAGATGTACAGTAAACTACGGGAGCAGATGAGGGCAAAGAGGTGAGTGGTCCTGTCTCCCGGGGGGGGGGATGGAAATGTAATTCTTTTGGACATTTTTCCTTAACCTGTTGATTAATTGTGCATGTATGCCCTCCAGAGCTGAAATCTCCCAGCTGCGCACTCAGCTTCTGGGATGTATTGCCTCCAGTGCTGACTGTCCCATATCCCTCTGCTGCGGTCCTCCATCCTAGATCTCTGCTTGCTGACAGTGTGCACTGTCGCTGTAATTCATGCTCTCCACACCGCGGGCTACCTGGATGCACGATAGCAGCCTGAGATATTATTCTTTGATATGCTACGACATTTTGGAGATAGCATACCCCAAAAATCCAACCAAGGACCAGACGAGTCCAGCGCCGTCCCTGGCCGGCTATTCCCAGCGCTGCAGCAGGTGAATGACGGGCCTCTCCATTGCGTGTACATAAGGAGAGGACCTGTCAATCACCTCCATCAGCCCTGGAAAGAGCCTGCGCCGGACTGGCCACGACCACAGCGTTATGTTGTAAGTGATCCGCCTTGTCCCCTCCGTTGCAGACATTACCCCGCACTGAAGACCCTGGAGCAGATGGAGCACACGTACCTGCCGCAGGTCAGCCACTACCGCTTCTGCCAGACCATGGTGGAAAACATCCCCAAGCTTCGGGAGGAGATCAAAGATGTCTCCATGTCGGATCTGAAGGATTTCCTGGAAAGCATCCGCAAGCACTCGGAAAGGATCGGGGAGTTTGCCATGAAGCAGGTAGGAGAACCCCCCTCATGTCTTGTACCCATCAGGGTGGATTGATTTAAATCACGCCGATTTAAATCATGATTTAAATCACGATTTAAATCAAAAGATTTTTTTCTATTTAAATCGGATCGATTTAAATCATGATTTTAATCATGATTTAAATCACTGATTTAAATCAAAAGGTTTTTTTTAATATAAATCACGATTAAAATGAGAAGTGAGAGCAGTGCGCATGTGCGCCCATAGTTACACGGACGAAACTAGGGGCAACGATCTAACGCCAGGGTGAGGGGGGGACCCCAAAGTAAGTAAAAATCTTTTTTGTTTTACTATATGGCAATAGGTAGGTGTTTAAAAGCAGCATGTCTTAATTGTATAAACTATTAATAGCCTCCACATTTTGTTCATACTGCCCCTTTAATTCCACACTTCTAGCTTGGTTTCACTTTTGGTTTAGTTTCTTTTTCCATTCAGTTGACATGCCCAAACTTGTTGGATAGTCAGCATCCTACAGAAACCTCTGGAAGAGCATGGCATTGTGAATGTTACACATATACAGCCTTTATTCTACTGAGTTAAACAACTCAGCTTTATCTCATGATGGAAGAACCTTTGGATGGTAAAATATTTTCCTCAAAAAGCAGTTTATTGAAAAAAATCCGATTTAAATCAAAAAAATCCGATTTAAATCAAAAAAATCCGATTTTTTTGATTTTTTTAAAAAAACATTGATTTTTATCCACCCTGGTACCCATTGTCACCTGATTGGAGTAGTAGTCCCCCCTTCCATGTACTGGACCCTGCCGGTGTGACCCGTTCATTATCGGACTTTGTCGCTCAGCGGCCGTGGGGTGTGCCCTGCCGGTGCTCGGTGTGGACCCTCGGGCCCCATCACTTATTTTCTCAGGTCTCTTGCACATTTTCTTGGAGAGGTTGCACTAATCGGGGGACGGAAGCCTGGGAACTTTAGGTGTAAAGTTACTGGCCGTGACTTTCACCCATGTGACGTCTGTGCCGGCTCCTCTCTCCCCGGTTGTCAGAGTTGATCAGAGAGGTGCGATCTCTTTTTGATCCGTCATTACCCTCAAACGATTGGTTGTAAAGCTGTGGACTTTGGCGCCTCCCTCCTGTTGTGGGCACCCCGTGAATGTTCCCCATATCGGTGCCCTTTATCTAAGAGAGTAAATGCTCTGCGGGGTCCTGGGTTGCAGTAATCTTCATTCTGCAGCTCAGGGCGGCCCCAGGCGCTTCTTATCCGATGCCCGGTATCGCCCACCGGCCGGTAATGACACCAGAGCGCCCACCTTTCTCCACCGACCACCCAGAGCCACGTCGGGAGGTTTAATCTCTTGACACCTGGTTGGCAGCGCCATGGCGTTGACATTCCTGGCAGTTCAGCCAGAGTTCAGAGATAATTGGTGAAGGAAAGTGGCGGCGGCGGGTGGGATGCCGTCCCCCTGGGGGCATCGCTCGTCGGTTTCACAGCATGTGTTACACTTTAAGTGATACTGATTATAAGCGAGGGCTTTGGGGTGAATTGGCAGAAACATCCGAGAGAAGTGATGCCAGAAATACTCCCACCTAAACGCTGCCAGACGGCCGGGGTTGCACGGGAAGGAAGGTGCGCGTGTGTCATCGGCCGCTCGCATCCACTAGAGAAGCGTCTCCTACCGTGGCCACCATATGGAATCAATAGCTGTCCTGAGAGTGATCCGCTTCTCCTGCAGCAGCTGCCGGAAAGTGCGAGATGCTCGGAGGATTGGAAGATGTCAGGCTCCAGCTTCAGGCTGGAGCGTGGAGTGAGCGTGGCTCGGGGTCCGTGCCAGCAGCTTCTATAGACACCGTACAGGGAGATGCTCCGTCTCCACCATAGCCGTGTAATGGTGGCCGGTGCACAGACGAGGCTCGGAGGATTGGAAGACGTCAAGCTCCGGCTTCAGGCTGGAGCGTGGCGTGAGCGTGGCTCGGGGTCCGTGCCAGCAGCTTCTATAGACACCGTACAGGAAGACGCTCCGTCTCCACCATAGCCGTGTAATGGTGGCCAGTGCACAGACGAGGCTCGGAGGATTGGAAGACATCAAGCTCCGGCTTCAGGCTGGAGCGTGGAGTGAGCGTGGCTCGGGGTCCGTGCCAGCAGCTTCTATAGACACCGTACAGGGAGATGCTCCGTCTCCACCATAGCCGTGTAATGGTGGCCGGTGCACAGACGAGGCTCGGAGGATTGGAAGACGTCAAGCTCCGGCTTCAGGCTGGAGCGTGGCGTGAGCGTGGCTCGGGGTCCGTGCCAGCAGCTTCTATAGACACCGTACAGAGAGACGCTCCGTCTCCACCATAGCCATGTAACGGTGGCCGGTGCACAGACGAGGCTCGGAGGATTGGAAGACGTCAAGCTCCGGCTTCAGGCTGGAGCGTGGAGTGAGCGTGGCTCGGGGTCCGTGCCAGCAGCTTCTATAGACACCGTACAGGGAGATGCTCCGTCTCCACCATAGCCATGTAATGGTGGCCAGTGCACAGACGAGGCTCGGAGGATGGGAAGACATCAAACTCCGGCTTCAGGCTGGATCGTGGAGTGAGCGTGGCTCGGGGTCCGTGCCAGCAGCCTCTATACTGTAGACACCGTACAGGGAGACGCTCCGTCTCCACCATAGCCGTGTAATGGTGGCCGGTGCACAGACGAGGCTCGGAGGATGGGAAGACATCAAGCTCCGGCTTCTGGCTGGGGGGTGGAGTGAGCGTGGCTCGGGGTCCGTGCCAGCAGCTTCTATAGACACCGTACAGGGAGATGCTCCGTCTCCACCATAGCCGTGTAATGGTGGCCGGTGCACAGACGAGGCTCGGAGGATTGGAAGACGTCAAGCTCCGGCTTCAGGCTGGAGCGTGGCGTGAGCGTGGCTCGGGGTCCGTGCCAGCAGCTTCTATAGACACCGTACAGAGAGACGCTCCGTCTCCACCATAGCCATGTAACGGTGGCCGGTGCACAGACGAGGCTCGGAGGATTGGAAGACGTCAAGCTCCGGCTTCAGGCTGGAGCGTGGAGTGAGCGTGGCTCGGGGTCCGTGCCAGCAGCTTCTATAGACACCGTACAGGGAGATGCTCCGTCTCCACCATAGCCATGTAATGGTGGCCAGTGCACAGACGAGGCTCGGAGGATGGGAAGACATCAAACTCCGGCTTCAGGCTGGATCGTGGAGTGAGCGTGGCTCGGGGTCCGTGCCAGCAGCCTCTATACTGTAGACACCGTACAGGGAGACGCTCCGTCTCCACCATAGCCGTGTAATGGTGGCCGGTGCACAGACGAGGCTCGGAGGATTGGAAGACGTCAAGCTCCGGCTTCAGGCTGGATTGTGGAGTGAGCATGGCTCGGGGTCCGTGCCAGCAGCTTCTATAGACACCGTACAGATAGACGCTCCGTCTCCACCATAGCCATGTAATGGTGGCCGGTGCACAGACGAGGCTCGGAGGATTGGAAGACATCAAGCTCCGGCTCCAGGCTGGATCGTGGAGTGAGCGTGGCTCGGGGTCCGTGCCAGCAGCTTCTATAGACACCGTACAGGGAGACGCTCCGTCTCCACCATAGCCGTGTAATGGTGGCCGGTGCACAGACGAGGCTCGGAGGATTGGAAGACATCAAGCTCCGGCTTCAGGCTGGATTGTGGAGTGAGCGTGGCTCGGGGTCCGTGCCAGCAGCCTCTATACTGTAGACACCGTACAGGGAGACGCTCCGTCTCCACCATAGCCGTGTAATGGTGGCCGGTGCACAGACGAGGCTCGGAGGATTGGAAGACGTCAAGCTCCGGCTTCAGGCTGGATTGTGGAGTGAGCATGGCTCGGGGTCCGTGCCAGCAGCTTCTATAGACACCGTACAGATAGACGCTCCGTCTCCACCATAGCCGTGTAATGGTGACCGGTGCACAGACGAGGCTCGGAGGATTGGAAGACGTCAAGCTCCGGCTTCAGGCTGGAGCGTGGAGTGAGCGTGGCTCGGGGTCCGTGCCAGCAGCTTCTATAGACACCGTACAGCGAGACGCTCCGTCTCCACCATAGCCATGTAATGGTGGCCGGTGCACAGACGAGGCTCGGAGGATTGGAAGACATCAAGCTCCGGCTCCAGGCTGGATCGTGGAGTGAGCGTGGCTCGGGGTCCGTGCCAGCAGCTTCTATAGACACCGTACAGCGAGACGCTCCGTCTCCACCATAGCCATGTAATGGTGGCCGGTGCACAGACGAGGCTCGGAGGATTGGAAGACATCAAGCTCCGGCTCCAGGCTGGATCGTAGAGTGAGCGTGGCTCGGGGTCCGTGCCAGCAGCTTCTATAGACACCGTACAGGGAGACGCTCCGTCTCCACCATAGCCGTGTAATGGTGGCCGGTGCACAGACGAGGCTCGGAGGATGGGAAGACATCAAGCTCCGGCTTCAGGCTGGAGCGTGGAGTGAGCGTGGCTCAGGGTCCGTGCCAGCAGCTTCTATAGACACCGTACAGGGAGACGCTCCGTCTCCACCATAGCCATGTAATGGTGGCCGGTGCACAGACGAGGCTCGGAGGATGGGAAGACATCAAGCTCCGGCTTCAGGCTGGATCGTGGAGTGAGCGTGGCTCGGGGTCCGTGCCAGCAGCTTCTATAGACACCGTACAGGGAGACGCTCCGTCTCCACCATAGCCGTGTAATGGTGGCCGGTGCACAGACGAGGCTCGGAGGATGGGAAGACATCAAGCTCCGGCTTCAGGCTGGAGCGTGGAGTGAGCGTGGCTCAGGGTCCGTGCCAGCAGCTTCTATAGACACCGTACAGGGAGACGCTCCGTCTCCACCATAGCCATGTAATGGTGGCCGGTGCACAGACGAGGCTCGGAGGATGGGAAGACATCAAGCTCCGGCTTCAGGCTGGAGCGTGGAGTGAGCGTGGCTCAGGGTCCGTGCCAGCAGCTTCTATAGACACCGTACAGGGAGACGCTCCGTCTCCACCATAGCCATGTAATGGTGGCCGGTGCACAGACGAGGCTCGGAGGATTGGAAGACGTCAAGCTCCGGCTTCAGGCTGGAGCGTGGAGTGAGCGTGGCTCAGGGTCCGTGCCAGCAGCTTCTATAGACACCGTACAGGGAGACGCTCCGTCTCCACCATAGCCGTGTAACGGTGGCCGGCACACAGACGAGGCTCGGAGGATTGGAAGACGTCAAGCTCCGGCTTCAGGCTGGAGCGTGGAGTGAGCGTGGCTCAGGGTCCGTGCCAGCAGCTTCTATACTGTGGACACCGTACAGAGAGACGCTCCGTCTCCACCATAGCCGTGTAACGGTGGCCGGCACACAGACGAGGCTCGGAGGATTGGAAGACGTCAAGCTCCGGCTTCAGGCTGGAGCGTGGAGTGAGCGTGGCTCGGGGTCCGTGCCAGCAGCTTCTATAGACACCGTACAGGGAGACGCTCCGTCTCCACCATAGCCGTGTAATGGTGGCCGGTGCACAGACGAGGCTCGGAGGATGGGAAGACATCAAGCTCCGGCTTCAGGCTGGAGCGTGGAGTGAGCGTGGCTCAGGGTCCGTGCCAGCAGCTTCTATAGACACCGTACAGGGAGACGCTCCGTCTCCACCATAGCCGTGTAACGGTGGCCGGTGCTCAGACAAGGCTCGGAGGATTGGAAGACGTCAAGCTCCGGCTTCAGGCTGGAGCGTGGAGTGAGCGTGGCTCGGGGTCCGTGCCAGCAGCTTCTATAGACACCGTACAGAGAGACGCTCCGTCTCCACCATAGCCGTGTAACAGTGACCGGCACACAGACGAGGCTCGGACAGCGCTGTTATAGGTACACAGACCCCGCATGTGACCGCATCACATAGTCACGTCTCATGGTCGCGGCAGCTTCATGGAGCAGGCTCAGGAGCTGAGATCGCCCCATGCCCAGCAGATGCCAGCTGTGCTGCACAGCATTTGTCTGCAGTGACTGGACCGAACGCTGATGCCGCTGTCGGTCAATGTTGTGGTTGTGCACCGACGACCATTGGCCCCTACTGCGATGTGATCAGAGACCAAAAATTAAATTAAAAATTAAGAAAAAAAAAATCAGTGTTTTTAGGTGAATAGATCAAAATGAGAGATCTTGGGAAAAACACGAGTCACTACATTGGCTCAATGTATGGATTCCCTATTCCTTCATCAAGTATTTAGGGATAGACCTAGGCCGCACATCGGGTCATATTAATAATAATTGCTAATAATATTAGCAAATTCCTCCAGTTAGAAATGTAGTATAGTTCTCCTGATTAGTTATGTTGCTTGCCCCTAGTGCAGGACATTGCAGTAGCTTACGTATCCATGGTTACAACCACTCATATAGTGAGTTAGTTGCCAGTGGTCGTAACCATGGATACCTAAGCTCCAGTGGCTGCACATGAGGTAAGCAACATAGTGAATCAGAAGAACTACACTACATTTCTAACTGGAGGAATTTTCGGAGATTATTATTGTTACACCTACTACATATTGGGATAGGATCTCGGAGATGGGAATGCTTCTATAAACCCTATGCTCTTAATATCTGACTGCTGTAAAGGGGGAGGGTATGAATGAGGACACCATGGCCGACCGTCGCCCAGTCCTCACACTTCCCATCCTATAGTGCCCAGAAAATGCAGGCACGAGGCGATCCTCGTGACGATGGCTTCCACGAGACTCCAGCGCTCCGGACCAGGCCACGGATGATCACTTAGTCAGGATATAGACAGTCATGGCCAGAAGTCTTGGCACCCTGGACATTGATCCAGAAAATGACATATTTCTCCCAGAAAATCCTTGCAGTCTCACATGATTTATTATTTACATGTTTATTTCCTTTGTGTGTATTGGAACAACACAACCCCCCCCTACCCCCCCCAAATTTCAGAAAACCCCCAAAAATGGGCCGGAAAAAAAATTGTTGGCACCCTCAACCTAATATTTACCGGTAGTTGCACATCCTTTGGAATAAATAACTGCAATCAATCGCTTCCTATAACCATCCACAAGCTTCTTACACCTCTCACCTGGAATTTTGGACGACTCTTCTTTTGCGAACTGCTCCTGGTCTCTCATATGTGAAGGCGTCTTCTCCCAACAAAAAGTGTAAATACGGCATCCCCCACCTTAGACCCGACGCTCCTCTGCTGGGGTCACCCTGCTGTCAGGATATGGTCTCTCTGAGCATTTGGCAGTTAGCGTTGTGTCCAGCAGAGGGCAGCGTCTCACCAGGATTGATCACCGCTGTCTGCAGCTAACACACCAGTGTTAGATAAATGAGGGTCACCATGGAGGGTCACAGGGCAAGTCGTTTGTCTCCATAAAGGGGCATTTAGGGCCTATAGAAGAGGGATCACTGGCTCATCACTTACATGTCTGCCAGAGAAGGCCATGCCGCCCCTGCAGTATATTTTACTGCTTTGTCTTGCCTCCTTCCTTATTGACTTATGGTTATTTTAGTATTTTTTTTTTATGATTTTCTAATAATTATATTATATAAATCACTGGGTGATTTCTAAATATTTTGGGTGATATCTGTCACTCATGTTTTTTTGCCCTTGTGTATGTTCTCGTTGTTGTGGGACTGTCAGGTAATGTTCCCTTTAGGGTGTCTATTGATGGGGCAATTATTCAGCTTTGGTCCTGCTATATCTATTCTATATTCGCTATAATATGAGACATTTGCCTGAGAAGTTTCCCTCTAATTCATCGGTGTCGCTTGGTAGCATCTGCTCCTCTCCTGGATGGACAGTTAGTGGTCCGCCTTATTATGGAGCATTGCGTGTCATCTCTGGTTATTAGCCCCCCGGCCCACCTGTGTGTGCTGATTCCTCTGCTGGCAAATAGGTTCATGCCGTGCAGTCGTCGTGGTGAAGGCACTGTGTAGGCCTTTCCTTAAGGTATTGTCCTCCAGCAAGAAAGGGTTAACATTCTGCAGTCATCCTGGTAACTGGGGGGCTCTTGGGGTCTGGTTATGAGGGGTTAATGCTCTGCAGTCCTCCTGGTGACTGGGGGGCTCTGTGTCTGGTTATGAGGGGTTAATGCTCTGCAGTCCTCCTGGTGACCGGGGGGCTCTGTGTCTGGCTATGAGGGGTTAATGCTCTGCAGGCCTCCTGGTGACTGGGGGGCTCTCAGGGTCTGGTTATGAGGGGTTAATGCTCTGCAGTCCTCCTGGTGACTGGGGGGCTCTCGGGGTCTGGTTATGAGGGGTTAATGCTCTGCAGTCCTCCTGGTGACTGGGGGGCTCTCGGGGTCTGGTTATGAGGGGTTAATGCTCTGCAGTCCTCCTGGTAACTGGGGGGCTCTTGGGGTCTGGTTATGAGGGGTTAATGCTCTGCAGTCCTCCTGGTGACTGGGGGGCTCTGTGTCTGGTTATGAGGGGTTAATACTCTGCAGTCCTCCTGGTGACCGGGGGGCTCTGTGTCTGGCTATGAGGGGTTAATGCTCTGCAGGCCTCCTGGTGACTGGGGGGCTCTCAGGGTCTGGTTATGAGGGGTTAATGCTCTGCAGTCCTCCTGGTGACTGGGGGGCTCTCGGGGTCTGGTTATGAGGGGTTAATGCTCTGCAGTCCTCCTGGTGACTGGGGGGCTCTCGGGGTCTGGTTATGAGGGGTTAATGCTCTGCAGTCCTCCTGGTGACTGGGGGGCTCTCGGGGTCTGGTTATGAGGGGTTAATGCTCTGCAGTCCCCCTGGTGACTGGGGGGCTCTCGGGGTCTGGTTATGAGGGGTTAATGCTCTGCAGTCCTCCTGGTGACTGGGGGGCTCTCAGGGTCTGGTTATGAGGGGTTAATGCTCTGCAGTCCTCCTGGTGAATGGGGGGCTCTCGGGGTCTGGTTATGAGGGGTTAATGCTCTGCAGTCCTCCTGGTGACTGGGGGGCTCTCGGGGTCTGGTTATGAGGGGTTAATGCTCTGCAGTCCTCCTGGTGACTGGGGGGCTCTGTGTCTGGTTATGAGGGGTTAATGCTCTGCAGTCCTCCTGGTGACTGGGGGGCTCTAGGGGTCTGGTTATGAGGGGTTAATGCTCTGCAGTCCCCCTGGTGACTGGGGGGCTCTCGGGGTCTGGTTATGAGGGGTTAATGCTCTGCAGTCCTCCTGGTGACTGGGAGGCTCTCGGGGTCTGGTTATGAGGGATTAATGCTCTGCAGTCCTCCTGGTGACTGGGGGGCTCTCGGGGTCTGGATATGAGGGGTTAATGCTCTGCAGTCCTCCTGGTGACTGGGGGGCTCTCGGGGTCTGGATATGAGGGGTTAATGCTCTGCAGTCCTCCTGGTGACTGGGGGGCTCTCGGGGTCTGGTTATGAGGGGTTAATGCTCTGCAGTCCTCCTGGTGACTGGGGGGCTCTAGGGGTCTGGTTATGAAGGGTTAATGCTCTGCAGTCCTCCTGGTGACTGGGGGGCTCTCGGGGTCTGGTTATGAGGGGTTAATGCTCTGCAGTCCTCCTGGTGACTGGGGGGCTCTCGGGGTCTGGATATGAGGGGTTAATGCTCTGCAGTCCTCCTGGTGACTGGGGGGCTCTCGGGGTCTGGATATGAGGGGTTAATGATCTGCAGTCCTCCTGGTGACTGGGAGGCTCTCGGGGTCTGGTTATGAGGGGTTAATGCTCTGCAGTCCTCCTGGTGACTGGGGGGCTCTCGGGGTCTGGATATGAGGGGTTAATGCTCTGCAGTCCTCCTGGTGACTGGGGGGCTCTCGGGGTCTGGATATGAGGGGTTAATGATCTGCAGTCCTCCTGGTGACTGGGAGGCTCTCGGGGTCTGGTTATGAGGGGTTAATGCTCTGCAGTCCTCCTGGTGACTGGGGGGCTCTCGGGGTCTGGATATGAGGGGTTAATGCTCTGCAGTCCTCCTGGTGACGGGGGCTCTCGGGGTCTGGATATGAGGGGTTAATGCTCTGCAGTCCTCCTGGTGACTGGGAGGCTCTCGGGGTCTGGATATGAGGGGTTAATGCTCTGCAGTCCTCCTGGTGACTGGGAGGCTCTCGGGGTCTGGATATGAGGGGTTAATGCTCTGCAGTCCTCCTGGTGACTGGGGGGCTCTCGGGGTCTGGATATGAGGGGTTAATGCTCTGCAGTCCTCCTGGTGACTGGGGGGCTCTCGGGGTCTGGATATGAGGGGTTAATGCTCTGCAGTCCTCCTGGTGACTGGGGGGCTCTCGGGGTATAGTTATGAGGGGCTTATGCTCTGCCGTCCTCCTGGTGACTGGGGGGCTCTGTCTGGTTATGAGGGGTTAATGCTCTGCCGTCCTCCGGGTGACTGGGGGGCTTTCGGGGTATGGTTATGAGGGGCTTATGGTCTGCAGTCCTCCTGGTGACTGGGGGGCTCTGTCTGGTTATGAGGGGTTAATGCTCTGCCGTCCTCCTGGTGACTGGGGGGCTTTCGGGGTATAGTTATGAGGGGCTTATGGTCTGCCGTCCTCCTGGTGACTGGGGGGCTCTCGGGGTATAGTTATGAGGGGTTAATGCTCTGCAGTCCTCCTGGTGACTGGGGGGCTCTAGGGGTCTGGTTATGAGGGGTTAATGCTCTGCAGTCCTCCTGGTTACTGGGGGGCTCTCGGGGTCTGGATATGAGGGGTTAATGCTCTGCAGTCCTCCTGGTGACTGGGAGGCTCTCGGGGTATAGTTATGAGGGGTTAATGCTCTGCAGTCCTCCTGGTGACTGGGGGGCTCTCGGGGTCTGGATATGAGGGGTTAATGCTCTGCAGCCCTCCTGGTGACTGGGGGGCTCTCGGGGTCTGGATATGAGGGGTTAATGCTCTGCAGTCCTCCTGGTGACTGGGGGGGCTCTCGGGGTCTGGATATGAAGGGTTAATGCTCTGCAGTCCTCCTGGTGACTGGGGGGCTCTCGGGGTCTGGATATGAGGGGTTAATGCTCTGCAGTCCCCCTGGTGACTGGGGGGCTCTCGGGGTCTGGATATGAGGGGTTAATGATCTGCAGTCCTCCTGGTGACTGGGGGGGCTCTCGGGGTCTGGATATGAGGGGTTAATGCTCTGCAGTCCTCCTGGTGACTGGGGGTCTCTCGGGGTATAGTTATGAGGGGTTAATGCTCTGCAGTCCCCCTGGTGACTGGGGGGCTCTCGGGGTCTGGTTATGAGGGGTTAATGCTCTGCAGTCCTCCTGGTGACTGGGGGGCTCTCGGGGTCTGGATATGAGGGGTTAATGCTCTGCAGTCCTCCTGGTGACTGGGGGGCTCTCGGGGTCTGGATATGAGGGGTTAATGCTCTGCAGTCCTCCTGGTGACTGGGGGGCTCTCGGGGTCTGGATATGAGGGGTTAATGCTCTGCAGCCCTCCTGGTGACCGGGGGGCTCTCGGGGTCTGGATATGAGGGGTAATGATCTGCAGTCCTCCTGGTGACCGGGGGGCTCTCGGGGTCTGGATATGAGGGGTTAATGCTCTGCAGTCCCCCTGGTGACTGGGGGGCTCTCGGGGTCTGGATATGAGGGGTTAATGATCTGCAGTCCTCCTGGTGACTGGGGGGGCTCTCGGGGTCTGGATATGAGGGGTTAATGCTCTGCAGTCCTCCTGGTGACTGGGGGTCTCTCGGGGTATAGTTATGAGGGGTTAATGCTCTGCAGTCCCCCTGGTGACTGGGGGGCTCTCGGGGTCTGGTTATGAGGGGTTAATGCTCTGCAGTCCTCCTGGTGACTGGGGGGCTCTCGGGGTCTGGATATGAGGGGTTAATGCTCTGCAGTCCTCCTGGTGACTGGGGGGCTCTCGGGGTCTGGATATGAGGGGTTAATGCTCTGCAGTCCTCCTGGTGACTGGGGGGCTCTCGGGGTCTGGTTATGAGGGGTTAATGCTCTGCAGTCCTCCTGGTGACTGGGGGGGCTCTCGGGGTCTGGATATGAGGGGTTAATGCTCTGCAGTCCTCCTGGTGACTGGGGGTCTCTCGGGGTATAGTTATGAGGGGTTAATGCTCTGCAGTCCCCCTGGTGACTGGGAGGCTCTCGGGGTCTGGTTATGAGGGGTTAATGCTCTGCAGTCCTCCTGGTGACTGGGGGGCTCTCGGGGTCTGGATATGAGGGGTTAATGCTCTGCAGTCCTCCTGGTGACAGGGGGGCTCTCGGGGTCTGGATATGAGGGGTTAATGCTCTGCAGTCCTCCTGGTGACAGGGGGGCTCTCGGGGTCTGGATATGAGGGGTTAATGCTCTGCAGTCCTCCTGGTGACGGGGGCTCTCGGGGTCTGGTTATGAGGGGTTAATGCTCTGCAGTCCTCCTGGTGGCTGGGGGGCTCTCGGGGTATAGTTATGAGGGGTTAATGCTCTGCAGTCCTCCTGGTGACTGGGGGGCTCTCGGGGTCTGGATATGAGGGGTTAATGCTCTGCAGTCCTCCTGGTGACGGGGGCTCTCGGGGTCTGGATATGAGGGGTTAATGCTCTGCAGTCCTCCTGGTGACTGAGGGGCTCTCGGGGTATAGTTATGAGAGGCTTATGCTCTGCCGTCCTCCTGGTGACAGGGGGGCTCTCGGGGTCTGGATATGAGGGGTTAATGCTCTGCAGTCCTCCTGGTGACTGGGGGGCTCTCGGGGTCTGGATATGAGGGGTTAATGCTCTGCAGTCCTCCTGGTGACTGGGGGGCTCTCGGGGTCTGGATATGAGGGGTTAATGCTCTGCAGTCCTCCTGGTGACAGGGGGGCTCTCGGGGTCTGGATATGAGGGGTTAATGCTCTGCAGTCCTCCTGGTGACTGGGGGGCTCTCGGGGTATAGTTATGAGGGGCTTATGCTCTGCCGTCCTCCTGGTGACTGGGGGCTTTTGGGGTATAGTTATGAGGGGCTTATGGTCTGCAGTCCTCCTGGTGACCGGGGGGCTTTCGGGGTCTGGCGTATGTAACCACTTAGGGTTTTTCATCTGTGCAGCCTGCATCTTTCATGACTAGCCTGCACACACCAGGGAGCCGTTTCCAGGCGGTGTCTGGCTATCGCCGCTCCGTCTCCCACCTTTGATCTTGCCATGTTCCCTCTCCCCGTGAAGCTCTGCTGCCTTGGCTCTGCAGCTTTTCTTCTGTAATTGTTCTCATCGGTATCCTTGTACATGGCATTGTTCGTATCTACAGCACATATGCCCTTTGTTCTGGTTAATAAAGCTGTATGGGCACTTCTGGGGCAGAGCCATACAAGCCCCATGTAAGTGGTCACCTTTCTGGGTCATAGATCACCTATGGCTTTACCTTCGGTGATCACACCATCACCCTGGTCATTCACTCTATTACAGTGGTGCCCGTATTTTTTGTTGGCTGCAGACAAGAGGCATTGCATTCCCCAGTGGAATATTAATATAATAATCTTTATGAACTTTCCAGACGGTCACTGATCCATGAGTGACGTTTAATACAAGACACACATGTGAATTTACACAACGTAAGGGTTGTTCCTGTACAGTGGAGCGCGGTTACAGGAGCACAATGTGGGCACAAACAACCATGACCAATACCAAATACGAGGGGATTTCTGAGTCCTGTGACGGTTCAAATGTTAATTGGATGACTCGCTCGTTCCCCTCCTCCCTCCGCCTGGACTCCTCACCAGTTCCCTCCCTCGGCCCGGACTCCTCGCTCGATCTCTCCCTCCCTCCCTCGGCCCGGACTCCTCGCTCCATCCTTCCCTCCCTCGGCCCAGACTCCTCGCTCAAAGTCTCCCTCCCTCGGCCAGGACTCCTAGCTTGTTCTCTCCCTCCCGCTGCCTGGACTTCTCGCTCGATCTCTCCCTCGGCCCGGACTCCTCGCTCGATCTCTCCCTCCCTCCCTCCCTTGGCCTGGACTCCTCGCTCGATCTCTCCCTCCCTCCCTCGGCCCGGACTCCTCGCTCCATCCTTCCCTCCCTCGGCCCAGACTCCTCGCTCAAAGTCTCCCTCCCTCGGCCCGGACTCCTCGCTCGATCTCTCCCTCCCTCCCTCCCTTGGCCTGGACTCCTCGCTCGATCTCTCCCTCCCTCCCTCGGCCCGGACTCCTCGCTCCATCCTTCCCTCCCTCGGCCCAGACTCCTCGCTCAAACTCTCCCTCCCGCTGCCCGGACTTCTCGCTCGATCTCTCCTTCGGCCCGGACTCTGTGCTCGATGTCTCCCTCCCTCCCTTGGCCCGGACTCCTCACTCGAACTCTCCCTTCCTCCCTTGGCCCGGACTCCTCTCTCTATCTCGCCCTTCCATGGCCCAGACTCCTCTCTCGATCTCTCCCTCTCTCGGCCCGGACTCCTTGCTCGATCCCTCCCTCCCTTGGCCTAGACTCCTCACTCGATCTCTCCCTCCCTCCCTTGGCCCGGACTCCTCGCTCGAACTCTTCCTTCCTCCCTTGGCCCGGACTCCTCTCTCAAACTCGCCCTCCCTTGGACTGGACTCCTCGCTCTATCTCTCCCTCCCTCGCTATCTCCCTCTTTCCCTCGTCCCGGACTCCTCGCTCGAACTCTCCCTCCATCGGCCCGGACTCCTCGCTCGATGTCTCCCTGCCTCGGCCTGGACTCCTCTCTTGAGCTCTCCCTCGCTCGGCCTGGACTCCTCGCTCGATCTCTCACTCCCTTCCTCGGACCGGACTCCTCACTCGATCTCTCCCTCCCTCCCTCCCTTGGCCAGTACTCTTCTGTCGATCTCTCCCTCCCTCGGC
This sequence comes from Ranitomeya variabilis, assembly GCF_051348905.1. Lineage (NCBI taxonomy): Eukaryota > Metazoa > Chordata > Amphibia > Anura > Dendrobatidae > Ranitomeya > Ranitomeya variabilis. Next base: position 1,147,246,941 of record NC_135232.1, read on the forward strand.
CAGGACTCCTCGATCGCTCACTCCCTATCTCCCTCCCTCGGCCAGGACTCCTCGCTCGATCTCTCCCTCCCTTGGCCAGGACTCCTCTCTCGGATCTCTCCCTCGGCCAGGACTCCTCGCTCGATCTCTCCCTACCTCGGCCCGGACTCCTCTCTCAAACTCTTCCTCCCTCGGCCAGGACTCCTTGCTCGATCTCTCCCTCCCTCGGCCCGGACTCCTCGCTCGATCTATCCCTCCCTCAGCCCGGATTCTTTTCCATCCTTCCTGACTTGTAGTACAGAATGAAAACTGTTTTCCATTTTTTAACATAAATCTCATGTGTATCTCAGTATGTCTTTTAGGTTTGAGAGTACACCCCTGCTATAATGTTCTTCCTTTTTTTTCTAGGCTCAGCAGCAGAGAAGCTTGGACAACATATTAACTCTTCAAACCAAGGGCATCCTTGGAAAGAGATATAAAAAAGATCTATGTCTGAGTCCAGAAATGAATGGCACAAGCCCAATGTCTGAGCAGGATTCTGGAATTCTGGATGTGGAAGATGAGGAAGAAGAGGTAAATTATCTCGGTGACCCGAGGAGGATGCCTTAGGGTATGGCTCCACGGTCCGGAGGGGCAGCGTTATCGCCGCAGCGGCGAAGCCGCTCGGCGCTAAGCCCCGCCCCCTTTCTGGGACGCGATGATGCCGGATGTGTACAGTACACATCCGGGATCATCGCACCCCTCGCCATAGGGCCCTGTGATATGCCTTGCGGGGACGCTGCGTCCCCGCAAGGTGTACGGACATGCTGCGATCTGAAAAGACGCGCAGCATGTCCGGAGTCGCAGGCCCTCCGCGTGCGGGTTTCCACGCATAGTGGAGACGGGATTTCATAAAATCCCCTCCACTATGCAGGAACATCTGGACGCTGCTTGTTTGACGCTGCAGCGTCAAACAAGCAGCGTTTACTTACCGTGGAAACATACCCTTAGATCAGAGGTGTCAAACTGCATTCCTCGAGGGCCGCCAACAGGTCATGTTTTCAGGATTTCCTTGTATTGCACAGGTGATAATTTAATCACCTGCACAGAATGATTCGAGCACCTTGTGGAATGCTAAGGAAATCCTGAAAACATGACCTGTTGGCGACCCTTGAGGAATGCAGTTTGACACCTCTGCCTTAGATTGTTGATGAATGATGATGTACATGGCGGGTACTGTTGTTCTGGGAGATGTCAACGTAACATTCCTTATTTTTTCCAGGCTCCGGGGACACAAGACTTGGTGGATTTTTCACCAGTATACCGTTGCTTGCACATCTACACTGTGTTGGTAAGTGCAGAGCATCAGGAAGATAGATTGGTAAAAAGGCTATTAGTTGTATATCACAGCTTTAACTAAGGTTCCAATTCCACAGAAGGGTTTCTCAATATTTCTAATCAAAATCTCCTACTACTCAAATAGTGAACATCAAAGTTCATACAATTGTATGTTAATGCATTTTGCTCTCTAGTAAAAGCACCACATTAGCACAATATAAGTACCCCCTGAAGGTAGGCATGTACCTATTGGGGTGTACGAACCATCAAGTAATTAGTCCTGTGTTGAAGTTTTGGTGATATAATTAATCATCTACAAAATTATGCATGATTTTTTGAAAAATGGCATGGGTGCCCATTATGCCTCTGTAAGCATGTAGCAATCTTGTAGCGATTTTCACATAATTTGTTGCGTTCACTGTTTGTAAATGAAATGTAGTTTAGATGGAAATCTGTATATAAACTTTCTTTAGAGATTTTTGGCTGGGTGTGTTAAAAGTAAATTTGTGGTAGGGACCGTAATGGACACGGATACCATCCCTCAATTCTGATTGATAGTTTTTTTGTGATTTCTCCTATTCAGTAGCTCCGCCTGAATGACTTCAAAATTATAAGTAATATATTTATCAATGTGATCTGCTCATTTCTGGGAGATGTCTGTAATTTCTAGAAACTTATTTGTTTTCATCAGCCTTCAGGGTTTGCATAGAGGTTACACCCTTTGCCTGTTTTCTAGGGGAATCACAGTTTTGTAAGTAAGCCAGGCCCCCCAGCATCAGACACATTACTCTTAACTACATATTTCATTATTAATGGATGGGGATTTCATTCATTGATCGGAATAGTGTGTGACTCACAATGCCTGGTGGTAGAAATTAAATCTGAATTTTGATTAGTAACACGATAGTGTTTCATTACCCGTCTTTATTATTAATTTATTTTTTTAATATAAATTTCAAAGGGGTCTTCCAGGACATGATCAAAATCGAAATTAGCATTTAATAATGACGCAGTGTAATTACCATTGTAATGTACCACAGTTGTGCAGACATACATCCCTGAGGGTATTGATGTTCCCTCCGCTCAGGGTACTAGTGTTTGTGAGTGCTGGCTTCATCTGGCCCTTTTCTTGCTACCGGTAGTAAAAACAAGTGGTAACACATGCCTAGAGAATCACACCAAGGGTGCGGTTGTGACTGTAGAGACTCATACAGTCGCATCGGAGCTGCATGCACAGAATGGTTGGAGATGACCAGCACAATTCTGTATGCCCTAGATCTGCAGAACCGTCCTTTAGAGTACGGGACGGCATGCGTACCCTGCCCTTGTGCTCCCATTATTTGCTTGCTGTAAACAAGTCCTGCCGTGTGGCTCTGCACAGCATCAGCATGTCTGGGCTCGATCTAGTTGAAAGTGAATATTTTTACAGCCTTGTAAAGTCTGAGAATCCCTGCTCAGTAGCTGGACGTGGCAGGAGACGTGCCACCATGAATGGCGTCCTCCGTATGATAAATTACTGTACGGTGGGAAACTCCTCGCATCTGTCAGATGAAATCCATGTGGAGGGCTACAGAAGGCGGCTTGTTTGATGAGACTTAGGATGTCATTACAGTGTTTTCTTTGCCAGGATCAGCCAGCGGCCACGGGAATGTGTTATCACCGGCTTTTATTTGGGTTGTCTTGGACTGGTTTGTGTAGGATCTACCTTGCTTGTTTTTTACCTGGCAGGTGTCATGTCTCGTCTCGTTCAGCCTCCGTGTTTTGTCTGCTTGTCAGTAACGGTTCATGTCCTGCAAGAAGCCGATAGTCTGGCTGCCAGCTATTTGTACTCCTCTGCTAGTGTCACAGCCTGCATGCACCAGCGTGCACCGTTCTCTGCCAGCAATGTCTGCAAAGAAGAGTCCTTTCTGATCCGCCATGTCAGGTCCCGGAGATACTTCTAGGGATGTCCACCGGGCATCCATCACTGTCTCGGGGCATGTAGTCGTAGGTCAGACTCGCTCGCTCTCACATGTAGTCTTAGGTCAGACTCGCTCGCTCTCACATGTAGTCTTAGGTCAGACTCGCTCATTCTCACATGTAGTCGTAGGTCAGACTCACCCACTCTCTCACATGTAGTCATAGGTCAGACTCGCTCGCTCTCACATGTAGTCGTAGGTCAGACTCGCCCACTCTCACATGTAGTCGTAGGTCAGACTCGCCCACTCTCACATGTAGTCGTAGGTCAGACTCGCACACTCTCACATGTAGTCATAGGTCAGACTCGCTCGCTCTCACATGTAGTCGTAGGTCAGACTCGCCCACTCTCACATGTAGTCGTAGGTCAGACTCGCCCACTCTCACATGTAGTCATAGGTCAGACTCGCCCACTCTCACATGTAGTCTTAGGTCAGACTCGCTCATTCTCACATGTAGTCGTAGGTCAGACTCGCCCACTCTCACATGTAGTCGTAGGTCAGACTCGCCCACTCTCACATGTAGTCATAGGTCAGACTCGCCCACTCTCACATGTAGTCTTAGGTCAGACTCGCTCATTCTCACATGTAGTCGTAGGTCAGACTCGCCCACTCTCACATGTAGTCTTAGGTCAGACTCGCCCACTCTCACATGTAGTCGTAGGTCAGACTCGCTCGCTCACATGTAGTCGTAGGTCAGACTCGCTCACTCTCCCATGTAGTCTTAGGTCAGACTCGCTCGCTCTCACATGTAGTCTTAGGTCAGACTCGCTCATTCTCACATGTAGTCGTAGGTCAGACTCACCCACTCTCTCACATGTAGTCATAGGTCAGACTCGCTCGCTCTCACATGTAGTCGTAGGTCAGACTCGCCCACTCTCACATGTAGTCGTAGGTCAGACTCGCCCACTCTCACATGTAGTCATAGGTCAGACTCGCCCACTCTCACATGTAGTCTTAGGTCAGACTCGCTCATTCTCACATGTAGTCGTAGGTCAGACTCGCCCACTCTCACATGTAGTCGTAGGTCAGACTCGCCCACTCTCACATGTAGTCTTAGGTCAGACTCGCTCATTCTCACATGTAGTCGTAGGTCAGACTCGCCCACTCTCACATGTAGTCTTAGGTCAGACTCGCCCACTCTCACATGTAGTCGTAGGTCAGACTCGCCCACTCTCACATGTAGTCGTAGGTCAGACTCGCTCATTCTCGCATGTAGTCGTAGGTCAGACTCGCCCACTCTCACATGTAGTCGTAGGTCAGACTCGCCCACTCTCACATGTAGTCTTAGGTCAGACTCGCTCATTCTCACATGTAGTCTTAGGTCAGACTCGCTCATTCTCGCATGTAGTCGTAGGTCAGACTCGCCCACTCTCACATGTAGTCGTAGGTCAGACTCGCCCACTCTCACATGTAGTCGTAGGTCAGACTCGCCCACTCTCACATGTAGTCGTAGGTCAGACTCGCCCACTCTCACATGTAGTCTTAGGTCAGACTCGCCCACTCTCACATGTAGTCATAGGTCAGACTCGCCCACTCTCACATGTAGTCGTAGGTCAGACTCGCACACTCTCACATGTAGTCTTAGGTCAGACTCGCTCATTCTCGCATGTAGTCGTAGGTCAGACTCGCCCCCTCTCACATGTAGTCGTAGGTCAGACTCGCTCGCTCTCACATGTAGTCGTAGGTCAGACTCGCTCATTCTCACATGTAGTCTTAGGTCAGACTCGCTCATTCTCGCATGTAGTCGTAGGTCAGACTCGCATGTAGTCGTAGGTCAGACTCGCCCACTCTCACATGTAGTCTTAGGTCAGACTCGCTCATTCTCGCATGTAGTCGTAGGTCAGACTCGCTCATTCTCGCATGTAGTCTTAGGTCAGACTCGCTCATTCTCACATGTAGTCGTAGGTCAGACTCGCTCATTCTCGCATGTAGTCGTAGGTCAGACTCGCCCACTCTCACATGTAGTCGTAGGTCAGACTCGCACACTCTCACATGTAGTCTTAGGTCAGACTCGCCCACTCTCACATGTAGTCGTAGGTCAGACTCGCCCACTCACATGTAGTCGTAGGTCAGACTCGCCCACTCTCACATGTAGTCTTAGGTCAAACTCATTCACTCTCACATGTAGTCGTAGGTCAGACTCGCCCACTCTCACATGTAGTCGTAGGTCAGACTCGCCCACTCTCACATGTAGTCGTAGGTCAGACTCGCCCACTCTCACATGTAGTCTTAGGTCAGACTCGCCCACTCTCACATGTAGTCGTAGGTCAGACTCGCCCACTCACATGTAGTCGTAGGTCAGACTCGCCCACTCACATGTAGTCGTAGGTCAGACTCGCACACTCTCACATGTAGTCTTAGGTCAGACTCGCCCACTCACATGTAGTCGTAGGTCAGACTCGCCCACTCTCACATGTAGTCTTAGGTCAAACTCATTCACTCTCACATGTAGTCGTAGGTCAGACTCGCCCACTCTCACATGTAGTCGTAGGTCAGACTCGCCCACTCTCACATGTAGTCGTAGGTCAGACTCGCCCACTCTCACATGTAGTCGTAGGTCAGACTCGCACACTCTCACATGTAGTCTTAGGTCAGACTCGCCCACTCTCACATGTAGTCGTAGGTCAGACTCGCCCACTCACATGTAGTCTTAGGTCAGACTCGCACACTCTCACATGTAGTCGTAGGTCAGACTCGCCCACTCTCACATGTAGTCGTAGGTCAGACTCGCCCACTCTCACATGTAGTCGTAGGTCAGACTCGCACACTCTCACATGTAGTCTTAGGTCAGACTCGCCCACTCTCACATGTAGTCGTAGGTCAGACTCGCCCACTCACATGTAGTCGTAGGTCAGACTCGCACACTCTCACATGTAGTCTTAGGTCAGACTCGCCCACTCTCACATGTAGTCGTAGGTCAGACTCGCCCACTCACATGTAGTCGTAGGTCAGACTCGCACACTCTCACATGTAGTCTTAGGTCAGACTCGCCCACTCTCACATGTAGTCGTAGGTCAGACTCGCCCACTCACATGTAGTCGTAGGTCAGACTCGCTGTGGATTTCAATCTGCAGGGAAAAACATGTTTACTTTTAATCCTGTTTTCTTACAAGACCCAAAAACATTCTGGCCCCTAAATTGTGATCTCCTGCGGCCATGACGGTGGCGGTTACAATCCATCCCCCATGCATTACACTACATTAACCCTCTATTGGATGCGCAGTGTTACTTCCCCCTGGGTTATGTCATGCCTGGCCCCTCGCTTTCAGGTTTTCTGCTCCGAGGTGTCGGGCATCGGCCCTTTTACGACAGCGCCTCTCGTGAACGTCAGGCTGATTTGTGTCCCGTCTGTCCAGAGCCGTGGTCTCATTATGAAGGCCATGTTGACTTGCAGGAAGAACGTGCCTCTCTTAAGGAATGGTTTAGAATTGGCTCATTGTATCTCGCCGTCCTTTGTCCTGGGCCAAATGGAGAGAAAACAGGGTCCTCGTCTCGGCCGGCTCTCCCTCCTTTGTTCTGCTCCATACTTTGGGCGTGAATTTTAGTCTCTAACCCCCAAGATCAACCTGACCCAGATGCTGTACTCCCGTCCAGGGTCTGCCGGTGGCCCCCACAGATAAGACCTCTGCTGAGCGATGGGCCGAATCCTGTTTTGTCACACAAGGAAGTGGGGTCTTTTGTTTTCTCGGAGGAAACGTTTGGGCACGAGCCTCACAAATACTCCTCGTAATAATCATCATCATCAGCGGCTGCTTCCGAATGGTCAGGACTGAACTTTTGCCCCAGCACATGAAAAGCTTTGTGCCGCGTAAACACAATTACCATATTTATTATTCTTGTTTCATGTGTTGTGTTGTTTCTTTGGAATCGGCCCTGGAGTCACCTCCGTTTCTCTGCTCTCTATCTTAGTGGCTTATCAGCGGGGCAGAAGTTCATATATTGTAAGGGAAGGAGGTCAGATCACGGTCAGACCCCAGGCACCTGTAAATAAGGCGCTGCACATTATCACACAGCCCGCCACAGACTTCTGCAGGAAACCCTGAACTTTACCAGGAAGGTTAGCAAGGGAAAGCTGAGGGAGAGAAGGGTCACACCGGGGTTAACGGAGCACTGGCTCATGAACTTGAGTGGCTGAGAAGAGGTCGGGGCTGACTGTAGCAGGTGGATATCTGTACACTTCTCGCTGGTATCAGCCATGGGGATCCCTTTGTAGTAGCGGAGTACAGAGCATTGTCACACTGTGCCGTCACATGCATGTCACCCACTGCTTGTCCCAATGACCACAGGAGGAGAGGATCCATATGTCTCATAAGAGTGATCAATAAGGAGTATTCATAGCAGGAGACATTGAGGATCGAAGGTGTACACTAAGGATGAGGAACAGTGAGGATGGAAGGCGTACACTGAGGATGAGGAGCAGTGGGGATGGAAGGCGTACACTGAGGATGAGGAGCAGTGAGGGTGCAAGGTGTACACTGAGGATGAGGAGCAGGAAGGATGGAAGGTGTACACTGAGGATGAGGAGCAGGAAGGATGGAAGGTGTACACTGAGGATGAAGAGCAGTGGGGATGGAAGGTGTACACTGAGGATGAGGAGCAGGAAGGATGGAAGGTGTACACTGAGGATGAGGAGCAGGAAGGATGGAAGGTGTACACTGAGGATGAAGAGCAGTGGGGATGGAAGGTGTACACTGAGGATGAAGAGCAGTGGGGATGGAAGGTGTGCACTGAGGATGAGTAGCAGGAAGGATGGAAGGTGTACACTGAGGATGAGGAGCAGTGAGGGTGGAAGGTGTACACAGGATGAGACGAGGAAGGATGGAAGGTGTACCCTGAGGATGAGGAGCAGTGGGGGTGGAAGGTGTACACTGCGGATGAGGAGCAGGAAGGATGGAAGGTGTACACTCAGGATGAGGAACAGTGGGGGTGGGTGTACACTGAGGATGAGGAGCAGTGGGGATGGAAGGTGTACACAGGATGAGACGAGGAAGGATGGAAGGTGTACACTGAGGATGAGGAGCAGTGGGGGTGGAAGGTGTACACTGCGGATGAGGAGCAGGAAGGATGGAAGGTGTACACTGAGGATGAGTAGCAGGAAGGATGGAAGGTGTACACTCAGGATGAGGAACAGTGGGGGTGGGTGTACACTGAGGATGAGGAGCAGTGGGGATGGAAGGTGTACACAGGATGAGACGAGGAAGGATGGAAGGTGTACACTGAGGATGAGGAGCAGTGGGGGTGGAAGGTGTACACTGAGGATGAGTAGCAGGAAGGATGGAAGGTGTACACTCAGGATGAGGAACAGTGGGGGTGGGTGTACACTGAGGTTGAGGAGCAGTGGGGATGGAAGGTGTACACAGGATGAGACGAGGAAGGATGGAAGGTGTACACTGAGGATGAGGAGCAGTGGGGGTGGAAGGTGTACACTGCGGATGAGGAGCAGGAAGGATGGAAGGTGTACACTGAGGATGAGTAGCAGGAAGGATGGAAGGTGTACACTCAGGATGAGGAACAGTGGGGGTGGGTGTACACTGAGGATGAGGAGCAGTGGGGATGGAAGGTGTACACAAGATGAGACGAGGAAGGATGGAAGGTGTACACTGAGGATGAGGAGCAGTGGGGGTGGAAGGTGTACACTGAGGACGGGGAGCAGGAAGGATGGAAGGTGTACGCTAAGGATGAGAACAGTGATGGTGGAAGGTGTACACTGAGGATGAGGAACAGTGGGGGTGGAAGGTGTACACTGGGGATGAGGAGCAGTGGGGGTGGAAGGTGTACACTGAGGATGAAGAGCAGTGGGGGTGGATGGTGTACACTGAGGATGAGGAACAGTGAGGATGGAAGGTGTACACTGATGATGAGGAACAGTGGGGGTGGAAGGCGTACACTGAGGATGAGGAGCAGTGGGGATGGAAGGTGTACACTGAGGATGAGGAGCGGGAGAGATGGAAGGTGTACACTGAAGATGGGGAGCAGTGGGGATATAGGGTGTACACAGGATGGGCAGCAGTGGAAAGATGGAAGGTGTACACTGAGGATGAGGAGCGGGAGAGATGGAAGGTGTACACTGAATATGAGGAGCAGGAAGGATGGAAGGTGTACACTGAGGATGAGGAGCGGGAGAGATGGAAGGTGTACACTGAGGATGGGGAGCAGTGGAGAGATGGAAGGTGTACACTGAGGATAGGCAGAAGGATGGATGGAAGGTGTACACTGAGGATGAGGAGCAGGAAGGATTGAAGGTGAATACTGATGATGAGGAGCAGTGGGGGTGGAAGGTGTACACTGAATATGAGGAGCAGGAAGGATGGAAGGTGTACACTGAGGATGAGGAGCGGGAGAGATGGAAGGTGTACACTGAGGATAGGCAGAAGGATGGATGGAAGGTGTACACTGAGGAAGAGGAGCAGTGGGTATAAAGGTAGTAATCCATGAGGTCTGATTGCAGCGGTGAGGACTGCAGCTTTACTCTTGTAGTATTGGGTAAGGTGTACTTAATATTGGGAGTAAGGACAGAGGATGAGCAGTGACTGCTGAGAGTTGTGGTGTGCGTTGACTTTGAATACAGAGGTGATATAAGCCTTGGCCATCCTCATATTATAGATGTTCTGTCAGTGACTAACGTGTGGCTTAGGTTAATGCAGTGCGGAGCTGCGCTCCTTATGACAAATGCCAGATGTCATTATTTCTCCCCCAGAGCTGTATCTGGCCATCTCCTGCCCCGGCTGCCTGGAGCTGGCTGTACACATACTGACATCATAGTGGAAAGGTCCAGATACTTTGTGCTGTGCAGTGATAAGGACACAGGAAAGAACCATTAGGAGGGTCCAGGGACTGATAACCGCCGGATGCTACGTGCTACTGGGGGGATGACTGCTCTGTTGTACTGAGGCCACAGATCCACGCACTGCTGACCCCGATGGGCCTGGGAGCAGGGGATTCTGTTACCTGCCACCCAGTCCCTACTGAGGGTAATGGGGGATATAAGCTGCTTGAATTACTGTACAGGAATCGTAACCCTTTGTAGCTCACAGCTTTAATGACCATCACTGTATCCTCAGCATTCGCCTGCCACAAATGTATCCCCAGAAAAGGAGTAATTAGCCCTCTGGGGGGTCACTGGGACCACCAATATGTCTGCCAGTAACGGGGAACCCCACAGCTTTTCTGCAGTCCTTCACCTCTATATACTGTGTACATACTGCTCAGCCTGATGTCACAACGCAGTGACTGCACCACCAGCAGAATAGTGAGTGCAGCTCAGGAGTATAATACAGGATGCAACTCAGAACCAGTAATGTGATGTCTGTACACAGTGACTGCACCAGCAGAATAGTGAGTGCAGCTCTGGAGTATAATACAGGATGTAACTCAGGATCAGTAATGTAATGTATGTACACAGTGACTGCACCAGCAGAATAGTGAGTGCAGCTCTGGAGTATAATACAGGATGTAACTCAGGATCAGTAATGTAATGTATGTACACAGTGACTGCACCAGCAGAATAGTGAGTGCAGCTCTGGAGTATAATACAGGGTGTAACTCAGGATCATTAATGTATGTACACAGTGACTGCACCAGCAGAATAGTGAGTGCAGCTCTGGGGTATAATACAGGATGTAACTCAGGATCAGCAATGTAATGTATGTACACAGTGACTGCACCAGCAGAATAGTGAGTGCAGCTCTGGGGTATAATACAGGATGTAACTCAGGATCAGTAATGTAATGTATGTACACAGTGACTGCACCAGCAGAATAGTGAGTGCAGCTCTGGAGTATAATACAGGATGTAACTCAGGATCAGTAATGTAATGTATGTACACAGTGACTGCACCAGCAGAATAGTGAGTGCAGCTCTGGGGTATAATACAGGATGCAGCTCAGGATCAGTAATGTAATGTATGTACACAGTGACTGCACCAGCAGAATAGTGAGTGCAGCTCTGGGATATAATACAGGATGTAACTCAGGATCAGTAATGTAATGTATGTACACAGTGACTACACCAGCAGAATAGTGAGTGCAGCTCTGGAGTATAATACAGGATGTAACTCAGGATCAGTAATGTAATGTATGTACACAGTGACTGCACCAGCAGAATAGTGAGTGCAGCTCTGGAGTATAATACAGGATGTAACTCAGGATCAGTAATGTAATGTATGTACACAGTGACTGCACCAGCAGAATAGTGAGTGCAGCTCTGGAGTATAATACAGGATGTAACTCAGGATCAGTAATGTATGTACACAGTAACTGCACCAGCAGAATAGTGAGCACAGCTCTGGAGTATAATACAGGATGTAACTCAGGATCAGTAATGTAATGTATGTACACAGTGACTGCACCAGCAGAATAGTGAGTGCAGCTCTGGAGTATAATACAGGATGTAACTCAGGATCAGTAATGTAATGTATGTACACAGTGACTGCACCAGCAGAATAGTGAGTGCAGCTCTGGAGTATAATACAGGATGTAACTCAGGATCAGTAATGTAATGTATGTACACAGTGACTGCACCAGCAGAATAGTGAGTGCAGCTCTGGAGTATAATACAGGATGTAACTCAGGATCAGTAATGTAATGTATGTACACAGTGACTGCACCAGCAGAATAGTGAGTGCAGCTCTGGAGTATAATACAGGATGTAACTCAGGATCAGTAATGTAATGTATGTACACAGTGACTGCACCAGCAGAATAGTGAGTGCAGCTCTGGAGTATAATACAGGATGTAACTCAGGATCAGTAATGTAATGTATGTACACAGTGACTGCACCAGCAGAATAGTGAGTGCAGCTCTGGAGTATAATACAGGATGTAACTCAGGATCAGTAATGTAATGTATGTACACAGTGACTGCACCAGCAGAATAGTGAGTGCAGCTCTGGAGTATAATACAGGATGTAACTCAGGATCAGTAATGTAATGTATGTACACAGTGACTGCACCAGCAGAATAGTGAGTGCAGCTCTGGAGTATAATACAGGAGGTAACTCAGGATCAGTAATGTAATGTATGTACACAGTGACTGCACCAGCAGAATAGTGAGTGCAGCTCTGGAGTATAATACAGGATGTAACTCAGGATCAGTAATGTATGTACACAGTGACTGCACCAGCAGAATAGTGAGTGCAGCTCTGGGGTATAATACAGGATGTAACTCAGGATCAGTAATGTACTGTATGCACACAGTGACTGCACCAGCAGAATAGTGAGCGCAGCTCCGGGGTATAATACAGGATGTAACTCAGGATCAGTAATGTAATGTATGTACACAGTGACTGCACCAGCAGAATAGTGAGTGCAGCTCTGGAGTATAATACAGGATGTAACTCAGGATCAGTAATGTAATGTATGTACACAGTGACTGCACCAGCAGAATAGTGAGTGCAGCTCTGGGGTATAATACAGGATGTAACTCAGGATCAGTAATGTTGTCACGATAATGTGAACATGCCATGTTTGAGTATCTACCTAACCGTTTCATGGCTTTTCGGACACACGCCGTGTGCCTGTCCGACCCCCCCCTCTTCCCACTCTGCCTGTATGTGTGTGTGTGAATTCTAAGCCACTCTTTCTTCCCTCTTCCCACAAGAATGCCTAACTTTTTGGAGTAAAATATAAAACTACTTTATAAAGCTTGTCTCTCCTTGCTCTATAACTGTCGCATCCTCTGAAGTGAATTACGCTACTAATCTAGGTGGGCTCCGGACCCGTTAATTCTTGGAAAATCGGAGCTGGTGGCAGCGACTTTGTCCTGTGCAATTGGGAGTCTTTGCAGCGACCAGCGGCGTTGATAATTATTGTTCCCGCCTGTGTGGGAGTAGTTATATCGCCTCGCTGCAGCATGCCCAATAGCCAGTACATAGCAGGCAGCCTTTCTGGCGACTAATTATCCTAGGTGCAGTACCCTGAATGACCTGAGGGTAAGGGGGGCACCAGAGAGCTGCAAGTTCCAAACTGGAAGTGGGATGTAGATAAATCCCCTTCAGAAGGAACCAGCGGCAACCAAACAACCCCGGTTTGTGACAAATTGATGTCAGTGGGGGGATGATAAAGGTATCTTCCCCATGAACCGTGACAGATTGGTGGGATCCGTGACACATCCGGTGGGATTTCGAGACATATTGGTGGCAGAGCGGTGGGATAATAGAGCATTAGTGATCTGGTTTGAGCAATCATTCCTCTCACTAAAAACTTGCACAGTTCTTGCGAGGACTTGGCACAAAAAAGTTTTGGAGAACAAGCTCAGTGTTTACTAGTCCTGAGACAATTGTGTATACTGCGATTACCCCCTCCCTTTCTCTTTGTTTTTCTATCCTATCTTTTATTTGGCAATGATGGCCGTGAAAAGAGAAGCCTGGTACAACCAGCAGAAGAAGGACATTCTTGTTGGAGTATGCATGTACCATAGCCTGACCCCGAGGGTAAAACCAAGGCTCAAATGGTCACGGAACTGGTGCAGTTTGAAGCAGACCAAGCCCGGTCTCAGAGCCCAGTGGCCACAGAAGTCTGCCGGCCATACTAGCAACCAAAGCGGATTGGACCCCCACCTGCAGGCGGCCTTGGGACAACTCCCCGCTGACGACTTTGATGGACATCTGAGGCTGATCCAGCAATACCAGCAGGAGGCCCGAGCTGAGCAGGAGGCCAAGCGGGAGGTGGAGAGAGCCTAGCGGCAGGCGGAGCTGGAGTACCAGCTGGAGTTAGCCCGACTCCAGGGGTCGGGGTCGTCCCAGTCCAGCAGTGAGCCCAACAGCGCTCAGACCCCTAAACCCCGGCCGGAGCACTTTCCTGTGATGGAAAAGGACAGGGACTTGGACACTTTTCTGCGGGCATTTGACAAAGCCTGCAGACAGTACCGGCTGCCTTGGGACCAATGGGCTCGATACCTGACCCCAGGGCTAAGAGGCAAAGCTCTGCAGGCGTTTGCTTCTCTCCCTCAAGATCAAGATAATGACTATAAGGCCATCAAGCAGGTCCTGATAACCAAGTACCAGTTTACACCTGAGGTTTACCGTAGAAAGTTCCGGAACCTCCAATGTGGCCCACACGACAGCTACGCCGATGTGGCGCATGGACTCAGGACCCACTTTATCCGGTGGATCCAAGTACTGTCAGTGACCACCTTTGAGCAGCTGGGAGACCTGATGATCAAAGACCAGTTCTTACATCTTTGCCCAGCTGAGGTGCAACAGTTCATGATGGACAGAGAGCCCAAAGACGTGACTAAAGCAGCGCAGATTACCGACACCTATGAGGCCAACCATAAATCGGAAGTGCGGAAGCCAGTCACCGCCAGCTGGAGAGGGGGTAAGCCTGCAACCAACGTCAGTGCCCCTGCCAGCCAACACAACAGAGGCCCTGTCCTCGTTGCCAACAGCATCAGACCTACCACCGACCCTCGCCAGTGTTTTTCCTACAAGCGGACTGATCACATCAGCACCAACTGTCCAGAGAAACAGAGGAACCCCCCAGCCAAGGCCCCAGGGCCTAATGCAGCAGTTCTTTTGGTGGGTATGACGGTTGGGAGGGTGTTTGACAACGTGCAGCATGTCACCGTGGGGGGGCCATGTCGCTACAGGCCTCAAGGACACCGGGGCTGAACAAACTCTCATCTGACCCGAACTGGTGGCCCGTGAAGAGATTATTCCAGGGATAACCCTTACTGTCACCGGGATTGGGGGCATCAGCTGTCCCCTGCCAATGGCCTGGGTGCATATAGATTGGGGTGCCGGGGTGAAGGATGTGGGGCTGTCCGATAACTTGCCCAGTGATGTTTTATTGGGGACTGATTTGGGGAGGATGGTTGCATACTATGTCCGTGACTCCCCTCCCCGATCGAATGCTGAGGATAGCAATGAAACTGCATATGTTACCTGACAATGCTTTACCGATTAATGATGTACCTGCGGGGTGGGATGGCTGATAACCCCTAACAGAAACAAGCAATGGTGCTCAGGGAAATGGGGAGATGCATGGGAACTGTGAGGAAGGCGATATCGTGCAACTGACCAGTGCCGCAGAGGAAGGTAACTGCCCCATAAGTAGCACTGCTCCTGAAATGTTGGGGGTGGATGGGGAGGTAGTACCCATAGCAGCGCTAGCTGATAGGTCTGTGGAAATCCCCTGGGAGACAGCCTGCGTAGCTGCTGTCACCCGCAGTCAGAGTGCCCGGAACGCAGATAACGTTCTGCCTTCTGGACCCTCCTCAGTCACAGGCGTGACTGAACCAGAGATGGATCCAGAGCAGGTCCCAGAGGGTTCCCTTGGGGAAGGGACCCTGACGTCGCTCCTGGGTGCCCGTAACCAGGAGTTCCAGGCCGCTCGGCTCTCAGATGCGAGCCTGGAGAATTTGAGACACCTCGCCGAGATGCCAACCTCCGTGACAAATAAGGAGAGTGTGTTCTGGGAACGAGGGAGGTTGTACCGGGAGACAGCACCCGGAAAATCCCAAAAGGAGTGGTTGAGGGAAAGACAGCTAGTCGTCCCCCACCTATTCAGGGGTGAGTTGCGGATAGCCCATGAGATACTTGGGTATCAGCAAAACTAAGGTTCGGCTGTCTCAACACTTCTATTGGCCCAAGATGGGGACAGATGTGACAAACTACTGCTGCTCCTTTGCCAGTGATAGAGGAGCCTTTCCAGAGGATCGCGGTGGACATTGTGGGCCCGTTGGCCATCCCCAGCAGCTCTGGAAAGCAATACGTCCTCACTGTGGTAGACTTCCCAGAGGCAGTGGCTCTGTCCTCAACCAGGGTGGATACGGTGGCGGATGCACTGTTGGCTGTCTTTTCATGGGTAGGATTTCCCAGGGAGATGCTTACCGATCAAGGGACAAAAATTCATGTCTCGCCTAATGGAGGCTCTCTGTAAGAAAATGCAGGTGAAGCGTCTGTAATCGAGTGCGTATCACCCACAGACCAATGGCTTGTGTGAGCGCTTCAATGGTACCCTCAAACAGATGCTACGCATGCTGGTTGAGACCCAAGGATGCGACTGGGAGCCGTACCTCCCACACCTGCTATTTGCTTACCGAGAGGTTACGCAAGCCTCGACGGGGATCTCCCCCTTCGAGCTCCTTTACGTCAGGTGAGTACAGGGACCCCTTGGGTTTGTAAGGGAATCCTGGGAAGAGGAGCCGAACCCTTGTGAAGTGTTCATAGTGGAGTATGTCATGCTCTTCCGTGACAAAATACAGACCTTGACACAGTTGGTGCATGACAACATGACACAGGCTGATCAGAAGCACTGGTACGACAAGAACGCCCAGGAAAGGACCTACTAGGTGGAAAGGTGTGGGTGCTGGTCCCCGTACCAAAGGATAAGCTTCAGGCAGCCTGGGAAAGCCCTACGTCGTCCACCAATAGCTCAACCCGGTCACCTATGTGGTCACGCTTGACCACGCTCGGGGTAAGCGAAAGGCCTTTCATGTCAATATGATGAAGGCTCATCACGAACGTGAAGCTTAAGTCCTACCAGTCTGCAGCCTGCCTGAAGACTGGGAGGAAGACCCCCTCATGGACATGCTGGCCCAAGCCAAGGCCGGTGGGTTCATCGAGGATGTGGAGGTAAGCGCCTTGTTAATCGAACCACAGTGGTCGCAGTTGCGGATCATGCTGGAACCCTTCCGGGCCATGTTCTCTAACCGACCTGGAAGGACTGAGTTAGCGGTCCACGAGGTGGGGGTGATTCAACGGTCAAAGAACGCGTGGGCCTGACCTGTAGTTCTCGTGCCAAAGAAGGATCGGACCACCCGGTTCTGCGTGGACTACAGGGGACTCAATGCCATCACAGCCCTGGACGCACACCTAGTGCCCCGCTCCGAGGAGCTGCTTGAGCGGTTAGCGCCGAAAGGGCCAGAGCATGGCAATGCAGATGGGTTGTCCCGCCGGGGCGAACCTGCTAAGGTGCGCATGGAGGAGTACCGAGCCGAGATGTTCTGCCTCCGTAGCACAATCCAAAAGGGGGAGGTGTCACGATAATCTGAATATGCCATGTTTGAGTTTCTACCTAAGCATTTCATGGCTTTTCTGACGCACGCTGTGGGCCTGTCTGACCCCCCCTCTTCCCACTCTGCCTGTGTGTGTGTGAATTCTAAGCCACTCTTTCTTCCCTCCTCCCACAAGAATGTTTATAGCTCTACTACGCTACAAATACCAGACTGTGTGAAACCTACTCATTCCCTCCTCCCGCATAATACCAGCCAAAACTGGTATAGCCACTTCCAAACTGCATGAGCTTCTATTGTTCTATTAAAGTGATATATAGGGGCACCGATCTGGGCTAGAGATATAAGAATTGTTTATTCCGATGTCCATCGATAGATCTATAACTCGCTGAAACCACTAGCAGCTAAACGCCACGAGTGCAAAGCTTGGATTTCTCCGTAAGCGGTTCAGGTAATTGCTCCGTGTTTACATTTAAAAGAATCCCCATGATGTGGGGAACATTCTGATCATTGTGTCTTACGCGAGATATGTGTAAAAATTGCATTTCATACCTTGAAGAAAAGGGGAAGTTTCAGCCTCTAAGTGATGTCACCACAAGGGGAGTGCCTGGGTTTTAGGCTAGGAAATAAGTAGTGAAGCGAGCAGTCTCCAGATGTCTTTGTCCGAGGTCTAGCTGCTATACAGATGTGATATGCATCTTGATGTGTCTCCTGAGCACACGGCCAGCCCTGATGATGCAATGACATAACGACCTATAAGTGTTCTTTTCAATTTTAATCCTTTTTTTTATTTGTAATTGTATTGTACATATAATTGTCTCCTTTATAATATCTTTTTATACTTTGTAAACACTGCCTACCTTTTTTTGGAGTAAAATATAAAACTACTAGCTTGTCTCTCCAAGCTCTATAACGAACTGTCGCGTCCTCTGAAGTGAATTACTCTACTGATTTGGATTGGTTCCGGACCCGCTAATACTTGGGAAATCTGAGCTGGTGGCAGCAACTTTGTCCTGTGCAATTGGGAGTCTTTGCAGCAACCGGCGGCATTGATAATTATTGTTCCTTCCTGTGTGGGAGTAGTTGTATTGCCCTCACTGCAGCGTGCTCAATAGCCAGTACATAGCAGACAGCCTTTCTGGCTACTAATTACCTTAGGTGCAGTACCCTGACTGACCTGAGAGTAAGGGGAGGCGCCAGAGAGCTGCAAGTTCCAAACCGGAACTGGAAAGTGGGATGTAGATAAATCCCCTTCAGATGGAATCAGGGGCAAGCAAACATCCCGGTTCATGTCAAATTGGTGTGAGTGGAGGGGATGATAAGGGTATCTTCCCCGTGAACTGTGACAGATTGGTGGGATTCCTGACATATCCGGTGGGATTTCGTGACAGTGTACAGAGTGACTGCTGCAGCAGAATAGAGAGTGCAGCTCTGGAGTATAATACAGGATGTAACTCAGAATCAGTAATGTAATGTATGTACACCGTGACTGCACCAGCAGAATAGTGAGTGCAGATCTGGGGTATAATACAGGATGTAACTCAGGATCAGTACAAGATCAGTAATGTAATGTATGTACACAGTGACTGCACCAGCAGAATAGTGAGTGCAGATCTGGGGTATAATACAGGATGTAACTCAGGATCAGTAATGTATGTACACAGTGACTGCACCAGCAGAATAGTGAGTGCCGCTCTGGGGTATAATACAGGATGTAACTCAGGATCAGTAATGTAATGTATGTACACAGTGACTGCACCAGCAGAATAGTGAGTGCAGCTCTGGAGTATAATACAGGAGGTATCTCAGAATCAGTAATGTAGTGTATGTGCACAGTGACTGCACCAGCAGAATAGTGAGTTCAGCTCCTGGAGATAATTCTGTTGATGTTTCAGTCCAGCTTTTGTTTGTATGTAAGAAGCACAGACTCGATTCTGTAATGTCTCATTTTCTTCCTTTCCTTCAATCTTTCGGACACTGCTCCGGGTTGCTCACCACCTTGTCGTCTTATTTTAGGCTTCTCGGGAGGTTTTTGAGAACTACTACAGGAAGCAGAGGAGAAAGCAGGCGCGACTAGTGCTCCAGCCGCCGTCCAACATGGTAAGACCCTAAGCCCCCGTGGAGTCTCCCTCCGGTTTGCGGCTTCCTGGCCTCGTGTGTTCGGAGTTGATGTTCTGAGTGAGGCGATGCACTTTCTACCTGGTCACTCAGGACTTTGTGCTCCATCTGCTCATTTATCCCTCACTGTCCTCATGATGAAGGTCAGAACCAAAATGCTGATTGATGGCGAGTGTCAGCCTGATGGATTTTATTAGTCTGTGCTGTGGACTGTTCCGGGGTACGTGGGGGATGGGCTCAGCAGGAGAACTACGTGCACGTTTGCACTTGCTGTCTGTTTTATAATTGCACTATGTTTCTATGCAAAATCACACAAGAGAAAAACAGCTCACGATTATAGAAAGTCCTGTTCAGAGGACTGGAATATCTGGTCACTGCAGGCAAAATGCAATGTATCCCATGTACATGCGTGCTGACACGTAACACATGAGCCCGAGCTCATCTTCGCTGATTCCCTGTACTTTTCTTTGTTGCAGCATGAGACTCTGGCCGGATACAGGAAATATTTCCATCAGATAGTGGGGTAAGTGTCCCGACCCCAGGGGACTCCTACGTTATGTCATTAGGTTCCTTCAGTCACTGGCTCTCCTGTGTCCTGGATCAGACCCATATTCCTGGGTGTGGCTGGTCCCTAATGCAAGCAGTGTGTGAGAGGCAGCTGGCTACAGGTACACCCCTGTATACTGCTGCTGCTCTTCTCCTGCCGGCGTGCTGCTGCTGCTCTTCTCCTGCCGGCGAGCTGCTGCTGCTCTCCTCCTGCTGGCGCTGCTGCTCTCCTCCTGCCGGCACTGCTGCTGCTCCTCTCCTCCTCTTGGCGCGCTGCTGCTGCTCCTCTCCTCCTCTTGGCGCGCTGCTGCTGCTCCTCTCCTCCTCTTGGCTTGCTGCTCCTCCTGCCGGCGCGCTGCTGCTCTCCTCCTGCCGGCGCGCTGCTGCTCTCCTCCTGCCGGCGCGCTGCTGCTCTCCTCCTGCCGGCGGGCTGCTGCTGCTCTCTTCCTGTCGGCACGCTGTTGCTCTCCTGCCGACGCTGCTGCTGCTCCCCTCCTCCTGGCGCGCTGCTGCTGGTCTCCTCCTGCCGGCGGGCTGCTGCTGCTCTCCTCCTGCCGGCGCGCTGCTGCTGCTGCTCTCCTCCTGCCGGCGCGCTGCTGCTGGTCTCCTCCTGCCGGCGCGCTGCTGCTGGTCTCCTCCTGCCGGCGCGCTGCTGCTGGTCTCCTCCTGCCGGCGCGCTGCTGCTGGTCTCCT
Source organism: Ranitomeya variabilis (assembly GCF_051348905.1). Classification (NCBI taxonomy): domain Eukaryota; kingdom Metazoa; phylum Chordata; class Amphibia; order Anura; family Dendrobatidae; genus Ranitomeya; species Ranitomeya variabilis. The sequence continues at coordinate 1,147,267,504 of NC_135232.1, forward strand.
CCTGCCGGCGCGCTGCTGCTGGTCTCCTCCTGCCGGCGCGCTGCTGCTGGTCTCCTCCTGCCGGCGCGCTGCTGCTGGTCTCCTCCTGCCGGCGCGCTGCTGCTGGTCTCCTCCTGCCGGCGCTCTGCTGCTGGTCTCCTCCTGCCGGCGCGCTGCTGCTGGTCTCCTCCTGCCGGCGCGCTGCTGCTGGTCTCCTCCTGCCGGCGCGCTGCTGCTGGTCTCCTCCTGCCGGCGCGCTGCTGCTGGTCTCCTCCTGCCGGCGCGCTGCTGCTGGTCTCCTCCTGCCGGCGCGCTGCTGCTGGTCTCCTCCTGCCGGCGCGCTGCTGCTGGTCTCCTCCTGCCGGCGCGCAGCTGCTGGTCTCCTCCTGCCGGCGCGCTGCTGCTGGTCTCCTCCTGCCGGCGCGCTGCTGCTGGTCTCCTCCTGCCGGCGCGCTGCTGCTGGTCTCCTCCTGCCGGCGCGCTGCTGCTGGTCTCCTCCTGCCGGCGGGCTGCTGCTGGTCTCCTCCTGCCGGCGGGCTGCTGCTGGTCTCCTCCTGCCGGCGGGCTGCTGCTGGTCTCCTCCTGCCGGCGGGCTGCTGCTGGTCTCCTCCTGCCGGCGGGCTGCTGCTGGTCTCCTCCTGCCGGCGGGCTGCTGCTGGTCTCCTCCTGCCGGCGGGCTGCTGCTGGTCTCCTCCTGCCGGCGCGCTGCTGCTGCTCTCCTGCCGACGCTGCTGCTGCTCCCCTCCTCTTGGCGCGCTGCTGCTGGTCTCCTCCTGCCGGCGCGCTGCTGCTGGTCTCCTCCTGTCGGCGGGCTGCTGCTGGTCTCCTCCTGCCGGCGCGCTGCTGCTGGTCTCCTCCTGCCGGCGCGCTGCTGCTGCTCTCCTCCTGCCGGCGCGCTGCTGCTGCTCTCCTCCTGCCGGCGCGCTGCTGCTGCTCTCCTCCTGCCGGCGCGCTGCTGCTGCTCTCCTCCTGCCGGCGCGCTGCTGCTGCTCTCCTCCTGCCGGCGCGCTGCTGCTGCTCTCCTCCTGCCGGCGCGCTGCTGCTGCTCTCCTCCTGCCGGCGCGCTGCTGCTGCTCTCCTCCTGCCGGCGCGCTGCTGCTGCTCTCCTCCTGCCGGCGCGCTGCTGCTGCTCTCCTCCTGCCGGCGCGCTGCTGCTGCTCTCCTCCTGCTGGTGGTGCTGCTGCTCCCCTCCTCCTCTTGGCGCGTTGCTGCTGTTCCTCAGTCACTTTACACCTCACTGATTTTTCACCTGCAGGATTTTATTTTACCTGATCCTCTGTCATTCTTGTACAAATCCTGCAGAGAACTCTGGGGTTAGTATGTTACTGACCTCTTCTACTTTTTTGCTGTGGATCTACTGATGGGAAAGGGTATTGCCAATGAAGTGGAGTTTAATAATCTTCTTGTTACCCTGCAGTCAGAGGGGGGAGGCTCCTGCGGCAGCCAAGTGTCTTCTACTCAGTCACAGGGCTTTACGGAGCAGAAAAAATAACAGAAATAATATCAATCTTTTCAGTTGTGGTGACTGCTGGTTACTGTTGTCCATCCTGCCATGATGTAATCTGCTTTCCATGTTTCCTTCTGGATTTCATAGTTTTTTTGTGGTTGAGGACCACATTCTGCACACGACGGGAGGCCTTGTGAATCGCGCCTACGTCGATGAGTTATGGGATCTAGCTTTGTCGAAGACCATGGCAGCTCTGAGGACGCACTCGGTAATTTTCCAGTATGCTGATTTTCTTCTGGGCTTTACTTGATATTTGCAATTCTTGAAAATGACGCCGGCCCGACACCTCCAGGCTACGGCCTTCGGCACTTGCTTGACACCTCCAGGCGGCGTCCCTCTGCTCGTCACCTCCTGGCGGTGTCCCTCTGCTCGTCACCTCCAGGCGGCGGCCCTCTGCTCGACACCTCCAGGCTGCGGCCTTCGGCGCTCGCTCGACACCTCCAGGTGGCGTTCCTCTGCTCGACACCTCCTGGCGGTGTACCTCTGCTTGACCTCCTGGCGGCGTCCCTCTGCTCGACATTTCCTGGTGATATCCCTCTGCTCGGCGCCTTCGGGCGGCTTTCCTCTGCTTGACACCTTCGGGCGGCGTCCCTCTGCTCAACACCTTCGGGCGGCTTCCCTCTGCTCGACACCTCCAGGCTGCGGCCTTCGGCGCTCGCTCGACACCTCCAGGTGGCGTTCCTCTGCTCGACACCTCCTGGCGGTGTCCCTCTGCTTGACCTCTCCTGGCGGCGTCCCTCTGCTCGACATTTCCTGGTGATATCCCTCTGCTCGGCGCCTTCGGGCGGCTTTCCTCTGCTTGACACCTTCGGCGGCATCCCTCTGCTCGACACCTTCGGGCGGCTTCCCTCTGCTCGACATCTCCTGGCGGCATCCCTCTGCTCGACATCTCCTGGCGGCATCCCTCTGCTTGACAGTTCCTGGTGATATCCCTCTGCTCGGCACCTCCGGGCGGCGTCCCTCTGCTCGGCACCTTCGAGCGGCGTCCCTCTGCTCGACATCTCCTGGCGGCGTCCCTCTGCTCGACATCTCCTGGTGGCATCCCTCTGCCTGACATTTCCTGGTGATATCCCTCTGCTCGGCACCTCCAGGCGGCGTCCCTCTGCTCGACACCTTGGGGCGGCGTCCCTCTGCTCGACACCTTGGGGCGGCGTCCCTCTGCTTGACACTTCGGGGCAGCGTCCCTCTGCTCGACGCCTCCGGTGGGCAGCGTCCCTCTGCTCGACGCCTCCGGGCGGCAGCGTCCCTCTGCTCGACGCCTCCGGGCGGCAGCGTCCCTCTGCTCGACGCCTCCGGGCGGCAGCGTCCCTCTGCTCGACGCCTCCGGGCGGCAGCGTCCCTCTGCTCGACGCCTCCGGGCGGCAGCGTCCCTCTGCTCGACGCCTCCGGGCGGCAGCGTCCCTCTGCTCGACGCCTCCGGGCGGCAGCGTCCCTCTGCTCGACGCCTCGAGGCGGCGGCCCTCAGTAGGCCCCTTGTTTCTGCTCGATCTCACACTGGATTATGTTCTGTGCACTGATCTGTCTGCTGGATGCACGACTCCTACGCGACTAACTTGCGTGCATGTTGCTTTTCTCTCCCGCAGTCTTACTGCTCCGATCCCAACCTGGTGCTGGATCTGAAGAACCTGATTGTGCACTTTGCGGACACGCTGCAGGTGGGCGCCTGCTCCCCAGGCCTCCTCTGCCTTCCTTTCATCCTTGTACAATAATCCTATTTTCTCCGTTATTAGGGCTATGGCTTCCCGGTGAACCAGCTCTTTGACATGTTGCTGGAAGTCAGAGACCAGTATGGGGAGATCCTACTGAAGAAGTGGGCCGCAGTGTTCAGGTACATGGACCACAAAATCATGGCCGATGATTTGGATCGCTGGTACTTGCCATGCGTCTTGCTGCATGGGTCACTAATGATTTGTGATGAGCTAATAATAATGGTTCTCGTCTTGTGTAGGAGTATTCTGGACGCAGATAACTACAGCCCGATCCCTGTAAATGATGAGAGTGCTTACAAGAAGATCATCAGCCAGTTTCCCTTCCAGGACCCAGAGTTAGAGAAGGTAGGAGACCCCAGATCACGAGCGCGTTGTCTCACCATGCCATGGAGCTGTCATTGCTGTGAGCGGCCTGATCTGTCTTCAGCGGAAGCCTCGCTCACCCAAACATTTTTTTTTTTGTATTGCTTTTTTTTTTTCTTTTTAAAGTGCACGTTTTTGGGGATTTAAAGTAATTTCTACATCTGTGGTTATAAATAAGCTTAGTGAAGCTCCGGAAAAGACACAGAAAAGTTAAGACAGCGTACACATTAGATGGCTGTCAGCCGCCCATTGGTCTGGCAGCCATCTCGGCCAACTCTCCCATACACAGGAGCGATTGCTCGGCCTCAGCACCTGTGTTCTCTATGAGAAAGCTGCCGACTGTCACATCGGACGGCGGCTAATCTCAGGGAGAACAATGGGGTCAGCAGTCTGAAATCTAATATGTGTGATCGACCTGACCATCGCGCCCCCATACACGATACACCGTCGGCTGAGCCTCTCAATATTGGTGGGATCGGGCAGCTTTGGCCTAATGCGTATGGAGACTATTTTAAACCTTGGCCCCGCCTCCTTGGCGCTCCTCTAAGCCCCACCCCTAAGCCACGCCTTCAACCACGCCCCCTTCAGTCGCGAGCCAGCTCCTAATTGAACATAAGAGAAGACGTGTTCTCTTCAGGATTTCTACAAATACGGCGCTGCCTGTCATTTATTTCTGGGGTTAGTTTCCCTTTAAGTGGAAGAGAAGCTTTACTGCTATTGTGGAGCTGTACAACCGGACTGTTGGGGCACATCTCAGGGGGCATATCTCAGGGGGCATATCTTGGTGGGCACATCTAGGTGAGCACCCAAGCAACAGTCTAAACCCTATAGACTTCAGACGCTCCTCCGCCATTTGTCCTGATTTATACCTGATCCATTTCTTGTTTGCAGCAACAGTTTCCCAAAAAGTTCCCCTTCTCCGAATTTGTTCCTAAGATCTACTGTCAGATCAAAGAATTCATCTACGCCTGCCTGAAGTTCTCCGAAGACTTACACCTGAGGTGAGGAGTCTGATGGTCTGGAAGAGGAAACTGAGCCAAAGGGCTCGCAATCTGTGATGTTCCCTGTAACATGGCCCTGCCATGTCACATCGTGCCTCTCCTGTGCCCTGTCATGTCACATCGTGCCTCTCCTGTGCCCGGCCATGTCACATCGTGCCTCTCCTGTGCCCGGCCATGTCGCATCGTGCCTCTCCTGTGCCCGGCCATGTCGCATCGTGCCTCTCCTGTGCCCGGCCATGTCGCATCGTGCCTCTCCTGTGCCCGGCCATGTCGCATCGTGCCTCTCCTGTGCCCGGCCATGTCGCATCGTGCCTCTCCTGTGCCCGGCCATGTCGCATCGTGCCTCTCCTGTGCCCGGCCATGTCGCATCGTGCCTCTCCTGTGCCCGGCCATGTCGCATCGTGCCTCTCCTGTGCCCGGCCATGTCGCATCGTGCCTCTCCTGTGCCCGGCCATGTCGCATCGTGCCTCTCCTGTGCCCGGCCATGTCGCATCGTGCCTCTCCTGTGCCCGGCCATGTCGCATCGTGCCTCTCCTGTGCCCGGCCATGTCGCATCGTGCCTCTCCTGTGCCCGGCCATGTCGCATCGTGCCTCTCCTGTGCCCGGCCATGTCGCATCGTGCCTCTCCTGTGCCCGGCCATGTCGCATCGTGCCTCTCCTGTGCCCGGCCATGTCGCATCGTGCCTCTCCTGTGCCCGGCCATGTCGCATCGTGCCTCTCCTGTGCCCGGCCATGTCGCATCGTGCCTCTCCTGTGCCCGGCCATGGCTGTGAGGATCAGCCGCCTCCTGGAGTCAGACACTGCCGACATCTGCAGTCTTCATCTCCAACACTAGGGGTATGTGTCCGGACCACCATATCCTTGTAATCTGCCGGACGTCTGCCCCCGACACCTCAGCTGCCCGCTCACCATTAGTCTGGAGTTCAGCTCTGAAGTTCACTGAAAACTTGGACAACTTTGTAATGAACTTTCTCCCAATTTCTCATCCTTTAATGTGACCTCTAACATGCCGTGGTGATCGGGAGAGCTGCGACACACTGTGACGACTGTGCTGCTGTGTGAGGCTGGGGGTAATGGGACGCTCCGGTGTAAGAGCAGGATGCACTAGTGATGGCGGATTGGAGCAGTAAGGGCCGTGCAGAGGCCGATGGCTGCAGGCTGAGCGTGGCCGCCGTGCAGCCTCCTGGTCTCCGTCCTGAGTCTCTGTCATTCCAGCTCTACAGAAGTGGACGACATGATCCGAAAGTCCACCAACCTGCTGCTGACCCGCACCCTGAGCAACTGCCTGCAGAACATCATCAAACGGAGAAACGTGGGGCTGACGGAGGTAAGAGGATCTCGGGGTGCTGGGATACACTAGGGGGCGCGCTCTCCGACCGTCGTGTGAGGGCTGCTGTGCGCCGGCCGTGTACACTGCAGGCAGACGGCGTCCCACACCTCCACGCTCCGCCATTGAGAAGCTTGAACGCTCGGCAGAAGCCCTGAAATGCGCTAGGTACACAGACCCCGGCTGTGTTGTCTCTGCCGCGTAGCCCCCGCATAGCTGGTAACGCATCTCCTCCCATGAAAGGGCCCAGGAACAATGAGCTGGGTAATGACAGTGGAGGGGGCCGCCCCGCAGGCGTAACGGCAGTCTGGCCCCTTACATTTATTTTCTCTTCCCCTCACATTCGATGTCTGTCCCATACACAGACGCTCGCCCCCGATGTTCTCTGTGAGATGCCACCGGCCAGCCTCTGCTGGTGACTTATCTCCTGGAGAACATGGCAACCGGCACTCCGGAATCCATCATGTCAGACTAACCTCTCCCCCGACCATCAGTCCGCTGCTGCCCCCATACATCGGTGGTGACAGCGGCCGTAAATCTCCACATCTCTCAGGTAGTAGCCTCCAAGTCCTCACAGCTCCTGACGGCTGGTTCAGGTGATGCACTGAGCGTTCTCGGCTGCAGCGCGTTGTGGGCGATGTTACACCGTGCTCTGCTCTCAGCATTGGATGCTGGCAGAGCACGGCGCTGTTTACACGGTGCCATCTGTAGGGCGTGCTCTGTGCATGATGGAGGCGCCTGTGTCGCTTGTGCTGCAGGTGGGTAAATCATGGTGGAGAGGTTGCAGTCAGCCATCACTCTCCTTGTAGCCCGTGCTTGTCCCCGGGTACATACTACCTGCCTACTGACTGCCAGCAGTTAACATGTGACGTCTAAGCTGGCGGAGACAGGTGGCAGACTGGCTGCAGCAGTCACCAATCAGCTGCCACTGACTGCCTGCACTTATCACGGCCTGTCTGAGCTAGAAGGGACTGTTGGGTGACTGCTGCAGCCCATCAGTTGCTACTGACTGCCTGAGCTAGAAGAGGCTTTTGGGTGTCTGCTGCAGCCAATCGGCTACCACAGACTACATGCAGTCATCACGGGCCGTCAGAGCTAGAAGCGACTAGTGGGTAACTATAGGTGACTAACAATTGCTGCAGCCAATCAATGGCCATAAATAAAGAGAGACGTGGCACTCACCCAGATTCTGCTATAATTCAATGTCCTTTATTCATCCTTATGACGATAAGGACATAACGTGGAGAAGGCGGCTGGTGTACGAAGGGGTGCGGGGAGTGAGAGGAGGACGACGGCCGTTTCGCGCCGATGCGCTTCAACGGGTCTTTATTTTTGTACATCACGCTATGAACTTTCGCTGAGCACCTCCAGTGCACTGCTGAAAACTCACGTGCTACAAAAGTCCTAATTAGAATCCTATGTTTACTACCGCATGAGCTGTCGCAAAACCGCCTAGTGCCGTTCGTTCTTGAACTCTTATTTGCTTCTCAATCAATGGCCATTGACTGCTTGTGGTTATCATGTGCTGTCTCTTCTGGAAGAGACAGGTAGGAGACCGGTGACTGCTGCAGCCAATCAGCGGCTACGGACTGCCTTCAGTTATCACGGGCTATATCTGAGCTAGAAGTGAAAGGTAGGAGACCGGTGACTGCTGCAGCCAATCAGCGGCTACGGACTGCCTTCAGTTATCACGGGCTATATCTGAGCTAGAAGTGAAAGGTAGGAGACCGGTGACTGCTGCAGCCAATCAGCGGCTACGGACTGACTGCAGTTATCACGGGCTATATCTGAGCTAGAAGTGAAAGGTAGGAGACCGGTGACTGCTGCAGCCAATCAGCGGCTACGGACTGCCTTCAGTTATCACGGGCTATATCTGAGCTAGAAGTGAAAGGTAGGAGACCGGTGACTGCTGCAGCCAATCAGTGGCTACGGACTGACTGCAGTTATCACGGGCTATTTCTGAGCTAGAAGTGAAAGGTAGGAGACCGGTGACTGCTGCAGCCAATCAGCGGCTACGGACTGCCTTCAGTTATCACGGGCTATATCTGAGCTACAAGTGAAAGGTAGGAGACCGGTGACTGCTGCAGCCAATCAGCGGCTACGGACCGCCTGCAGTTATCACAGGCTATATCTGAGCTAGAAGTGAAAGGTAGGAGACTGGTGACTGCTGCAGCCAATCAGCGGCTACGGACTGCCTTCAGTTATCACGGGCTATATCTGAGCTACAAGTGAAAGGTAGGAGACCGGTGACTGCTGCAGCCAATCAGCGGCTACGGACCGCCTGCAGTTATCACGGGCTATATCTGAGCTAGAAGTGAAAGGTAGGAGACTGGTGACTGCTGCAGCCAATCAGCGGCTACGGACTGCCTGCAGTTATCATGGGCTATCTGAGCTAGAAGTGAAAGGTAGGAGACTGGTGACTGCTGCAGCCAATCAGCGGCTACGGACTGCCTGCAGTTATCACGGGCTATCTGAGCTAGAAGTGAAAGGTAGGAGATCGGTGACTGCTGCAGCCAATCAGCGGCTACGGACTGCCCTCGGTTATCATGTGATGATCAGGGTAGAGCTGGTGCGGTCACTCAGAAGCCTGGGGCCCATGGCCAGCGACAGCCCCTATAATCACCAGTGAGACCACCAGTATTGAGAATGCAGAGAAGTAACCAGGGTCCCCCGTCCTGTCTCCTCAGCTTGTACAGATCATCATCAATACCAGCCATCTGGAGGTCTCCTGCAAGTTCCTGGAGGAGTTCATCACCAACATCACCAACGTTCTCCCCGACACTGTCCACACCTCCAAGCTGTACGGCCTGACCACATTCAAGGTAAGGACAGGGCCGCTTTGTGGAGGCCGCTGCCGGCCTCTCTGGTGGCCCCTAAGTGTATGAGACGTGAATGCTGATGATGTCTGGGTCGTGTGTGTGACCCTCACCTACTACCGTGTGTCTTGTGCAGGACGCCCGACAGGCTGCAGAGGAGGAAATCTACACCAATCTGAACCAGAAAATCGACCAGTTCCTACAGCTGGCGGATTACGACTGGATGGCAGCAGAGTGTGCGGAGCAGGCCAGCGACTATCTCCTGGATCTGGTGGCTTTCCTGAACAGCACATTTGCAGTATTCACACATCTCCCCGTAAGTAGCTCCGCATGCTACAGAATAAGGCAAATATCAGATCTGCGGTGAACCTATGCACAAGAATATATCTACTATAATACTGCCCCATGTACAAGATTATAACTACTATAATACTGCCCCTATGTACAAGAATATAACTACTATACTACTGCCCCTATGTACAAGAATATAACTACTATAATACTGCTCCTATGTACAAGAATATAACTACTATAATACTGCTCCTATGTACAAGAATATAACTACTATAATACTGCTCCTATGTACAAGAATATAACTACTATAATACTGCTCCTATGTACAAGAATATAACTACTATAATACTGCCCCTATGTACAAGAATATAACTACTATAATACTGCTCCTATGTACAAGAATATAACTGCTATAATACTGCCCTTATGTACAAGAATATAACTACTATAATACTGCCCCTATGTACAAGAATATAACTACTATAATACTGCTCCTATGTACAAGAATATAACTGCTATAATACTGCCCTTATGTACAAGAATATAACTACTATAATACTGCCCCTATGTACAAGAATATAACTACTATAATACTGCTCCTATGCACAAGAATATATCTACTATAATACTGCCCCATGTACAAGATTATAACTACTATAATACTGCCCCTATGTACAAGAATATAACTACTATACTACTGCCCCTATGTACAAGAATATAACTACTATAATACTGCTCCTATGTACAAGAATATCACTACTATAATACTGCTCCTATGTACAAGAATATAACTGCTATAATACTGCCCTTATGTACAAGAATATAACTACTATAATACTGCCCCTATGTACAAGAATATAACTACTATAATACTACTCCTATGCACAAGAATATAACTACTATAATACTGCTCCTATGTACAAGAATATAACTGCTATAATACTGCCCCTATGTACAAGAATATAACTACTATAATACTACTCCTATGCACAAGAATATAACTACTATAATACTGCCCCTATGTACAAGAATATAACTACTATAATACTGCCCCTATGTACAAGAATATAACTACTATAATACTGCTCCTATGTACAAGAATATAACTACTATAATACTGCTCCTATGTACAAGAATATCACTACTATAATACTGCTCCTATGTACAAGAATATAACTACTATAATACTGCTCCTATGTACAAGAATATAACTACTATAATACTGCCCCCTACGTACAAGAATATAACTACTATAATACTGCTCCTATGTACAAGAATATAACTACTATAATACTGCTCCTATGTACAAGAATATAACTACCATAATACTGTCCCCTATATACAAGAATATAACTACTATAATACTGCCCCCCCTACGTACAAGAATATAACTACTATAATACTGCCCCTATGTACAAGAATATAACTACTATAATACTGCCCCTATGTACAAGAATATAACTACTATAATACTGCCCCTATGTACAAGAATATCACTACTATAATACTGCTCCTATGTACAAGAATATAACTACTATAATACTGCCCCTATGTACAAGAATATAACTACTATAATACTGCCCCTATGTACAAGAATATAACTACTATAATACTGTTCCTATGTACAAGAATATAACTACTATAATACTGCCCCTATGTACAAGAATATAACTACTATAATACTGCTCCTATATACAAGAATATATCTACTATAATACTGCCTCTATGTACAAGAATATAACTACTATAATGCTGCCCCTTCTTGACTATCTTGTGTACAGTCGTGTGTTGTGTGTTTCCCATGCTTGATGTGACATTAGTGATGCGGAGCATTGTGGCGGCCCGATCTGCTATTGCCACGTTCTGCAGGAAGTGCTGTTCGCCCGCAGATTGTGCCTGGCACTATTTTCGGTATATTTTCTCTTTAATCATTCCTTTCATAGTTTCCAGCATCCTCCTATAGAGGTGACTCTGAGTTCAGGACGTTCTTGTTTCTGGGGAAGGAAGTTTGCCCGTATTAAATATTCTGATAGTGGAGACTTATGGTGGTGATATGGCGGCACGAATCTGATGTCACGGATGTATATGGCGGCACCTTATCTTGTGCTTTATAAGGTCACATCAGGACAGACAACCAGTTGTAGGATCCCTACACTGTCTTTTTTTGTTAGTTTGTGCCGCAGAGCCTTAGTGGTCTTCTTATCTTTGTAGTAGAGGGGCGGTATTATTTATGAACTAGGGGTGTTTCTTACCATTTCCTGCTCCCTTCATTAGTGAGGGTCCTTCCTCCTCATCCTCGTGACCTCTACCTTCTTGCCGTAGGCCACAGCCGATACTCACTCCAGGATGCCGGTGAGTAGCCGTTGTGCCGTCTGCAGTGAGGGGTCCGGGGTGCCGCCTGCAGTGAGGGGTCCGGGGTGCCGCCTGCAGTGAGGGGTCCGGGGCGTGATCTGCATGACAAGTAACACGCGTGTTGTGAGGCTGCATGGAGTGAGCCACGCCATTAATCCCTGCCCCGCTGCGGTGTCCTGTGGGCTCGGCTCCTCGGGGGTGATCACACTGCCGCCGTAGTCTTTGTGCTGTGATTTCTTTGTTCCAGCACCTGCCGGATTATCAGATATTCTGTATTATGAGATTTTCTATTTTTCAGATTCGCCCCAGATTACTGGATTAATGCAAATTCTTCTCGTTGTGAATACACTCTATTACACTTTTCAACCTTTTTTTTTTCTTCCTGCTAGTGAATAGAAACGTTCAGAGGCTTCTGCACTTTCCGGCCTTGTCCTGCTCACACGTGCCCTGCCGAGTGTGGGACGCTTCGTTATCGGCATACGGGCAGCGACCCCTCTAACCATCCCGGCGGCACGTTCTGCCAGTGCAGGTGTATTATCACATGTATGTAGTGACTACCGTCTGATTCCCGCACACCCTCCTGGAGTTGTCGCGGTGCGCGGGGCAGGGTGAGGTCGGCTCCTATCTGGCTGCTTCCTCCGACTCGACGTTCTGCAGTCGTGCTGGGAAATGGTCCCCAGATTACGGAGGCGATCGTCGCAGCGTTCTCTCCCACCAGTCATGGAGGCGATCGTCGCAGCGTTCTCTGCCACCAGTCATGGAGGCGATCGTCGCAGCGTTCTCTCCCACCAGTCATGGAGGCGATCGTCGCAGCGTTCTCTCCCACCAGTCATGGAGGCGATCGTCGCAGCATTCTCTCCCACCAGTCATGGAGGCGATCGTCGCAGCGTTCTCTCCCACCAGTCATGGAGGCGATCGTCGCAGCGTTCTCTCCCACCAGTCATGGAGGCGATCGTCGCAGCGTTCTCTCCCACCAGTCATGGAAGCGATCGTCGCAGCGTTCTCTCCCACCAGTCATGGAGGCGATCGTCGTAGCGTTCTCTCCCACCAGTCATGGAGGCGATCGTTGTAGCGTTCTCTCCCACCAGTCATGGAGGCGATCGTCGTAGCGTTCTCTCCCACCAGTCATGGAGGCGATCGTTGTAGCGTTCTCTCCCACCATTCATGGAGGCGATCGTCGTAGCGTTCTCTCCCACCAGTCATGGAGGCGATCGTCGTAGCGTTCTCTCCCACCAGTCATGGAAGCGATCGTCGCAGCGTTCTCTCCCACCAGTCATGGAGGCGATCGTCGCAGCGTTCTCTCCCACCAGTCATGGAGGCGATCGTCGCAGCGTTCTCTCCCACCAGTCATGGAGGCGATCGTCGCAGCGTTCTCTCCCACCAGTCATGGAGGCGATCGTCGCAGTGTTCTCTCCCACCAGTCATGGAGGCGATCGTCGCAGCGTTCTCTCCCACCAGTCATGGAAGCGATCATCGCAGCACTCCTCTCCCCCCAGTCATGGAAGCGATCATCGCAGCACTCCCTCCCCCCAGTCACGGAGGCGATCGTCGCAGCACTCCCCTCCCCCCAGTCACGGAGGCAATTGTCACCTAATTCTGACACCTTGAACTTCTTAACTTTGGTCAGTAGGGCGATAGTTGTTGCTTTGTACAGCAGACAGATAGGAGCAGTGTCTACCGGACCCCTCTTTACAGTGGAAAGAAGGGAGTAATGTCTACCGGACCCCTCTGTACAGCGGGCAGACGCAAGCATTGTCCACCGGACCCCTCTGTACAGCGGGCAGACTCGAGCATTGTCCACCGGACCCCTCTGTACAGCAGGCAGACGCAAGCATTGTCCACCGGACCCCTCTGTACAGCGGGCAGACTCGAGCATTGTCCACCGGACCCCTCTGTACAGCGGGCAGACACGAGCATTGTCCACCGGACCCCTCTGTACAGCGGGCAGACACGAGCATTGTCCACCGGACCCCTCTGTACAGCGGGCAGACGCAAGCATTGTCCACCGGACCCCTCTGTACAGCAGGCAGACTCGAGCATTGTTCACCGGACCCCTCAGTACAGCAGTCAGACTCGAGCATTGTCCACCGGACCCCTCTGTACATCAGGCAGACTCGAGCATTGTCCACCGGACCCCTCTGTACAGCGGGCAGACACGAGCATTGTCCACCGGACCCATCTGTACAGCGGGCAGATGCAAGCATTGTCCACCGGACCGCTCTGTACAGCAGTCAGACTCGAGCATTGTCCACCGGACCCCTCAGTACAGCGGGCAGATGGGAGAAGTGTCCACTGGACCCCTCTGTAACCGTCATTATGTATGACTGCACCTAATAAGCCAGGAATGGAAGGAAATCAAGCACCTGTGTGTAATTGTCAGGAGTGGGAGTACGAGGAGGGGAGTAATGAGCTGATATTGGGTAATGAGCTCTTGTGTACGGAGTCATCGTACCGGAATCTATCATTAACGCCTGTAACACACGGTGTCCGTATTACTGCAGCCTACTCCCGGATATACAGCAGAGACGCACACGGCAGAGCACTGACGCCTTTATTCCAGCCGCATCATCCCTGCACGCACAGAGGAGCACATCGCACCAATTGTGCATTCCCAAAACTTGCATTTTACTTTTTTTTCTTTTCTTTTTGCAGTTTTTGCAGCATTGTTTAGATTGTGTTATCTGCTTGATGCTGGCATCTTTCTCTCATCCACCTCCAATGTGGTCGTGTTACTTGGCTAAACAATAAATAGCACGACTAAGCAAAACAGACCAAAAACGCGCGCATTAAATCACACAAAAAGGACCATAAAAGCACATGAAGAATGTCATAGAAATGTCATCTCTATGGTACTTTTGGCCCGGACCACACCTCTCCTGGCTTAAAGGGTGAGGCAATCGGCTGATTGCCCTGGAGCGGAGGGTGAGGCGACCAGGTGATGGCCCCAGAGCGGAGAGTGATGCAAGCGGGTGATAGCCGGGAGCGTATGGCAAAGCAATTGAGTGTTTGCTGGGAAAGGATGGCGAGGCCTCTTGACTGATGGCAGGGAGCGGAGGGTGAGGTGACCGGGTGATGGCTGGGAGAAAAGGGCGAGGCCTCTTGGCTGATGGCGCTGGAGTGGAAGGCGAGGTGACCGGGCGATGGCCCCGGAGCGAAGGGTGAGGCGTCCGGGTAATGACCAGGAGCGGATGGCGATGCCTCTTGGCTGATGGCCCCGGAGCGGAGGGTGAGGCGACCGGGCGATGGCCCTGGAGCGGAGGGTAAAGCGACTTGGTGATGCCCGGGAGCTGAGGGTGAGGCCTCTTGGCTGATGGCCCCGGAGCGGAGGGTGAGGCGACCGGGTGATGGCCGGGAGCGGATGGCAAGGCCTCTTGACTGATGGCCTGGGAGCCGAAGCTGAGCCGATTGACTGATGGTCCTGGAGAGAAGGGCGAGGCGACTGGGCGATGGCCTCTGAGCGGAGGGCGAGGCGACTGGGCGATGGCCCCTGAGCGGAGGGCGAGGCGACTGGGCGATGGCCCCTGAGTGGAGGGCGAGGCGACTGGGCGATGGCCCCGGAGCGGATGGCGAGGTGACTGGGCGATGGCCCCGGAGCGGATGGCGAGGTGACTGGGCGATGGCCCCGGAGCGGAGGGTGAGGCAACCAGATGATGGCCCCGGAGAGGAGGGCGAGGTGACTGGGAGATGGCCCCGGAGCGGAGGGCGAGGCAACCAGGTAATGGCCCCGGAGCGCTTTGTACAGGGGGTGATTGTTCCACCTATAAGCTGTGTATACTCTCCTTGCGGGGGTCCAGGACTGGAAGCAGCAGTGCTTCGGGACCTCCAGACTCTAGCGTGCTTAATTAGGGGTTGAAAGGATTTCATGTTCATCATTAAGGCATCTAGAGGGTGGAAAATGCAGGTCATTAGGAAGATTAATGATCTGTATCAACGTTTCCTGGAATCCTGGGTAAATAAATGCATCGCTTCAGAGAGTCTCATTATCTCCGGGCCCCCTCTCTGGATGGGGGTTATCCTCCATGCTTGGCTTATGATCCGCCATCACTTCTTAAAAATTTGCATGAAATTCCGTCAAATAATATTCCTTCTAGTTTCTCCTCGATCTTCACATACAGGAGGCCGAATACTTACCAAATTGTGATCACGGCCCCGATAAACAAGCGTCGGGCTCCTGTGGAAATCCTCACTGCTCTCTCCTCATCTGTCTTCCTCGGGATTCAATTATCAGACTTGGAGCCACGGCAGAGACAGCGTTTGACAAACCGTGGAAATTTACAGAACTCCGTCAAGTTTTGTTCACTTTTTCCTGGGAAGAAAATGTTTCTATTCATTGACAGCAAGCAAGGTTTTGCCAAAGGCACCAAATTAAAACCTAAAAGTGTAGTAAGCAGGTTTACACTGTTTGGAGTCTGCTCCGGTTTCTCCCAGACTCCTGATATCGGCCGCGCAGCGAGCAGATTAATGACTGTTTATTCCTTGTGTCAGGCAGTAAATTGAGCGATAACGAGCGCTGTGATACCAGGCGGGTGCTGCACAAAGCCGCCATTCACACCCGCCATTACAGCTAATCAATGACATATTTCTTCCCTTAAATACCGTACGGGTACGGATGCTACCGGTAAGCAGGAGCGCTGCTCTGAGGATGGACCGACATCTGCGATCATCATGATGTTGCACAGACGTCTCCAGTGTCCTCTGTGATCCGGCCCCTGTGCACTCCGGCCCCTGTGTCTGTAGGACCTGCAGAACTCGCTGTACATACGCGCAAGATACTTTCTGTCCTTTTATACAGCATGTTTATTACACCAGGTCTTGCGGGGTGTCCCCGGTGTACGGCGGGTCTTGTGGTGTGTCCCCAGTGTACGGCGGGTCTTGCGGGGTGACCCCGGTGCACGGCGGGTCTTGCGGGGTGCTCCCGGTGCACGGCGGGTCTTGCGGGGTGCTCCCGGTGTACGGCGGGTCTTGCGGGGTGTACGGCGGGTCTTGCGGGGTGTCCCCGGTGTACGGCGGGTCTTGCGGGGTGTCCCTGGTGTACGGTGGGTCTTGCGGGGGGTTCCCCGGGTGCACGGTGGGTCTTGCGGGGTGTCCCCGGTGTACGGCGGTTCTTGTCGGGTGCTCCTGGTGTACGGCGGGTCTTGCGGGGTGTCCCCGATGTACGGCGGTTCTTGCCGGGTGCTCCCAGTGTACGGTGAGTCTTGCGGGGTGTCCCCAGTGCACGGCGGGTTTTGCATGGTGTTCCCTGTGTCCGGCGCGTTCTGTGGGGTTTTTCGCTTCTGGTATTCCGTGGTTAGTTGCTGCTAGAAGTAGTCCAATAAATGGCAGCTGGTGAACAGAGTGATGGCCGCCCAGTAATAATTTCATCTCTGTGCTCTGCCTTATGAATTTGGCTGTTGTGAAATTTAATCAAAACAAATATAGCTGCAGTGTAAAGCATGGGGGACGGCAGAAATGAGCCAAGTGGGTGTCACTGATCATAAGATAGGCAAAATCAAAAGCCGGTCAGGTAAGTGACCGCCATTTCCAGCATTAGATACGGAAACGGGAACTGTGAAGAAAACCGAATCTAGAGATGGATATTTGGATTCATCACACATCGGCTAGTGTTGTGTTGTGCCGCACTGCCGCATGTTCTGCACAGCAGGTGGTGTTGTGCCGCACCGTCGTGTGTTGTGCCGCACTGCCGCATGTTCTGCACAGCAGGTGTTGTTGTGCCGCACCGTCGTGTGTTGTGCCGCACCGTCTTGTGTACTGCCGCATGTTCTGCACAGCAGGTGTTGTTGTGCCGCACCGTCTTGTGTTGTGCCGCACCGTCTTGTGTTGTGCCGCACCGTCTTGTGTTGTGCCGCACCGCCGTGTGTTGTGCCGCACCATTGTTTGTACTAGTCCTCGAGTGTGCAGCAAAGATCTGGATGTTACTTGCCCTCTATCTGGTGTGGAGACTCCACGGCGCCCCCCGCAGCTTCTCTGTGATATCCCCGGATGCTAATTCCTGTCCTACCTGTATAATGTCTCCTGGAATACTCTGTGCTGCTGTGCATGGCTCTGCTCATTGTCTGGGAGATCATTGTTGGCTCCATGTGCACATAAAGGAACCCTACAACCCCCATCATGCTCTGACCACCAGACACAGCCATAATACGGTGGCTCAGTGGTTAGCACAGAAGTCTTGCAGCGCTGGGGTCCTGGGTTCAAATCCCACCAAGGACGACATCTGCAAGGAGTTTGTATGTTCTCCCCGTGTTTGTGTGGGTTTCCTCCGGGTTCTCCGGTTTCCTCCCACATTCCAAAGACAATACTGATGGGGAATGTAGATTGTGAGCCCCATCAGGGAGAGCGATGATAATGTGTGAAAACTGTACAGCGCTGCGGAATATGTTAGCGCTATATAAAGATTATTATAACTACAACTCCCATAATGGTCTGACCACCAGATCCAGACATGTACTCTGTAGATCACAACCACCCCATCATGCTGTGACCCGGCTGTCTTGTGTCTTGCAGGGTAAGGTGGCGCAGACGGCCTGCATGTCGGCCTGTAAGCACCTGTCCACGTCGCTGACGCAGCTGCTCCTGGAGGCGGAGGTGAAGCAGATCACAATGGGGGCCTTACAGCAGTTCAATCTGGACGTGAAGGAGTGTGAGCGTAAGTATGTGACCGGCCGCAGAGCGATCCCGCCATGGAGGCTTCCCCTCCCCCCACGCTATGGAGGCTATCCCCTCCCCCCACGCTATGGAGGCTATCCCCTCCCCCCACGCTATGGAGGCTATCCCCTCCCCCCACGCTATGGAGGCTATCCCCTCCCCCCACGCTATGGAGGTTATCCCTTCCCCCCTGTGCCGTGGAGGCTATCTCTCCCATGAAAACCGTGGAGGTGTCGTGTGGACACTATTCACCTAAACCCGCGTGCTGTGGAGGCTAATACCCCTATTTATTCCCCCCCTGCGCGTGCCGTGGAAGCTATCCCCCCCCCCCCCCCCCCCGCGTGCCATGGAGGCCATTTCCCCCTCTCCGTGTGCCGTGGAGGCTATCTCTCCCCCCCCCCCCGCGTGCCATGGAGGCCATTTCCCCCTCTCCGTGTGCCGTGGAGGCTATCTCCCCCCCCCCCCCCCCGCGTGCCGTGGAGGCCGTTTCCCCCTTCTTCCTCGTTCCATGGAGGCTCCCCCTCTCTCCTGCACAGGTCCCGTGCATCGGTCACAGTTCAGAGCTGGGCCAGTGACACTGGGATCAGCCGGGAAACCCTGCCACCAACTGCAGATCTCCTGCTGCCCAATTAGACGCCCTGAATGGCAGAGCAGGTGCCGTCAACCTGAGCAGCAGGAGCTGTGACCCTGCCTCATCCCGGGGCGGGCGGCCGGCCATCCATCAGCGTCACTCCGAGCAGCGGCCTCCATCCAGCCTCTCCTCTGTCTCTTCTTGTGGGAAGCCGTGGGGTCTGTCGTCTGGCAGCTCCTGTCTTGTAATCTACTGGTATAAAGATTTACAGACTGTGGCCGAGAGGAGGGGGCGGAAATGTGGCCGGACAATGGCCGTATGCAAGCCCCTATATCCCCCGAGCAGGGCTGAGAGCAGCGCCGGAAACAGCGCCACACGGCCCATCACCTAGCCCATCACCTGGCCCATCACCTAGCCCATCACCTGGCCCATCACCTAGCCCATCACCTGGCCGGTCATCTGTCTCACGTCAGCTGGGACTGATGTAAGCGTGCATGATCTATAAGAGTGCATAATATGTAAACGTGCGTGATATGTAAGCGTGTGTAATATATAACTCCGCCGAATATTTAACCGTGCTTGATATATAAGCGTGCATGATCTATAGCCATGCATAATATGTAAGCGTGCAGAATATGTAACCATGTGTGATATATAAGCGTGCGTGATCTATGGCCGTGCATAATATGTAACCATGTGTGATATATAAGTGTGCATGATATATAAGCGTGCGTGATCTATGGCCATGCATAATTTGTAACCATGTGTGATATATAACCGTGCATGATATAGAAGCGTGCGTGATCTATGGCTGTGCATAATTTGTAACCATGTGTGATATATAAGTGTGCATGATATAGAAGCGTGCGTGATCTATGGCTGTGCATAATATGTAACCATGTGTGATATATAACCGTGCATGATATAGAAGCGTGCGTGATCTATGGCTGTGCATAATATGTAACCATGTGTGATATATAACCATGTGTGATATAGAAGCGTGCGTGATCTATGGCCGTGCATAATATGTAACCATGTGTGATATATGTGTGCATGATATAGAAACGTGCGTGATCTATGGCCATGCATAATATGTAACCATGTGTGATATATAACCGTGCATGATATAGAAGCGTGCGTGATCTATGGCTGTGCATAATATGTAACCATGTGTGATATATAACCATGTGTGATATAGAAGCGTGCGTGATCTATGGCCGTGCATAATATGTAACCATGTGTGATATATGTGTGCATGATATAGAAACGTGCGTGATCTATGGCCATGCATAATATGTAACCATGTGTGATATATAACCATGTGTGATATAGAAGCGTGCGTGATCTATGGCCGTGCATAATATGTAACCATGTGTGATATATAACCGTGTGTGATATAGAAGCGTGCGTGATCTATGGCCATGCATAATATGTAACCATGTGTGATATATAACCGTGTGTGATATAGAAGCGTGCGTGATCTATGGCCATGCATAATATGTAACCATGTGTGATATATGTGTGCATGATATAGAAACGTGCGTGATCTATGGCTGTGCATAATATGTAACCATGTGTGATATATAAGCATGCATGATATATAAGCGTGCGTGATCTATGGCTGTGCATAATATGTAACCATGTGTGATATATAAGCATGCATGATATATAAGCGTGCGTGATCTATGGCTGTACATAATATGTAACCATGTGTGATATATAAGCATGCATGATATAGAAGCGTGCGTGATCTATGGCTGTACATAATATGTAACCATGTGTGATATATAAGTGTGCATGATATAGAAGCGTGCGTGATCTATGGCTGTGCATAATATGTAACCATGTGTGATATATAAGTGTGCATGATATAGAAGCGTGCGTGATCTATGGCTGTGCATAATATGTAACCATGTGTGATATATAAGTGTGCATGATATAGAAGCGTGCGTGATCTATGGCCATGCATAATATGTAACCATGTGTGATATAGAAGTGTGCATGATATAGAAGCGTGCGTGATCTATGGCCATGCATAATATGTAACCATGTGTGATATATAAGCATGCATGATATAGAAGCGTGCGTGATCTATGGCCATGCATAATATGTAACCATGTGTGATATATAAGCGTGCATGAAGGGTGCGCGATCTATGGCTGTACATAATACATAACCATGCGTGATATAAAAGCGTGAGTGATATATAACTGCGTAATATGTAACCATGCGTGATATGAGTGCGTGATCTGTAGCCGTGCATAATATGTAACCATGCGTGATATATAGGTGTGTGTGATATGTAACTGAGTAATATGTAACCGTGCATGATATGTCATCATGCATGATATATAAGCGTGCATGATCTGTAACCGTGTGTGATATATAACTCTGCGTAATATGTAACCGTATATGTCCCCATGCGTAATATGTCCCCATGCATGATATATGACTCTGCGTAATATAGAAGCGTGTGTGATATATATCTGTGTTATATGTAATATGTAACCGTGCGGAATATGTAGGCACTCGCAATATATAAGCTTGTGTAATATGTAACCCTGCACAATAATATAACCGTGCGTAATATGACGTAGTGTAATTGAGTGGGACGCAGTAATAGTACGGTAGACTCTAGCGGCTCTTTCTTGTGTCCGTCTCCTTCTTGCACCCAGACCCCCCTCGATATTGTCTGTATGTGGCCGGTAGGTTGTCCGGTGTCCGGCCAGCATGGTTGGGGTGATTGAGCTCCGGCTCTGGCCTCCATTATTCCGTCTTGGCATTTCTGACTCTAGCGGCTCTTTCTTGTGTCCGTCTCCTTCTCGCTCCCTTCTTGCACCCAGACCCCCCTCGATATTGTCTGTATGTGGCCGGTAGGTTGTCCGGTGTCCGGCCAGCATGGTTGGGGTGATGGTGCTCCGGCTCTGGCCTCCATTATTCCGTCTTGACATTTCTGACTCTAGCGGCTCTTTCTTGTGTCCGTCTCCTTCTCGCTCCCTTCTTGCACCCAGACCCCCCTCGGGACAATATTAGGTCTGTATGTGGCCGGTAGGTTCTCCGGTGTCCGGCCAGCGCTGTGGGGATGATGGTGCTCCGGCTCTGGCCTCCATTATTCCGTCTTGACATTTCTGACTCTAGCGGCTCTTTCTTGTGTCCGTCTCCTTCTCGCACCCAGACCCCCCTCGATATTAGGTCTGTATGTGGCCGTTACGTTCTCCGGTGTCCGGCCAGCACGGTGGGGGTGATTGAGCTCCGGCTCTGGCCTCCATTATTCCGTCTTGGCATTTCTGACTCTAGTGGCTCTTTCTTGTGTCCGTCTCCTTCTCGCTCCCTTCTTGCACCCAGACCCCCCTCGATATTAGGTCTGTATGTGGCCGTTACGTTCTCCGGTGTCCGGCCAGCACAGTGGGGGTGATTGAGCTCCGGCTCTGGCCTCCATTATTCCGTCTTGACATTTCTGACTCTAGCGGCTCTTTCTTGTGTCCGTCTCCTTCTCGCACCCAGACCCTCCTCGATATTAGGTCTGTATGTGGCCGGTAGGTTGTCCGGTGTCCGGCCAGCGCTGTGGGGGTGATGGTGCTCCGGCTCTGGCCTCCATTATTCCGTCTTGGCATTTCTGACTCTAGTGGCTCTTTCTTGTGTCTGTCTCCTTCTCGCACCCAGACCCCCCTCGATATTAGGTCTGTATGTGGCCGGTACGTTCTCCGGTGTCCGGCCAGCACGGTGGGGGTGATTGAGCTCCGGCTCTGGCCTCCATTATTCCGTCTTGGCATTTCTGACTCTAGCGGCTCTTTCTTGTGTCTGTCTCCTTCTCGCACCCAGACCCCCCTCGATATTAGGTCTGTATGTGGCGGTAGGTTCTCCGGTGTCCGGCCAGCACGGTGGGGGTGATGGTGCTCCGGCTCTGGCCTCCATTATTCCATCTCGTCACCTTTACAGGAACCAATTGATCTAACAGAGCAGTAGGCGCGGAGCGTCCGTCCCGTCAGACACATTGTCACCTGGCAGCGCACGCCCTCCGCCGCCGCCGTCTGAGCCCTGATTCCCATCCAGCGATTATGATGAGAATCCGGCACGTCGCCCGGTCTCATGGAGATCACCGCACTGTACGCCCCGCACACCCTTGTCTCCCGGCTCGGGATAATATTACGGCAGGGACCATGTAATCATCTTAGAAAGATTCCCAGTGGCTGAGTCAATGGTCGCCCCCCAATCCCCGGATGTAATGCACCATACCAGATAATGGAAATATGCGGGGGGACGCGCGATTGTCCGCAGTTATTTATTATTGATACCTACTGGGGGGGGGCAGGGTGACAGCCATGAAATCGGAAAATTCCTGCCGCAATATACAAAGCTTCCCCCAAATGAAAGGACCCCGGACAATGTCGCCCCCACCTCAAGCCATCGCTGCTTCTTTTTTTTTTGGTTGACTTGTTTGTCCATTGACCATAGAAATAGCGCGGCGCTCGGAGTGGCCCATGGGAATAGATTTGGGGTTGAGTTAGTACAGTTTCCTCGCTGTCAGGACGCTGGAATTAATGGTGTTTTGATGACACAAATTTTGAAGAGCAGACAAAGAGCGTGACGGGCCCGAGACGTGGCCCCATAGATGCGGGTTCCTCCTCTCCCCCAGCCTCCCTTGTCCTCGCTGTCATCCGTCTGCCAATCTTCCTGTCCATGCCTATTTAAAGACGCCTTTCATGGTTTATTCTTTCCCACAGGGTTTGCCAGATCGGGCCCGGTGCCTGGGTTCCAGGGGGACACACTGCAGTTGGCCTTCATCGACTTAAGACAAGTAAGCCTTTGTTGTTTTTGTGCTTTATTTCTCTTTTAAGATGTGTGACTGAGGGCCCATGAGGTCTTAAGGAGCGAGAGAAGGAATGGGGAGGGGGGCTCCAAGGAAGAGGTGGGAGTGGTGGAAGAAACGAGACTCTCCAAGGATTAAACACCGGAGACCTGCGTCCTTTCTCGCCCTGTATTATCTAGGCTGTCAGGGTGGGTTCCTCGGCCCGCACTGTGATGGACGCGGGGGATATTGACACCGTGTTGCTCCCATGGCCGACCTCTGCGTGGTGCAACATGTATATGACTTTTAGCAGGGCATCGGATAACGTAGCAAGCTTGTAAGGCTGAACAAGAGGGCAAGGAAGCGCCCTGCCAAATCTGCAGCAGAGAATTAGGCCAGGCGGGCGAGGGAAGGCGTCAGGCGGGCGAGGGAAGGCCAAGCTTTAGAGGAAGATGAAGCCTGGCCAGTAGGTTCCAAGTCCTGGTGGTGCTGACAGCAGATATGTCCTCCAGGGCTGAGGACAGTGCTAATGACAGGTGGGCCGCCTCTCACATTATGTGGCCCCGTGACCCCATAATGGTAACATGTCTGCAGTATCTCTTGCTCGGATCATGCTTGTCGGTCCCCAGGTAGATCCCGTCTCCTCCTACCATATTCTGCCTGAAATATTCCCATGTTATCATTCATCTGTGAAATGCAGAAAGCCAAAATGTCCTACAATTTTTTTAGACAGTCTGAAGTTATTGCAGTAGTTGTACCTAGAGAACCGCCATATTGCACAAGGCGAAGACAGGGAAAACTGTTCCTCTGTAGCCACCCCTGGGTCACATTGAAGCCATCGGTACCTCTGTAGCCACCCTGGTTCACATAGAGGCCGTCTGTACCTCGGTAGCCATCCCTGGGTCACATTGAGGCCATCTGTACCTCTGTAGCCACCCCTGGGTCACATAGAGGCCATCTGTACCTCTGTAGCCACCCCTGGGTCACATAGAGGCCATCTGTACCTCTGGAGCCACCCTGGGTCACATAGAGGCCGTCTGTACCTCTGTAGCCACCCTGGGGCACAATGAGGTCATCTGAACCTCTGTAGCCACCCCTGGATCACATAGAGGCCGTCTGTACCTCTGTAGCCACCCCTGGGGCACATAGAGGCCGTCTGTACCTCTGTAGCCACCCTGGGGCACAATGAGGCCATCTGAACCTCTGTAGCCACCCCTGGGTCACATAGAGGCCGTCTGTACCTCTGTAGCCACCCCTGGGGCACATAGAGGCCGTCTGTACCTCTGTAGCCACTCTGGATCACATAGAGGCCGTCTGTACTCCTGTAGCCACCCTGGGGCACAATGAGGCCGTCTGTACCTCTGTAGCCACCCCTGGATCACATAGAGGCCGTCTGTACTCCTGTAGCCACCCTGGGGCACAATGAGGCCGTCTGTACCTCTGTAGCCATCCCTGGGGCACATAGAGGCCATCTGTACCTCTGTAGCCACCCTGGGGCACATAGAGGCCGTCTGTACCTCTGTAGCCACCCCTGGGGCACATAGAGGCCGTCTGTACCTCTGTAGCCACCCCTGGGTCACATAGAGGCCATCTGTACCTCTGGAGCCACCCTGGGTCACATAGAGGCCGACTGTACCTCTGTAGCCACCCTGGGGCACAATGAGGCCGTCTGTACCTCTGTAGCCATCCCTGGGGCACATAGAGGCCATCTGTACCTCTGTAGCCACCCTGGGGCACATAGAGGCCGTCTGTACCTCTGTAGCCACCCCTGGGGCACATAGAGGCCGTCTGTACCTCTGTAGCCACCCCTGGGTCACATAGAGGCCATCTGTACCTCTGGAGCCACCCTGGGTCACATAGAGGCCGACTGTACCTCTGTAGCCACCCTGGGGCACAATGAGGCCATCTGAACCTCTGTAGCCACCCCTGGATCACATAGAGGCCATCTGAACCTCTGTAGCCACCCCTGGGTCACATAGAGGCCGTCTGTACCTCTGTAGCCACCCCTGGGGCACATAGAGGCCGTCTGTACCTCTGTAGCCACTCTGGATCACATAGAGGCCGTCTGTACTCCTGTAGCCACCCTGGGGCACAATGAGGCCGTCTGTACCTCTGTAGCCACCCCTGGATCACATAGAGGCCGTCTGTACTCCTGTAGCCACCCTGGGGCACAATGAGGCCGTCTGTACCTCTGTAGCCATCCCTGGGGCACATAGAGGCCATCTGTACCTCTGTAGCCACCCTGGGGCACATAGAGGCCGTCTGTACCTCTGTAGCCACCCCTGGGGCACATAGAGGCCGTCTGTACCTCTGTAGCCACCCCTGGGTCACATAGAGGCCATCTGTACCTCTGGAGCCACCCTGGGTCACATAGAGGCCGACTGTACCTCTGTAGCCACCCTGGGGCACAATGAGGCCATCTGAACCTCTGTAGCCACCCCTGGATCACATAGAGGCCGTCTGTACCTCTGTAGCCACCCCTGGGGCACATAGAGGCCGTCTGTACCTCTGTAGCCACCCTGGATCACATAGAGGCCGTCTGTACCTCTGTAGCCACCCCTGGGGCACATAGAGGCCGTCTGTACCTCTGTAGCCACCCCTGGATCACATAGAGGCCGTCTGTACCTCTGTAGCCACCCCTGGGGCACATAGAAGCCGTCTGTACCTCTGTAGCCACCCTGGATCACATAGAGGCCGTCTGTACTCCTGTAGCCACCCCTGGGTCACATAGAGGCCGTCTGTACCTCTGTAGCCACCCTGGGGCACATTGAGGCCATCTGTACCTCTGTAGCCACCCTGGATCACATAGAGGCTGTCTGTACCTCTGTAGCCACCCTGGGGCACATAGAGGCCGTCTGTACCTCTGTAGCCACCCTGGGTCACATTGAGGCCGTCTGTACCTCTGTAGCCACCCTGGATCACATTGAGGCCGTCTGTACCTCTGTAGCCAGCCCTGGGTCACATTGAGGCCGTCTGTACCTCTGTAGCCAGCCCTGGGTCACATTGAGGCCATCTGTACCTCTGTAGCCACCCTGAGGCACATAGAGGCCGTCTGTACCTCTGTAGACACCCTGGGTCACATAGAAGGCCTTCTGTACCCCTGTAGCCACCCTGAGGCACAATGAGGCCGTCTGTAACCACCCTGGGGCACATAGAAGGCCTTCTGTACCTCTGTAGACACCCAGGGGCACATTGAGGCCATCTGTACCTCTGTAGCCACCCTGAGGCACATAGAGGCCGTCTGTACCTCTGTAGACACCCTGGGTCACATAGAGGCCGTCTGTACCTCTGTAGCCACCCAGGGGCACATTGAGGCCATCTGTACCTCTGTAGCCACCCTGGGGCACATAGAGGCCGTCTGTACCTCTGTAGCCATCCCTGGGTCACATAGAAGGCCGTCTGTACCTCTGTAGCCACCCTGAGGCACATAGAGGCCGTCTGTACCTCTGTAGACACCCAGGGGCACATTGAGGCCATCTGTACCTCTGTAGCCACCCTGAGGCACATAGAGGCCGTCTGTACCTCTGTAGACACCCTGGGTCACATAGAGGCCGTCTGTACCTCTGTAGCCACCCTGAGGCACATAGAGGCCGTCTGTACCTCTGTAGACACCCTGGGTCACATAGAGGCCGTCTGTACCTCTGTAGCCACCCTGGGTCACATAGAGGCCGTCTGTACCTCTGTAGCCACCCTGAGGCACATAGAGGCCGTCTGTACCTCTGTAGCCACCCTGGGTCACATAGAGGTCGTCTGTACCTCTGTAGACACCCTGGGTCACATAGAAAGCCTTCTGTACCCCTGTAGCCACCCTGGGGCACAATGAGGCCGTCTGTAACCACCCTGGGGCACATAGAAGGCCTTCTGTACCTCTGTAGACACCCTGGGTCACATAGAGGCCGTCTGTACCTCTGTAGCCACCCTGAGGCACATAGAGGCCGTCTGTACCTCTGTAGACACCCAGGGGCACATTGAGGCCATCTGTACCTCTGTAGCCACCCTGAGGCACATAGAGGCCGTCTGTACCTCTGTAGACACCCTGGGTCACATAGAGGCCGTCTGTACCTCTGTAGCCACCCTGAGGCACATAGAGGCCGTCTGTACCTCTGTAGACACCCTGGGTCACATAGAGGCCGTCTGTACCTCTGTAGCCACCCTGGGTCACATAGAGGCCGTCTGTACCTCTGTAGCCACCCTGAGGCACATAGAGGCCGTCTGTACCTCTGTAGCCACCCTGGGTCACATAGAGGTCGTCTGTACCTCTGTAGACACCCTGGGTCACATAGAAAGCCTTCTGTACCCCTGTAGCCACCCTGGGGCACAATGAGGCCGTCTGTAACCACCCTGGGGCACATAGAGGCCATCTGTGCCTCTGTAGCCACCCCTGGGGCACATAGAGGCCATCTGTGCCTCTGTAGACACCCTGGGGCACATAGAGGCAGTCTGCACCTCTGTAGCCACCCTGAGGCACATAGAAGGCCGTCTGTACCTCTGTAGCCACCCTGGATCACATAAATGCCATCTGTACCTCTGTAGACACCCTGGGGCACAATGAGGCCGTCTGCACCACGTCTCAGGATTGCTGTGACCTGCGGGTGGCTTCAGTATTCGATTCTGTCGCTGACATTTCATAGTTCTCGCCCTTGAAGCATCATGATACTTTACTTTCTTGTCCTAACTGTGTTGGCGCCACTGGTTAAA
Source organism: Ranitomeya variabilis (assembly GCF_051348905.1). Lineage (NCBI taxonomy): Eukaryota > Metazoa > Chordata > Amphibia > Anura > Dendrobatidae > Ranitomeya > Ranitomeya variabilis. The sequence goes on from NC_135232.1 coordinate 1,147,295,552, forward strand.
CCGGCACACGAACATGCTGGGAACGGCCCTTTTGGATGGTCAGATCTCTGCAATCCACTAGTCCAGAACAGCGAGGCTCATAACATGAGGGCAATCATGGATTCTTATACAGAAGGGCTGGTCTGGGAGAGAAAACTCATTTTCAGATTCCCTATTAAAGGGCTCTAAATTATTAAAGGACTATGTCTGTGGAAGAGTGGTGGGGACCGTCCGGGACGAGGACCGTCCGGGACGAGGAGTCCATTCTGGGATCTAGTTTGTGCATGCGGCGTTCTTCTCATTCTCAGGAGCCGGTAATTGGTCATCAGAAGTTTCGCTACAGGATGGACCAACTTGTCTTATCCGTTAACCAAACCTTTCGGAGGAGCCATGACTCCGGCATTACATGGACAGCCCATAGGTGTCATAGGGTAATGCTCCATCTCACCCGTGGAGCCACAGTTACTCCACAGATCACAGCAGATCCACGGTGGTCCCAGAAGGGGGGACGCTTTGTAATCTATTTTTCTTGTCCAGGGATCTCAGATAGAAAAAGTAATATCCCCTTTTACAGCTGAGGACGTGTCTTCTTAGCTGTCTGGTGGCCCCAACTGATGTCCACAAGATGTGCTTCTCCTGGTGAAAGTCCATGGAGATTTTAATCTTTTTTTTTTTTTATTATTATTATTTTTTTATGCCAGGCGGAGTTGTTGTCGCCATAAACTCTATAAAAGTTTTTAATCCTTTAAAGTTTATTCCAGCCCGTAGTCTGAGGGAGGCCCAGGCCAAATCAGGCCAGATGTCTGCTCCCCACTCAGAGCCCCGATCCGGAAAATATTAACTTCTAGATCAAGCCCATGCACCTCAATGAGCTGCGGAGATGAAAGGCGGGCACCGACGTGGCAGAGTCCGCAGCTCGTCCCTGTGAAGCTCCTCTTTTTTTGTGTGTATTGATATGCCAGGGGCAGAGGAGGAGGAGGAGAAGGTGTTGAATTGTGCACTGTCATCGCTTTTGCCGAGAAGATGGATGGGGTCGGATGGAAAGTGTGAATGAAGTTGGGAGTCAGTGACGGATGTTCCTGTCCTATAAAGCCCATCTCTCTATGTCTCACAGTAAACAACAACAAGAAGCCGAGCTGGCACTTTGTCTGTGCTGCCACGATGATGCAGTACCTCTCGTATTCATGGCTCTTCCCGATGCTCCAGGGGTATAACGTGCACTGACATTATCCTCTCTCCATCGATGATCCTGTCTGGAGGAGCTTTCATCTGGTAATGGATGAGCCTGAGAAGAGTGATGGCGGCGCCATCCGTCATCCTGTGACATGGCCGGGACGCGCTTCATTAACACGCCGTTGGGAACCTTCCCTTCGCCATATGTAACCTTGGTTTTTTTGTTGTTTTCTGGTCGGTTTTCTTAGTTTTTGTTCTGTACCTTTTTTTGCTTCAGTTGAGCGCCTCAAATCTTGCATTTCGGTGAAAAAAAAAAACTCCTTGTGGGAGAATGGCGCGGTTTATCAGCTCTAGCGGTCACCCAGCAACGTTTTTTTTATTTTCCGCTTTCCAGTGATATTTATGCCTAGCGCTTTCTATGGCGGCACAAAGACGAAGAGCTAATTTGTCATTTCCGAAGACGGTATTACAGCTGAGAATTACCGAACCTTCTTAGGTGTCTTAGAAGATGTCCAACCCAATGTGGCTGCGGTGCCAAATTGTCAGGCACTTGGGGCTTCCAGGACCAGGAGCCGTTTGCGGGCCGGTGGAAGGCTTTGTTGTTGGTTTTTTTAGTTGACTTCTCCTGCATGATAAGTAAACTTTGGCGCCAGTGTGTCTACTCTCCTCCTCTGCTGTCTCCAAATTTAATATCTGCTTGAATGCTTTTTCATCCACGTTTGTGATAATGGCGTATTGGCCACCCGCTGTATTTTCCGCGAGAGTGACCATCCAACTTTACCTCCTGCCTGAATGGCAAATCTCCTCAGTCATTTTCACTCTTAAATCGGTAGGAACCTTCTCTTCATACTTAATTCACAGTTACAGCAGTCGCTTTGTGCAAACTGAGTCAGAATTTTGTTAGGTCTCGCAAAGTAATTCTCCCCAACTCCCTCGTACATATGGACACTCTTTGGCCGAGTGCTATGTAACCTTACTCCCTCATACATATAGGAGCTTTGTTCAGCTGAGCATTGTGTTTCCCAACTCCTTCATACATACGGACACTCTTCGGCTGAGCAGTATATATCCTTACTCCCTCATACTAAGCATTGTGTCTCCCAACTCCCTCATGCACATGAGCACTCTCTCTCTCAACTCCCTCATGCACATGGGTGCTCGGAACGGCCGAGCGTTATGTCTCCAATTCCCTTGTACGTACAGTCATGGCCAAAAGTATTGACACCCCTGCAATTCTGTCAGATAATACTCAGTTTCTTCCTGAAAATGATTGCAAACACAAATTCTTTGTTTCATTTAATTTGTCTTAAATGAAAAAACACAAAAAGAATTGTCCTAAAGCCAAATTGGATATAATTCCACACCAAACATAAAAAAGGGGGTGGACAAAAGTATTAGCACTGTTCGAAAAATCATGTGCTGCTTCTCTAATTTGTGTAATTAACAGCACCTGTAACTTACCTGTGGTACCTAACAGGTGTTGGCAATAACTAAATCACACTTGCAGCCAGTTGACGTGGATTAAAGTTGACTCAACCACTGTCCTGTGTCCTTGTGTGTACCACATTGAGCATGGAGAAAAGAAAGAAGACCAAAGAACTGTCTGAGGACTTGAGAAACCAAATTGTGAGGAAGCTTGAGCAATCTCAAGGCTACAAGTCCATCTCCAAAGACCTGAATGTTCCTGTGTCTACCGTGCACAGTGTCATCAAGAAGTGTAAAGCCCATGGCACTGTGGGCTAACCTCCCAAGATGTGGACGGAAAAGAAAAATTGACAAGAGATTTCAACGCAAGATTGTGCGGATGTTGGATAAAGAACCTCGACTAACATCCAAACAAGTTCAAGCTGCCCTGCAGTCCGACGGTACAACAGTGTCAACCCGTACTATCCGTCGGCGGCTGAATGAAAAGGGACTGTATGGTAGGAGACCCAGGAAGACCCCACTTCTTACCCTGAGACATAAAAAAGCCAGGCTGGAGTTTGCCAAAACCTACCTGAAAAAACCTAAAACGTTTTGGAAGAATGTTCTCTGGTCAGATGAGACAAAAGTAGAGCTTTTTGGGCAAAGGCATCAACATAGAGTTTATAGGAGAAAAAAAGAGGCATTCAAAGAAAAGAACACGGTCCCTACAGTCAAACATGGCGGAGGTTCCCTGATGTTTTGGGTTTGCTTTGCTGCCTCTGGCACTGGACTGCTTGACCGTGTGCATGGCTTATGAAGTCTGAAGACTACCAACAAATTTTGCAGCGTAATGTAGGGCCCAGTGTGAGAAAGCTGGGTCTCCCTCAGAGGTCATGGGTCTTCCAGCAGGACAATGACCCAAAACACACTTCAAAAAGCACTAGAAAATGGTTTGAGAGAAAGCAATGGAGACTTCTAAGGTGGCCAGCAATGAGTCCAGACCTGAATCCCATAGAACACCTGTGGAGAGATCTAAAAATGGCAGTTTGGAGAAGGCACCCTTCAAATATCAGGGACCTGGAGCAGTTTGCCAAAGAAGAATGGTCTAAAATTCCAGCAGAGCATTGTAAGAAACTCATTGATGGTTACCGGAAGCGGTTGGTCGCAGTTATTTTGGCTAAAGGTTGTGCAACCAAGTATTAGGCTGAGGGTGCCAATACTTTTGTCTGGCCCATTTTTAGAGTTTTGTGTGAAATGATCAATGTTTTGCTTTTTGCTTCATTCCCTTTTGTGTTTTTTCATTTAAGACAAATTAAATGAAGATAATAATACCAAAGAATTTGTGTTTGCAATCATTTTCAGGAAGAAACTGAGTATTATCTGACAGAATTGCAGGGGTGTCAATACTTTTGGCCATGACTGTATGCACACTCGGTTTGCCTGTAAACTGTCTCCCAACTCTCATACATTTCTCACTCAGTTTGGCTGATCGCGCCCTCCTGTTCCCTCACACACGGGCACTAAGTTTGGCTGACTATCTCTCCTGACTCCCCCACACACATGGACGCTCAGTTTGGCTGACTATTAGTGATGAGCGAGTGTACTCGTTGCACAGGTTTTCCCGAGCACGCTATGGTGACCTCCGAGTATTTATGACTGCTCGGAGATTTAGTTTTCATTGCGGCAGCTGAATGATTTACAGCTACTAGCCAGGCTGAGTACATGTGGGGGTTGCCTGGTTGCTAGGGAATCCCCACATGTAATTAAGCAGGCTAGTAGCTGTAAATCATTCAGCTGCCGCGATGAAAACTAAATCTCCGAGCAGTCATAAATACTCGGAGGTCACCCGAGTGTGGTCGGGAAAACCCGAGCAACGAGTACACTCGCTCATCACTACTGACTATCTCTCCTGTCTCCCTCACACACATGGGCGCTCAGTTTGGCTGACTATCTCTCCTGACTCCCTCACACACGGGCTCCTAGTTTGGCTGATCGCGCCCTCCTGTTCCCTCACCAACATGGGCGGTCAATTTGGCTGATCGCGCCCTCCTGTTCCCTCACACACATGGGTGGTCAATTTGGCTGACCATCTCTCCTGTTTCCTCACACACATGGGCGCTCAGTTTAACTCTCTCTCCTAACTCCCTCACACACATGGGCGGTCAATTTAGCTGATCGCGCCCTCCTGTTCCCTCACACACATGGGCGGTCAATTTGGCTGATCGCGCCCTCTTGTTCCCTCACACACATGGGTGCTCAGTTTGGCTGACCATCTCTCCTGACTCCCTCACACAGGGGCACTTAGTTTGGCTGATCACGCCCTCCTGTTCCCTCACACACATGGGCGGTCAATTTGGCTGACCATCTCTCCTGTTCCCTCACACACAGGGGTGCTCAGTTTAACTCTCTCTCCTAACTCCCTCACACACGGGCACTGCCTCACTCCCTCACATACATGGGCGCTCAGTTTGGCTGACTATCTCTCCTGACTCCCTCACACACATTGGTTGCTCAGTTTGGCTGACCATCTCTCCTGACTCCCTCACACATGGGCGCATAGTTTAGCTTACCATCTTTCCTGTTCCCTCACACACATGGGCACTCAATTCGGCTGACCATCTCTCCTGACTCTGTCACACACATGGGGGTGCTCAGTTTTGCTGACTATCTTTCCTGACTCCCTCATACACATGGACACTCAGTTTGGCTGACTATCCTAACTCCCTCACACACTGGTACTCAGTTTTGCTGACTCTCTCTCCTAAGTCCCTCACACACATGGGCGCTCAGTTTGACTCTCTCTCCTATCTACCTCACACAGGGCACTCAGTTTGGCTGATGATCTCTCCTGTTCCCTCACACACATGGGTGATTAGTTTGGCTGACTAACTCTCTTGACTCCCTCACACACAAATGGGTGCTCGGTTTTGCTGACTATCTTTCCTGACTCCCTCACACATATTGGTTCTCAGTTTTGCTGACTATCTTTCCTGACTCCCTCACACACGGGCGCTCAGTTTGGCTGACTTTCTCTCCTGACTCACACACATGGGTGCTCAGTTTGGCTGACTATCTCTTCTAATTTCATTATAGCTGTGGGCACTTTGTTTTGCCAAACTTTCATGCGTTTTAAACATATTGAGTAACGTAAACTGCTGACAAGACTCATCTTTGTGGCACCTTATCTCATGGAAGAATTAAAGGTTTGGTTGAAATTCAATGTGCGTGATCCGCTTCTTATCCATTATCTTTTGGGGGAGAGTTCAGAGGTCTCCCTACATATAGGTCAGCTGGATCTGTTGAAATTTTTTGTACATTTCTAATTAGCTAATTCCCTCCAATCCTAAGTCCCTCAACGACAATCTTTTTCTCCAAAGGGATGGAAACACCTGTACAGGCTATGAACTGGTACTAGCAATTCTCTCCTGCTTTGTTAGTTTGTGGGACCTCTGGTCACTTAGGACATCTGGTATCCACGCTCGTCTCCATGTTCTCCAGTATTCTTCAGGTTCCATAGACTAAAGTTGTGACATGCTCTGGTCCTCACTGTATCACCACCACTTCTCAGACTTCCTTATGATCCTACATCGGCTCCTTCTGTCATCTGGAGGACTTCCGAGGTATCTCACGAGCATCCACACCATGGAAGTAGTAGATCTAACTACATATATCAATATTCCTAAACAGCTGATCTCTAACTCAACTGTACTTAATCCCCAGCTGATTCCATCCATGAAATCCTTAGAGATCGAATTCACACAGGTTAGGCTTCTACTGTAGACTTGGAGAATTGTCCCAATTTTTGTGTGTAAAGAACACAGGGTAGTTCATGAGGAATGTTCCCATGACAGAAGGTCTTCACACTGGTAGATTTGGTCAACACAGTTTCCCAGTCGTGAATTTTGGTGAACAAAGGTTTCCTCTGATTCAAGTGTGGTAGATAAGGTTGAAATCTGGTAAAACTCTTGGTTTCTGACTTTTCTCGTTTCGTCCTGGAATGATTACTTAGACTCTGATCTCAAGGTTAACATTAGAAATACCACATGGGACTAAAGGTGGTCATACCCTTTAGAAAACAAGTATTTGGCCCACAAGTATTCTTCCTGACTTCCATTACATTTGGACATTGGGCTCAAGAGTAGAGAATAAACTTTCATTTGACACTTCATGACGTATCGATAAAAGATTGGTCCAATATGCCAGATCGAACTTTGCTCCAACATCTGCTGTCTTTGTTGGAACCACCCCCTTGTACATGATGTGATATGATTGACCAATCCCAGCTTAGTCTTGGGCTTTGGTCGCGCTTATCTAATGTACATGACCACCTTACGACTAAGAAAGGACATTGAGGATGAGTGTATCCATTGCTAAGGAGCCAATGCCAAGAAAGGTATTTATTCAAGTGACTCTCAAACACAAGACCCAAAGGATGGCAAAGGATTAGGTTAAAAAATAAAAGCAAACGTTGTATACAAAAAGTACGAGGCCGAATCGGGTCATTTATTTTCAGAATCTTCCGTCATGCCATACTGAAGTGCCTAAGAGGTTGCAACTTAACCCCAAGGTGGCACTGTGTATCATTGCACCACGTGCTTCTGACCTACTGTGGCCGGTGATTAAGACACCTACTGAGCTTATTAGATACCAGAGTCCTGTTCCAGGACATTCCAGGAATACTGGCATTCAATGTTTACCTGAGAAAGATCAACTTTCGGCAGCCATTTTTTTAAATTGGGTGTGGTGTGTTTGGTGGTCTACCTCTTAAGCATCAGTTTGGAAGTTTTGGTTCTGCTTCAATATATAGGTGCTTCTCCCAAAATTAGAATACCATCAAAAAGTTAATTTTTTTTCAGTTCTTCAATACAAAAAAATGAAACTCGTTATTTGTTAATGTTGATGATTATGGCTTACAGCCAATGAAAACCCAAAAGTCATTATCTCAGTAAATTAGAATAATAAAAAAAAACAGCAAAGGCTTCCTAAGCTTTTATAAAGGTTCCTTAGTTTGCTTGAATAGGCTCCACAATCATGGGGAAGACTGCTGACTTGACAGATGTCCAGAAGGCAGTCATTGACACACTCCCTCCACAAGGACGGTAATCCACAAAAGGTCATTGCTAAAGAAGCCGGCTGTTCACAGAGCGCTGTATCTAAGGATATGAATGGAAAGTTAAGTGGAAAGACATTGTGGTAGAAAAAGGTGCACAAGCATCTGGGATAACCGGGGCCTTGAAAGGATTGTTAAGAATAAGGCCGTTTGAACATTTGGGGAAGACTCACAAGGAGTGGACTGCTGTGCTATGATCCGGTGACCTTGGAGCCGCATGAGAGACTTTCTCAGGAGTAGGTGGTACCTGTACTGACCGCAAACCCTAAACTAACACCGCAACTAGAAGTAGCCGTGGGATGTACCTAACACGTCCTAGACACCTCGACACAGCCGGAGGACTAAATACCCCTATAGATGGAAATGGGAATTCTATCTTGCCTCAGAGCAGAACCCCAAAGGATAGGCAGCCCCCCACAAATATTGACTGTGAGTATAAGAGGAAAAACACACGCAGGCAGAAAAACAGGATTTAGCAAAAGAGGCACTTCTAGCTAAATGGAAAAGGATAGGACAGAATTCTAAGCGGTCAGTAATAAAATCCTAAAAATATCCACAGCAGATAATACAAATATTCTACATCTAACTAAAGACATAGAAAGTATATCTGCATCTCCTGAGAATCCAGCATGACTGAAAAATCCAAACCAAGTCTAAGCTGGACAAAAACACAATGAATTGCACTGAATTGCAAAGCACACTGCATGTGTGCACAGAGACAAAAAACCAGACACTTATCTTAGCTGAATTGGCAGCAGGGCATGAGGAGCCAGAGAGAGATGCAATCCCTCCAAGAACAATGGACAACTGGCAAGGACTCATGGATCCTGCACACCTAAATACCTAATAGAGCTGCAATCAGCAGAAACACCTGCCCTGGATTACAACCCCAAGACAACTGCACTACCACCAACAACCACCGGAGGGAGCCCAAGAGCAGAATTCACAACAGTACCCCCCCCCTTTAAGAGGGGTCACCAAACCCTCACCAGAGCCCCCAGGCCGATCAGGACGAGCCAGATGAAAGGCACGGACCAAATCAGCAGCATGGACATCAGAGGCAAAAACCCAAGAATTATCCTCCTGGCCATAACCCTTCCATTTGACAAGGTACTGAAGCCTCCGCCTCGAAAAGCGAGAATCCAAAATCTTCTCAACCACATACTCCAACTCCCCATCAACCAACACAGGAGCAGGAGGATCAACCGAGGGAACAACGGGCACCACATATTTCCGCAATAAAGATCTATGGAAAACATTATGGATGGCAAAAGAAGCCGGAAGGGCCAAACGAAAAGACACCGGATTGATAATCTCAGAAATCCTATAAGGACCAATAAACCGAGGCTTAAACTTAGGGGAAGAAACCTTCGTAGGAACATGACGGGAAGACAACCAGAACAAATCCCCAACCCGAAGCCAGGAATCAACACACCGACGACGGTTAGCAAAACGCTGAGCCTCCTCCTGAGACAACACCAAATTGTCCACCACATGAGCCCAAATCTGCTGCAACCTGTCAACCACAGAATCCACACCAGGACAATCAGAAGGTTCAACTTGCCCCGAAGAAAAACGAGGATGAAAACCAAAATTACAAAAGAAGGGCGAAACCAAGGTAGCCGAACTAGCCCGATTATTAAGGGCAAACTCGGCCAATGGCAAGAAAGCCACCCAATCATCCTGATCAGCAGACACAAAGCATCTCAAATAAGTTTCCAAAGTCTGATTAGTTCGCTCGGTCTGGCCATTTGACTGAGGATGAAATGTGGAAGAAAAAGACAAATCAATGCCCAGCCTAGCACAAAAGGCCCGCCAAAACCTAGAAACAAACTGGGAACCTCTGTCGGACACAATATTCTCCGGAATACCGTGCAAACGAACCACATGCTGAAAAAACAACGGAACCAAATCAGAAGAGGAAGGCAATTTAGGCAAAGGCACCAAATGAACCATCTTAGAAAACCGGTCACAAACCACCCAGATAACCGACATCCTCTGGGAAACCGGAAGATCTGAAATAAAATCCATAGAAATATGCATCCAGGGCCTCTCAGGGACCGGCAAAGGCAAAAGCAACCCACTAGCACGGGAACAACAAGGCTTGGCCCGTGCACAAGTCCCACAGGACTGCACAAAAGAACGCACATCACGTGACAACGAAGGCCACCAAAAGGACCTACCAACCAAATCTCTGGTACCAAAAATACCAGGATGACCAGCCAACACAGAACAGTGAACCTCAGAAATCACTCTACTAGTCCATCTGTCAGGAACAAACAATTTCCCCACAGGACAGCGGTCAGGTCTATCGGCCTGAAATTCCTGAAGAACCCGCCGTAAATCAGGGGAAATGGCAGAAAGGACCACCCCTTCTTTCAGAATGCCGACCGGTTCAAGGACCTCAGGAGAATCAGGCGAAAAACTCCTAGAAAGGGCATCAGCCTTAATATTCTTAGAACCCGGAAGATACGAAACCACAAAATCAAAACGGGAAAAAAACAAGGACCATCGAGCCTGTCTAGGACTCAGCCGTTTGGCAGACTCGAGGTAAAATCAAATTCTTATGATCGGTCAGGACCACAATACGGTGCTTAGCTCCCTCAAGCCAATGTCGCCACTCCTCAAACGCCCACTTCATAGCCAACAACTCCCGATTGCCGACATCATAATTGCTTCAGCAGGCGAAAACTTGCGGGAGAAGAAGGCACACGGTTTCATCAAAGAACCAACAGAATCCCTCTGAGACATAACGGCCCCTGCTCCAATCTCAGAAGCCTCAATCTCAATCTGAAACGGAAGAGAAACATCTGGTTGGCGCAACACCGGAGCAGAAGTAAATCGGCGTTTAAGCTCCTGAAAGGCAGAGACAGCCGCAGAGGACCAATTCGCCACATCAGCATCTTTTTTCGTCAAATCAGTCAAGGGTTTAACCACGCTGGAGAAGTTAGCAATGAAACGGCGATAAAAATTTGCAAAACCCAAAAATTTCTGAAGGCTCTTCACGGATGTGGGTTGAATCCAATCATGAATGGCCTGAACCTTAACCGGATCCATCTCTATAGATGAGGGAGAAAAAATGAAGCCCAAGAAAGAAACCTTCTGCACCCCAAAGAGACACTTAGACCCCTTCACAAACAAAGCATTATCACGAAGGATCTGAAATACCATCCTGACCTGTTTCACATGAGACTCCCAATCATCGGAAAAAATTAAGATGTCATCCAAATATACAATCATGAATTTATCAAGTTAATTCCGGAAGATATCATGCATGAAGGACTGAAAAACAGATGTAGCATTAGAGAGCCCGAATGGCATCACAAGGTATTCAAAATGGCCTTCGGGCGTATTAAACGCAGTTTTCCATTCATCACCCTGTTTAATACGAACAAGATTATATGCCCCCCGAAGGTCAATTTTAGTAAACAAACTAGCCCCCTTAATCCTGGCAAACAAATCGGAAAGCAAAGGTAAAGGGTATTGAAACTTGACCGTGATCTTATTCAAGAGGCGATAATCAATACAGGGTCTCAAGGAGCCATCCTTCTTAGCAACAAAAAAAATCCCGCTCCCAACGGTGAAGAAGATGGCCAAATATGCCCTTTCTCCAAAGACTCCTTAACATAATTCCGCATGGCGGTATGTTCCGGCACAGACAGGTTGAAAAGTCGGCCCTTAGGAAACTTACAGCCTGGAATCAAGTCAATAGCACAATCACAGTCCCTATGCGGTGGAAGGGAACTGGACTTGGGCTCATCGAATACATCCTGAAAATCAGACAAAAACTCTGGAACTTCAGAAGAGGAGATTGACATCACAGGAACGTCATTATGAACCCCCTGACAACCCCAACTAGTCACTGACATAGACTTCCAATCCAACACAGGATTATGTATCTGCAACCATGGAAAACCCAGCACAATAGCATCATGCAAATTATGCAACACCAGAAAACGACAATCTTCCTGATGGGCTGGCGCCATGCACATGGTCACCTGTGTCCAAAACTGGGGTTTATTTTTAGCCAAAGGTGTAGCATCAATGCCCCTTAAAGGAATAGGGTTCTGCAAAGACTGCAAGGGGAAACCACAACGCCTGGCAAATTCAAAGTCCATTAAGTTCAAAGAGGCGCCTGAATCCACAAACGCCATGATAGAAAATGACGACAATGAGCAGATCAAGGTCACAGATAATAGAAATTTAGGTTGTACAGTTCCGATGGTAACTGAACTAGCGATTCTCTTTGTACGCTTTGGGCAGACTGAAATGACATGAGAAGCATCGCCACAATAAAAACACAACCTATTCTGACGTCTGAATCCTTGTTGTTCCGTTCTAGACAGAATCCTATCACACTCCATAGGCTCAGGCATCTGCTCTGAGGACAACGCCACAGCGCGCACAGTTCTGCGCTCCCGCAAGCACCGATCAATCTGAATGGCCAGAGACATAGAATCACTCAGACCAACAGGCGTGGGAAACCCCACCATAACATCTTTAACAGATTCAGAAAGACCCTTTCTGAAAATTGCCGCCAAAGCATCCTCATTCCATTTAGTCAGCACAGACCATTTTCTAAATTTCTGACAATACAATTCTGCCACTTCTTGACCCTGATACAGGGCCAACAAGGTCTTCTCCGCTTGATCCACAGAATTTGGTTCATCATATAATAATCCTAGAACCTGAAAAAAGGCATCTACATTAAGCAAGGCCGGATTCCCAGATTCCAGGGAAAATGCCCAATCCTGAGGGTCGCCACGCAGCAGGGAGATGACAATTTTAACCTGCTGAATGGGATCACCAGAGGAACGAGGCTTCAGAGCAAAAAACGGTTTACAATTGTTTTTAAAACTCTAAAATTTCGACCTGTCCCCAAAAAACAAATCAGGAGTAGGAATCCTAGGCTCTAAAAGCGGAGTCTGAACAATATAATCAGAAATACCCTGTACCCTAGCAGCAAGCTGGTCTATACGAGAAACTAATCCCTGAACATCCATGCTAGCACAAGACTCCTCAGTCACCCAGAGGAAAAGAGGGAAAAAAAGACAAAGCAGGCTACAGAAAAAAAATGGCTTTCTTCCCTTCTTCTGAGATGCATTTAACTTATTGTGGGCCAGTTGTACTGTTATGATCCGGTGACCTTGGAGCCGCATGAGAGACTTTCTCAGGAGTAGGTGGTACCTGTACTGACTGCAAACCCTAAACTAACACCGCAACTAGAAGTGGCCGTGGGATGTACCTAACACGTCCTAGACACCTCGACACAGCCGGAGGACTAAATACCCCTATAGATGGAAATGGGAATTCTATCTTGCCTCAGAGCAGAACCCCAAAGGATAGGCAGCCCCCCACAAATATTGACTGTGAGTATAAGAGGAAAAACACACACAGGCAGAAAAACAGGATTTAGCAAAAGAGGCACTTCTAGCTAAATAGAAAAGGATAGGACAGAATTCTAAGCGGTCAGTATTAAAATCCTAAAAATATCCACAGCAGATAATACAAATATTCTACATCTAACTAAAGACATAGAAAGTATATCTGCATCTCCTGAGAATCCAGCATGACTGAAAAATCCAAACCAAGTCTAAGCTGGACAAAAACACAATGAATTGCACTGAATTGCAAAGCACACTGCATGTGTGCACAGAGACAAAAAACCAGACACTTATCTTAGCTGAATTGGCAGCAGGGCATGAGGAGCCAGAGAGAGATGCAATCCCTCCGTGAACAATGGACAACTGGCAAGGACTCATGGATCCTGCACACCTAAATACCTAATAGAGCTGCAATCAGCAGAAACACCTGCCCTGGATTACAACCCCAAGACAACTGCACTACCTCCAACAACCACCGGAGGGAGCCCAAGAGCAGAATTCACAACACTGCTGCTAGTCATTGCTTCAAGAGCCACCTCGCACAGACGTCTCCAGGACATGGGCTACAAGTGTCACATTCCTTGTGTCAGCCACTCATGACCAATAGACATTGCCAGAAGCGTCTTACCTGGGCCAAGCAGAGAAAGAACTGGACTGTTGTCAGTGGTCCAAGGTGTTGTTTTCAGATGAAAGTAAATTTTGCATTTCATTTGGAAATCAAGGTCCCAGAGTCTGGAGGAAGAGTGGAGGCCACAATCCAAGCTGCTGGAGGTCTGGTGTGAAGTCTCCACAATCAGTGACGGTTTGGGGAGCCATGTCATCTGCTGGTGTAGGTCCACTATGTTTTATCAAGACCAAAGCCAGCGCAGCCGTCTACCCGGATATTTTAGAGCACTTTATGCTTCCCTCTGCTGACAAGCTTATTGGAGATTGAAATTTCATTGTCCAGCAGGACTTGACCCCTGTCCACACTGCCAAAAGTACCAATACCTGGTTTACAAACAACAGTATTACTGTGCTTGATTGGCAGCAAACTCGCCTGACCTTATCCCCATAGAGAATCTATGGGGTATTGTCAAGAAGAAGATGAGACACCAGGCCCAACAATGCAGATACTGAGATAATGACTTTTGGGTTTTCATTGGCTGTAAGCCATAATCATAAACATTAACAGAAATAAACACGTGAAATAGATCACTGTGTGCAATGACTCTATATAATGAGTTTCACTTTTTGTATTGAAGAACTGAAATAAATTAACTTTTTGATGATATAATTTTGTGAGAAGCACTTGTATGTGCCATAATTTGTCACTTTGTGCTACAAGCATTCTACAAGGACGTATTGTTCACCTCCGACGAAGGGTAATCCTTTTACTAACTATGACTGCCAAAGATTTTATAAAGGTGTGGTGTCGAAAACAAGGCTCCTTACCAACAGAAGTGGAGAAAAACGTGTCTACCATGTCATATGTACCCATCAAGATTGTACTGATCGAGTTTACGGATGCTCACCATCAATAACTTTCAGAATAAGGGTAGTCTATGGATTTTCAAAACTTGTTTGAAATAACTGACCTGAATATTTGGATCCTTGTGCCCTAAATTTTGATAATTTTTGTGCTCAATAGTCTTTGTGCCTTCCAGTCTGTGGAGGTCCAAGTTCAATGAGTCTCCACCAATGTGGTTTTCCTACTTACACAGCGCCACCACTCTTTCCACTGAATTCATAGCAGGCTACTAGTACCACGAGAATTGGCTATAACTTCCAATTACCTGTCATCTAACCTACTATGATCTGTCCCCGCATCATTAATTACTGAAGACTGTCCTAGCTACTCACAAACTCCGACCCATCTTGTCGTTAGCTCCTGGGCCAGTTCGTCTTACTGATCATTAAATGACATTACTTAAATTGCTAGATCTCAACCACCTTTAGAATAAAGATCCGTAGAGTTCATGCTTAAGTTCCATGAAATCAAGTCTTAATGTTTCAGAGGACATTTCCGAGAGTTCACAGATTGTACCCGATCTAAAGTTGCTGACTACTGTCTTTATTGACTGCGGTCCTACTTGTGTAGGTAGTGCAATTCTATTTAAGTTCTCCATGGGATCCTACCAGATTCTAATGTTTCTATGATGTCATTAGCAAAGGATGCCTGTGCCACTGCTCTGTGTTTGGAACCTCTACTGTGGGCTTCACCAGTCACAAACCAGGCTCCGCTTTCTTCCCCTGGACCCTGCCGCCTTATGTTTTGCTCCACGTGGGGTTTTGCAAATGGCCCAGCGTGCTCCCATGACATTGTTTACCTAGGCCTACTTAAGGCCTTCTAAGAAACACAACTCTTGGTCTTGTTTGTTTTCCTGTGCACCTCTATCAGCTCCTGGCCTGCATCTGCCTGCGTAGTTTTGGACTTTCCTGTGTCCGGTCTGCCTGTGGCTTCCAGTGCTCCACGATTGCTTTCCTGCTGCTGCATCTGTGTGCCCACCTGTACCTTAAAGGGTCTCTCTCCCCTGGTGCACCTAGCCTTCCCTTATTACCTGAGGAATTCTCCACTACAGGTTTGAAACACATAAAAGTTCAGATTCTGCTTCACTTTCATCCAGTATTTTTGCATTACATGTGCAAGTAGCACCCGCTGTTTCTTCCGTTTCTTGGGTATACAGTCCTCCTAAGAACCTCACAAATAACAATTCAAGGTGCCGTGAAGCTCCGAGCCTTGTGTCGCCTGGTTTTACAGATGTAATCGCTACCAACATGACCACTGTCGGGTCACTTCTTATCCTCGCTCACCGCCATTGCTGTATCATGCTGCAGCTACATCTGTATGTAGAGCCGACTGTCATTTTTTGTGCCAATTTTCTTTTTTAATCATCAGCCATGTTATATGTGAGACAAAAAAATTCCTCCCTTCATTGTCCTCTCCTGCTTTCGAGAGATTGGCTGGTGCTCTACAGTCCTGGATTGTGTCTTTCGGAGCATGTGTTCAGTGACGTGTTGTGTAATGGACCTGACTCTCATCGCCTCGCGCGTTTTCTCTCGTCACTCGCCACTCGGGCACATTACGCAAGGTCACGGAGTTTATCTTTGTCCTCATTTGCCATGCTATCGTAACGGCGATACGACTTTTACATGTTCTGTCCAGAAAACAGCATTGCGATGGTATTTTACTTGAGGGCTCATCCGGGACCAATAGATATAAAGTAACCTGAGCACTGTGTGCCACGGAGAAGATTGTAGCTGCTAAGTGGCCCCTTACATAAACTTCTCCAGACCTGGAAAGCTTTCACTTCTTACTGTACAGACCCTCGGCCTCACTTCATAATGGGTTAACGAGCTGCCTCATCGCAGCGACACCTCCGGGACCTGACAGTCAGATCTGCACCCTGCACATTAATGCAGGGGCCGAGCGCAGGCTCCCAGCGTTCAGAACTGCAAACCTCCCCTTATGTCACTAGTGTGACGTGACGAGAGGAAAGAGCGAGATTAAACAAGCCATCCCCGTCACTTGCTGCTCATTCCAGCATATCATAACCGTAACCAGAAAATATCGTTTAGTATATAATGGGGGGTTGGATGTCACAGTAAAGTGGGAACACTGTACAAGAATGTAGCGATAACTTACACACAGAAATAACTAGTCCGCTCTTATGCACAGGCCATGGCTACTAAATGGTGGCCTGGGACAAGATATCGGCATATATCAGAGATGACCACCGTCTAGGTCAGACCCAGCTTCTGTCCACCACCACCCACCCGACTGTAAGCATCGGTGCTTTACAAGGGTCCTGTTGTCTTAACTCAAGCTTGTTACCCTCTTAAAATACTCTGCGTGCTGCTGAAGCATCTTGCGACCTCTGTTGTATAGCTGTGGAGGCTTAAGTCCGATGTTCGGTGGAGAATCCGGGGGAGGTAGCCCATCCCATAGACCGCAGTCCGTGAAGGTCGGCCTGACCTGTCATCCCTGCTCTATTACGTTATCCCTGGAGATTGGGGCGGCTCCTATAGGCTGATAACACCTCAACTCTAATGGCTTGCAGATTAAAAATTTACGAGCCCTGGCATTGTATTACCTGTAATGGGGGATGGGGCCGATCTCTTGATACCGTGGACCACCAAGTTTTTCTATAATTTGTGATAAATGCTTGTGATCATGTATTGGGAGTCTATATTTCAGGTTGGTCTGCGCCCACCCTTTGTTCTTCGGAGGGGGCTGCGCCCACCCTTTGTTCTTCGGGAGTGTCTGCACTCGCCCTTCGTTCTTCGGGAGTGTATGCGTCCACCCTTTGTTCTTCGGGAGTGTATGCGTCCACCCTTTGTTCTTCGGGAGTGTCTGCACCCGCCCTTTGTTCTTCAGGAGTGTCTGCGCTTGCCCTTTGTTCTTCGGAGGTGTCTACGCCTGCCCTTTGTTCTTTGGGAGTGTCTGTGCCCACCCTTTGTTCTTCAGGAGTGTCTGCACCCACCCTTTGTTCTTCGGGAGTGTCCTCGCCCTCCCTCTGTTCTTCGGGAGTGTCCTCGCCCGCCTTTTGTTCTTCAGGAGTGTCGGCAACCACCCTTTGTTCTTCGGGAGGATCGCCGGGCGCCCTTTGTTCTTTGGCAGGATCGCCAGCCGCCCTTTGTTCTCTACCAGGGTCGCCGGCCGCCCTCTGTTCTCTGCCAGCCGCCATTTGTTCTTCGGCAGGGTCTCCAGCCGCCCGTTGTACTTTGGCAGGGTCGCCGTCCGCCCGTTGTTTTTCGGCAGGGTCGCCGGCCGCCCTTTGTTCTCTGCCAGGGTCGCCGGCCACCCTTTGTTTTTCAGGAGGGTCGCCGGTCGCTCTTAGCCCTCTGGCAGGGTCGGCGTTTACCTTTTGTTAGCCTGTATTAGACCTGGGGAATGGATATAATCGGTGTCACACACTTGCCTTTGTGTATGAGCCATGACTGGGACATGTCAAGTCTTGACATCTTGCACTCTGTGTACTGGGAAAAAACTGGTTTTCACCAGTGCGTGCTGTCTTCTGAAAAAATACTGAATGCAATAACGGGGGGGCGATACATGTGTCCAACAAGGTTCTTGTCTTATGGTCAGTGTGTCCTCTCCCCTCACCCTTCCAGTATCGGACAGATTTGGATTTGAGCAGCGCCTCTCTGAACTCTGCGTGGCCTTGTCCTGCCGCTGCCAGTAACTGCCCTCCCCACGAGCCGGAGCTGCAGCAGTTTGGGTCCCAGAGCGTGCGGCGTGTTTACCTAGAGTTACAATTACCCTGATCTCTGCCTGACACTCGGCTGAACCGGACCCAGATGAGGAGACAGATGAAGCAGGAGTTTGTACCGGATCACTGACAGGTGCAGTGTGAGTGAAGAGCGGCTCAGTGACAGGTGCAGCGTGAGTGGAGAGCGGCTCACTGACAGGTGCAGCGAGAGTGGAGAGCGGCTCACTGACAGGTGCAGCGAGAGTGGAGAGCGGCTCACTGACAGGTGCAGCGAGAGTGGAGAGCGGCTCACTGACAGGTGCAGCGGGAGTGGAGAGCGGCTCACTGACGGGTGCAGCGTGAGTGGAGAGCGGCTCACTGACAGGTGCAGCGTGAGTGGAGAGCGGATCACTGACAGGTACAGCATGAGTGGAGAGCGGATCACTGACAGATGCAGCGTGAGTGGAGAGCGGATCACTGACAGGTGCAGCGTGAGTGGAGAGCGGATCACTGACAGGTGCAGCGTGAGTGGAGAGCGGATCACACAAGTGTAGCGGGAGTGGAGAGCGGATCACTGACAGGTGCAGCAGGAGTGGAGAGCGGATCACTGACGGGCAGGGAGAGTGGAGAGCGGATCACTGACAGGTGCAGCGGGAGTGGAGAGCTGATCACTGACAGGTGCAGCGGGAGTGGAGAGCTGATCACTGACAGGTGCAGCGGGAGTGGAGAGCGGATCACTGACAGGTGCAGCGGGATTGGAGAGAGCGGATCACTGACAGGTGCAGCGGGAGTGGAGAGCGGATCACTGACAGATGCAGGGGGAGTGGTGAGTGGATCCTCCTGTGCCTGTGATTGGAGGATCACCAGAAGGTGCACCGCTTACAGGTGGCAGAATTTAATAATCGGTCACATTTCAGCCCCGCCGGCTTTAACCGTTTGCTGATTGCAGCATTTTTTAGAGTTTGAGGCAATTGCATATATAGCAGTTCCGCAATGTGTGGTCTGGCATCATCCAGAAGTAGAGCAGCCGCTGTGACCGCGGAGCGTACTGGTAAGTTCAGGGGGTCCTCGCCTCCGTCCTTTGGGCGATTGCCGTACATGCATTCTCACACGTGTCAGTAAAGGTCAGGCTGTTTGTAGTAGATTTTGTGCTTTTCTGGTAATTGGCTGATCCCCGCAGCGATATCTCGGGTCTTCTGTGTGTTTTCCTGGGGTTGAGGGAATCTGCATACATCAGGAAATGGCGAGGGGCCGCACAAGGCATTATTAAGTTTCCCCAATAGGAAGGAGTCCAATTAGTGCACTGTACATATCGCCCTGAACTCTCCCTGGCCTCCCTGCACCCTGCGTGAACTGGATTTTATGTGTCTGCAGGAACAGATAGGAAGGGGTGAAAGGCAAGGCTGCGGCCGCAGCGAGATCCTGAGCGGGGGATGGGTGGACTTTACTTCGTAAACTTTTAAACCTGCAGATATAGGGCGGCCTGATAAATGTTTATGGCCTGTGCATGATTATAGGCGTAGCATCATCATCAGAACGTGGCTGCTTCCATGCTGGCGTACCGCTGGCCCCGCACAGGTCACCTGAGCACCGGCCGTAAACCTGACCCGTTCATACCACCCGCCGGATCTGCCAAAGTCACCGGGTCGGGATGTATCAGTGTGAGGTCAGGCTTCATTACAGCCGCCAGCAATGTCCATCCCTGCACAAGGGCAAGCAGAGATACAGTGGCATGTAAGTTTGTGCACCCCTGGTCAAAATTACTGTTATTGTGAACAGTGATGCAAGTTGAAGATGATATGATCTCTAAAGGGCCTAAAGTTACAGATGACACATTTTCTTTGTATTTTAGGAAAATGTATATATTTTTTCATTTTTTACATTTTAAAAATGACAAAAAGAAAAATGAGCAGATGCAGCTGAATCTGCCCTAACTAAAGTGACCAATGACCTACTAACCGCCAAGAGCAAGCGACACTACTCTATCCTCCTCCTCCTGGACCTGTCTTCTGCCCTCGACACTGTGGACCACTCCCTCCTGCTCCAGATTCTCTCATCTCTTGGCATCACAGACTTGGCCCTATCCTGGATCTCGTCATAGCTAACAGACCGAACATTCAGTGTCTCCCTCTCCCACACCACCTCCTCACCTCGCCCCTTGTCTGTCAGTGTTCCTCAAGGCTCAGTCCTAGGGCCTCTGCTCTTCTCCATCTACACCTTAGGTCTGGGACAGCTCATAGAATCCCACGGTCTACGCCGATGACACGCAGATCTACCTATCCGGACCTGACCTCACCTCCTTACTTACCAAAATCCCACACTGTCTGTCTGCTATCTCGGCCTTCTTTTCTGCTCGTTTTCTAAAACTAAACATGGACAAAACAGAATTCATCATCTTTCCCCCCATCTCACTCTACCCCTCCACCAGACCTATCCATCAATGTCAATGGCTGCTCACTTTCCCCAGTCCCACACGCCCGGTGCCTCGGGGTGATCCTTGACTCTGCCCTCTCTTTCAAGCCTCATATCCAAGCCCTTGCCTCCTCCTGCCGACTCGAACTCAAAAATATTTCCCGTATCCGTGCTCTCCTTGGCCATGAAACCACTAAAACGCTAGTGCACGCCCTTATCATCTCCCACCTCGACTACTGCAACCTCCTACTCTCTGGCCTCCCCTCTAGCACTCTGGCACCACTCCAATCCATCCTAAACTTTGCTGCCCGACTAATCCACCTGTCTCCCCATTATTCCCCAGCCTCTCCCCTATGCCAAGCCCTTCACTGGCTTCCTATTGCCCAGAGACTCCAGTACAAAACCCTTACTATGACATACAAAGCCATCCACATCCTGTCTCCTCCATTCATCTGTGACATGATCTCCTGGTACTTTACCACATGCAACCTTCAATCCTCTCAAGATCTCCTTCTCCACTCCCCTCTTATCTCTTCTTCCCTCAACCGCATCCAAGACTTCTCCCGTGCTTCCCCCCCTGGAACTCTCTACCCCAACACATCAGACTCTCGCCTACCATAGAAACCTTCAAGAAGAACCTGAAGACCCACCTCTACCGACAAGCCTACAACCTGCTGTGACAACCAGCTCTACCCTCTCCGTGTATCCTCACCCATCCCCTGTAGACTGTGAGCCCTTGCGGGCCGGGTCCTCTCTCCTGTACTTGTGTGTGCCTTGTTTTGCTCATGTTTATTGTACTTGTCTATATTTGCCCCTTTCACATGTAAAGCACCATGGAAAAAATGGCGCTATATAAATGTATAATAATAAAATGCAAAAGTTTGGGCACCCTGCATGGTTAGTACCTAGTAGCACCCCTTTTGCAAGTATCACAGCTTGTAAACACTTTCAATAGCCAGAGAGGAATCTTTCAGGTCTTGTGTGAGTGATTTTCCTCTGTTCTTCCTTGGACAATTCCTCCAGTTCTGTGAGTTTCCTGGGTCGTCTTCCATCTTCTGCTATTTTGAGGTCTAGCCACAGATTTTCAATGATGTTCAGATCAGGGGACTGAGGGCCATTGTGCAACCTTCAGCTTGAGGCTTTTGAGGTCGTCTGTTGTGGATTGTGAAGTGTGTTTAGGATCATTCTCTATTTGTAGATGCCGTCCTCTTCCTCTTTTCACCTTCAGCTTTTTTACAGATGGTTTTATGTTTGCATCAAGAATTTGTTGAAATTTTGTTGAATCCATTCTTCACTCTACCCGTGAAGTGTTCCCTGTGCCATTGGCTGCAACACAACCCCAAAGCATGATTGATAACCATCTCAATGCTTAATGGTTGGCGAGATGTTCTTTCCCTGAAATTCTCCTCCCTTTTTTCTCCACAAATAACCTTTGATCATTGTGGCCAAAAATTTCTATTTTATCCTCATCAGTCCACAGGACTTGTTTCCATAATGCATCAGGCTTGTTTTTTTTTTTTTGCATGCTTCTGATTTTGAATTTTATGGTGAGGACGCAGGAGAGGTTTTCTTCTGATGACTCTTCCATGAAGGCCATATTTGTGCGGGTATACAGTAGAACAATGTACCAAAACTCCAGTGTCTGCTAAATCTTTCTGAAGGTCTTTTGCAGTCATGCAAGGGTTCTGATTTTGCAATCCTAAGAGCAGCTCTCACTGAAATCGTTATTCCTATGCCTCTACCCTATACACTGGTTACTCATCCACTCCAGAATCCAGTACAAGCTTATTACCCTCACCCACAAAGCACTCCATGGCTCAGCTCCACCCTACATCTCCCTCATCTCAGCCTACCACCCTACCCGTGCCCTCCGCTCCGCTAATGACCTCAGGTTAGCATCCTCAATAATCAGAACCTCCCACTCCCGTCTCCAAGACATTTCACGTGCTGCGCCAATTCTTTGGAATGCTCTACCCAGATTAACACAATCAATCCCAAATCCACACAGTTTTAAAAGTGCCTTAAAAATGTGCCCTAAAATTTGTTCAGACTGGCCTACTGTCTCAGTGCATTAACCTAACTATTCCTGTGTTGCCCATTCAACATTTTTACCATAATCAGGTTCCTCGCATCATGTTCTCATACACTTTATGCAGTTAATAGCCTCTGTGTCTGTACTGCTACATACTTAGGCTGATAACCGGTTCATGCAGCTTTACATGAACACCCGATCCTTACACTATGGCTGGTCCAAACAACGAAAGCAATTGTTACCATCCACCTCTCGTGTCTGCCCTTATTCCTCATAGGTTGTAAGCTTGGGAGCAGGAGGACCCTCACTCCTCTTGTTTAATGTTTTGATCTATGTGTTCATTGTTATGCTGTAATGTCTATTGTCTGTACAAGTCCCCTCTAAAATGTAAAGTGCTGCGGAATATGTTGGCGCTATAGAAATAAAATGATTATTATTAAATTTCGCTTGGTCTTCCAGACCTTATCTTGACCTCCACTGTTCCTGGTATCTGCCTTTTCTTAATTGCCTTTTGAACTGAGGAAAAGACTTGAAATTTTTCTTTGTCTAAAATACAAAGGAAATATGTCATCTGTAACTTTAGCCCTTTTAGAGATCATTTCATCTTCAACTTGCTTAATTCATCAGAATAACAGTAATTTTGACCAGGGGTGCACAAACTTTTACATGCCACTGTATAAGGTGCATAGGTTACGCGGGTCTTCCAGCCATACATATGGGCCATCGGCTTGTGATCAGTGCGGGTGTGAGAACGACTCCTCTTTCATACTTCAGTCTTTTGGCGTCAGTTTGAAACCGCCATTTTCGTCAAATAGCGGATCCGCCATTTTTTTTGGGCGGATCCGCTATTTTCCCATAGACATGCATTAGCGACGGATTGTGGCTGATGGTCGTCCGTTCCATCCGCCATGTGACGGATCCGTCGAGATATGGCTGACGTTATCTAGACATTGACGGACATTATAACGTTTTTTGTCTGCGCCGAAATGGCGGTTCGCGACATATCCGTCGCGTCCGCCATTCCATAGAATAGCCGCCTATGGGCGACGGATCCGTCGCGACCGTCATTTCGGCGGATCCGTCGCCCCAATCCGCTTTTTCAATTGCGCATGCTCCAAAAAGTAGATACTTTTCCCAGACCACCCCCAAGTAACTGATCCGTCAAAAAAAACGGATCCGTTAGAACCGTTTTCTCAACAATTGTGACGGAACCGTCGATCCGTCACTATGTCGGAGGTGACTGACGCCAAACAAGTGAAGTGTGAAAGAAGCCTAAGAAGCAGTGACCGGTCTGGCGCCTTGTTCACACCCGGTACAACCGCTGCAGTTTACCCTACCAGCGTACTCTGTGTGTTTCTATGATACCAAGACTACATTCGACAGACATCACCATGGATGTGACATGTCCATCAGCGCAGATTTCTCCACCTCCAGTGCAAATTAAATGGCGAGTAGCCTCCACAGCTTGATACCAATATTGCCGCTGCACAAATCTGCACAAATATGTTGTGTGTGAACATGGCCTCCCATAAGAAGAGGCGCAGTACTGCACCAGATTTGCATCACTTTCCTTCTCTGGACTAGGGCGGCCCAGAAGTCGGGCATCCTTTCCGTATTTTACTAGGGGTTGTCTCAAGCTCTTAAAATTCTAAAGAACTTTCCACATGGCACTTTGCCATTTACCTCTTTCCTCAGTGAGGAGGGTATGTATCTTGCAGGCTCTTAGTCTGCTGCGGTGCTGTGACGAGCTCGATCCGACCAGCCTCATTGCCCCTCCAATGTAACAGAGGCAAAGCTTCCTCTGCTAGCTGCATGGGAGAGTGGTCAGTAGCACCATCATGCCGCCAGTCCGAAATTATGAACGTTCAAGAGTTCACTGGCAACCAGGAAGAAGGGAGTAATGCACCCCTGAAGAAACCGCATGCGAAACCCCACTAAGCACCCAAATAAGTAATCTGGTCCCTGCAGAGCTCCAATCCCCCCGCCAGGCAAGCAAACAGAGCACCCTCAGGGCTGGGAACCCTGCAAAGAACGTTAAGGAGGAGCCTCAGAGTGACCCCATTATTCTCATCGCTGTGGGAGGTCCGTACCACCAGTGACAGATCAGTGCCAGTCCTTCCCGGCTATCTCCCTTTGGCTTTCGTTGGAGACCATTTGGTCGGGACATCTTGTACTGTGAAGGATGGACCACCGTTGCACCCTCCTCCTGGACAAACTGCATTGGTCCAGACATAATTCTGAACTCACATGGGCATCAGGCCGAGCAAACAGGTAGACCCTGGCCTTCAAGCTCTCTACCTGTGCTATCACCTGGTAGCTACACACGGCCTGCTGGGCAATTGCACCCATCTCACCTCTGGCCGGTGACCATTCCAGTTATGCCATCATATGGTGAGCTGGCATCTGCATTTTTTTTAGCTATAGTAGTATCGTCTGTAACTGTGGTCTGCAGATCGCTATTGTGAGACCACCAGCATTCTCTCGGGGCATGATAGTGGAATACCGGACTGACTCAACTTGCTTCTCACCAGGGATGATTTCCAGGGAGGTGCATGGCTTCTGATTGTCTCCCAGGAGGACCTTCCTCTACAATAGACGCCCCCCACTGAGAAGAACGTGTCTTTTGTCCCCGCACAATGCCCCATTTCCTCACTCCAGGTGTATGGGGGGTAATGAGGAATAGCTGTGTGCTGAGCAGTGTACATGTGTATGGGGGTAATGAGGAATAGCTGTGGGCTGAGCGGTGCGTACATGTGTATGGGGTAATGAGGAATAGCTGTGTGCTGAGCGGTGTGTGTATGTGTATGGGGGTAATGAGGAATAGCTGTGTGCTGAGCGGTGTGTACATGTGTATGGGGGGTAATGAGGAATAGCTGTGTGCTGAGCGGTGTGTACATGTGTATGGGGGTAATGAGGAATAGCTGTGTGCTGAGCGGTGTGTACATGTGTATGGGGGGTAATGAGGAATAGCTGTGTGCTGAGCGGTGCGTACATGTGTATGGGGTAATGAGGAATAGCTGTGTGCTGAGCGGTGTGTGTATATGTATGGGGGTAATGAGGAATAGCTGTGTGCTGAGCGGTGTGTACATGTGTATGGGGGTAATGAGGAATAGCTGTGTGCTGAGCGGTGCGTACATGTGTATGGGGGGGTAATGAGGAATAGCTGTGTGCTGAGCGGTGTGTGTATGTGTATGGGGGTAATGAGGAATAGCTGTGTGCTGAGCGGTGTGTACATGTGTATGGGGGGTAATGAGGAATAGCTGTGTGCTGAGCGGTGTGTACATGTGTATGGGGGGTAATGAGGAATAGCTGTGTGCTGAGCGGTGTGTACATGTGTATGGGGGTAATGAGGAATAGCTGTGTGCTGAGCGGTGCGTACATGTGTATGGGGGTAATGAGGAATAGCTGTGTGCTGAGCGGTGTGTACATGTGTATGGGGGGTAATGAGGAATAGCTGTGTGCTGAGCGGTGTGTACATGTGTATGGGGGGTAATGAGGAATAGCTGTGTGCTGAGCGGTGTGTGTATATGTATGGGGGTAATGAGGAATAGCTGTGTGCTGAGCGGTGTGTACATGTGTATGGGGGTAATGAGGAATAGCTGTGTGCTGAGCGGTGCGTACATGTGTATGGGGGGGTAATGAGGAATAGCTGTGTGCTGAGCGGTGTGTGTATGTGTATGGGGGTAATGAGGAATAGCTGTGTGCTGAGCGGTGTGTACATGTGTATGGGGGGTAATGAGGAATAGCTGTGTGCTGAGCGGTGTGTACATGTGTATGGGGGGTAATGAGGAATAGCTGTGTGCTGAGCGGTGTGTACATGTGTATGGGGGTAATGAGGAATAGCTGTGTGCTGAGCGGTGCGTACATGTGTATGGGGGTAATGAGGAATAGCTGTGTGCTGAGCGGTGTGTACATGTGTATGGGGGGTAATGAGGAATAGCTGTGTGCTGAGCGGTGTGTACATGTGTATGGGGGGTAATGAGGAATAGCTGTGTGCTGAGCGGTGTGTACATGTGTATGGGGGTAATGAGGAATAGCTGTGTGCTGAGCAGTGTACATGTGTATGGGGGTAATGAGGAATAGCTGTGTGCTGAGCGGTGTGTACATGTGTATGGGGGGTAATGAGGAATAGCTGTGTGCTGAGCGGTGCGTACATGTGTATGGGGGGTAATGAGGAATAGCTGTGTGCTGAGCGGTGTGTACATGTGTATGGGGGTAATGAGGAATAGCTGTGTGCTGAGCGGTGCGTACATGTGTATGGGGGGTAATGAGGAATAGCTGTGCGCTGAGCGGTGCGTACATGTGTATGGGGGGGTAATGAGGAATAGCTGTGTGCTGAGCGGTGCGTACATGTGTATGGGGGGTAATGAGGAATAGCTGTGTGCTGAGCGGTGTGTGTATGTGTATGGGGGGTAATGAGGAATAGCTGTGTGCTGAGCGGTGCGTACATGTGTATGGGGGGTAATGAGGAATAGCTGTGTGCTGAGCGGTGCGTACATGTGTATGGGGGGTAATGAGGAATAGCTGTGTGCTGAGCGGTGCGTGCATGTGTATGGGGGTAATGAGGAATATGTGATTCTGATTCCTGAGAACGCTCGTTTCCGATTACCAGGTGGTATAAATCCGTTCTTTCGGGAATATACTCGAGGACGGGAATACTATCAGTGTTCACGGGTCACCTTTGCTCCGAGCACTGGTTAGCCTTGCTAACTGTCACCCTGATTTTCTTAGTGCCCTGACGCGTTTCGGGTGCATCAGTGTGTCTTACACATTGTGCACAGTCCAGAAGTGTCACAGTCCTGCAGGAATCGGGCCTCAGTGCCGGTTATATGCTTTTATTGAGAACGCTTCCCTCACTGGTTTCTCAGGCTCCTCCAGGAGCGAGCAGAGCAGGAAGCGGTGACTTGCAGCCTGGATAAAGTTGTTAAACCTAATCCTTCAGATAAGAAGAGTGAACTTTGCCTGGCCCCCTGGCAGTCTGGCTGACCTCCTCCCAGCTAAAGGCTGGGGACAGCCCAGGTGGGACAACTTTCTCCAGCTTCTGGGTGATAAGGGTGACCCGCACCTGACCCTTCTGCATCTTCCCCCGATAAGAGCCAGCAGTGCTGCTGTCAGGCTGTAAACTCTATCAGTATGTGTGCACCAGGCGAGAACTTACCATGACCTTTCGGGGAAACTGGAGGAAGGCCAAGAGTCAAGGTCTGACCCATCATCACTTCCCGCTGCACCGCACAGACAGGTGCACGGCCTGCCCTGGAGTCCAGGTCCATTGTTCTGCAGGTGACAGCATTATTTATGCAGAGGGAATAACAAGGAGCAGCCGGTGGCATCGCGGAAACCTCTACAACGTTATACTGTTCTCCACAGTGATTACTGTCCTGGGCCAGAGCGGCTGGAGCTGTGCCGAATTTACCGTCTGACGTCTTAGACCCTTTCCCCTTCACCAGTATCTCACACGCACATTCTACAACCTCCGATGAACTTCAGACCTGTCCAGCGAAGAATGTGTCCAAAATTCAGCCTGAAATTCTGGTGTATTTTGCTTTTCTTTCGATCTGTATTTCTGTTTTTTTTTTCTCTAATGTTTGTAAGATTTCTTCTTGCTGTCAGTTAATGAAAACTTGCTTGACACCCAAAGGCCTAAAACTTTTGAAGCCATAGAGCCATGCTCCACGTGCCGAAAAGCTGCTTATTTTCTGCGGGTGGTTTCCAAACCAAAAACGCAATGGCAAGCTGCCGATTATTAGGTATTTTCTGCTTTTTTATGCTTTATCCCATTTTTTTATCTGTTTTTGGTGTTGCTTTGACACAGCTTTTGAGTTACAAGCGAGCCTTGTAGAATATGAAGATTGCAAGTTTATTGAGCCGCAACCAAAAACAATATCCATACGGATTTCCTGTCACGTAAGGTAATTATCTCCCGTGCGGTTGTCGGGAGGTGCATGTAACCTGAGCGCTCCGCAGCTTTGCCGTAACTAATGAAGGAAAGCCCCTGTCGTTATCTCACCACCGGCCTGTAAACTTATCTACGTGCACTTTCCAGTGAACGCTCAAGAGTTGAATCTTGGGTTAATTACACGTGTTTTACAAGTCTATAAAAATGTTATGATGCCGACGCGTAAAGCCGCTTACGAGGAATCACTTGTCAATCAGTGGAAGACTAAACAGCGGCAAGACACAAATAGCCGAGCTCCTGCGATACATGACGTGCCTGCCAGTCTGTTATGGCTGACACCTGCCGTGACGCACAGCCATCATCAGAAGAAAATGTTGGCGTAAGCGGAGACCGTTGTCTAAGATGATGTGGTCAATGTATATTAGCGGACGGCAAGAGAGAACTCAATACAAGGAGCGCACATTTACTCTTCACTTCTGTTTTTTGAAGTTTACTTTCTGGACCTTTGTAAATACAAATGTGTGACTGAGACTTCTCTTGTGCTGCCCTTCCCTCACGTAACCTCCTTCCATACATGACTGAGACTTCTCTTGTGCTACCCTTCCCTCACATAACCTCCTTCCATACATGGCTGAGACTTCTCTTGTGCTGCCCTTCCCTCACGTACCCTCCTTCCATACATGACTGAGACTTCTCTTGTGCTGCCCTTCCCTCACATAACCTCCTTCCATGCATGCCTTAGACTTCTCTTGTGCTGCCCTTCCCTCACATAACCTCCTTCCATACATGACAGAGACTTCTCTTGTGCTGCCCTTCCCTCACATACCCTCCTTCCATACATGGCTGAGACTTCTCTTGTGCTGCCCTTCCCTCACTCACATAACCTCCTTCCATACATGACTGAGGCTTCTCTTGTGCTGCCCTTCCCTCACGTAACCTCCTTCCATACATGCCTGAGACTTCTCTTGTGCTGCCCTTCCCTCACATAACGTCCTTCCATACATGACTGAGACTTCTCTTGTGCTGCCCTTCCCTCACATAACCTCCTTCCATGCATGCCTTAGACTTCTCTTGTGCTGCCCTTCCCTCACATAACCTCCTTCCATACATGACAGAGACTTCTCTTGTGCTACCCTTCCCTCACATAACCTCCTTCCATACATGACAGAGACTTCTCTTGTGCTGCCCTTCCCTCACATAACCTCCTTCCATACATGACTGAGACTTCTCTTGTGCTGCCCTTCCCTCACATAACCTCCTTCCATACATGCCTGAGACTTCTCTTGTGCTGCCTTTCCCTCACATAACCTCCTTCCATACATGACTGAGACTTCTCTTGTGCTGCCCTTCCCTCACATAACCTCCTTCCATACATGACTGAGACTTCTCTTGTGCTGCCCTTCCCTCACATAACCTCCTTCTATACATGCCTTAGACTTCTCTTGTACTGCCCTTCCCTCACATAACCTCCTTCCATACATGACAGAGACTTCTCTTGTACTACCCTTCCCTCACATAACCTCCTTCCATACATGCCTGAGACTTCTCTTGTGCTGCCCTTCCCTCACTCACATAACCTCCTTCCATACATGACTGAGGCTTCTCTTGTGCTGCCCTTCCCTCACGTAACCTCCTTCCATACATGCCTGAGACTTCTCTTGTGCTGCCCTTCCCTCACATAACCTCCTTCCATACATGACTGAGACTTCTCTTGTGCTGCCCTTCCCTCACATAACGTCCTTCCATACATGACTGAGACTTCTCTTGTGCTGCCCTTCCCTCACATAACCTCCTTCCATACATGACTGAGACTTCTCTTGTGCTGCCCTTCCCTCACATAACCTCCTTCCATACATGACAGAGACTTCTCTTGTGCTACCCTTCCCTCACATAACCTCCTTCCATACATGACTGAGACTTCTCTTGTGCTGCCCTTCCCTCACATAACCTCCTTCCATACATGACTGAGACTTCTCTTGTGCTACCCTTCCCTCACATAACCTCCTTCCATACATGACTGAGACTTCTCTTGTGCTGCCCTTCCCTCACATAACCTCCTTCCATACATGACTGAGACTTCTCTTGTGCTGCCCTTCCCTCACATAACCTCCTTCCATACATGACTGAGACTTCTCTTGTGCTGCCCTTCCCTCACATAACCTCCTTCCATACATGACTGAGACTTCTCTTGTGCTGCCCTTCCCTCACATAACCTCCTTCCATACATGAGAGACTTCTCTTGTGCTGCCCTTCCCTCACATAACCTCCTTCCATACATGACTGAGACTTCTCTTGTGCTGCCCTTCCCTCACATAACCTCCTTCTATACATGCCTTAGACTTCTCTTGTACTACCCTTCCCTCACATAACCTCCTTCCATACATGACTGAGACTTCTCTCGTGCTGCCCTTCCCTCACATAACCTCCTTCTATACATGACTGAGACTTCTCTTGTGCTGCCCTTCTCTCACATAACCTCCTTCCATACATGACTGAGACTTCTCTTGTGCTGCCCTTCCCTCACATAACCTCCTTCCATACAAGACTGAGACTTTTCTTGTGCTGCCCTTCCCTCGCATAACCTCCTTCCATACAAGACTGAGACTTCTCTTGTGCTGCCCTTCCCTCACATAACCTCCTTCCATACATGACTGAGACTTCTCTTGTGCTGCCCTTCCCTCACATAACCTCCTTCCATACAAGACTGAGACTTTTCTTGTGCTGCCCTTCCCTCGCATAACCTCCTTCCATACAAGACTGAGACTTCTCTTGTGCTGCCCTTCCCTCGCATAACCTCCTTCCATACAAGACTGAGACGTCTCTTGTTCTGCCCTTCCCTCGCATAACCTCCTTCTATACATGCCTTAGACTTCTCTTGTACTGCCCTTCCCTCACATAACCTCCTTCCATACATGCCTTAGACTTCTCTTGTGCTGCCCTTCCCTCGCATAACCTCCTTCCATACAAGACTGAGACTTCTCTTGTGCTGCCCTTCCCTCGCATAACCTCCTTCCATACAAGACTGAGACGTCTCTTGTTCTGCCCTTCCCTCGCATAACCTACTTCTATACATGCCTTAGACTTCTCTTGTGCTGCCCTTCCCTCGCATAACCTCCTTCCATACAAGACTGAGACGTCTCTTGTTCTGCCCTTCCCTCACATAACCTCCTTCCATACAAGACTGAGACTTCTCTTGTGCTGCCCTTCCCTCGCATAACCTCCTTCCATACAAGACTTCTCTTGTTCTGCCCTTCCCTCACATAACCTCCTTCCATACATGACTGAGACTTCTCTTGTGCTGCCCTTCCCTCACATAACCTCCTTCCATACAAGACTGAGACGTCTCTTGTTCTGCCCTTCCCTCGCATAACCTCCTTCTATACATGCCTTAGACTTCTCTTGTACTGCCCTTCCCTCACATAACCTCCTTCCATACATGCCTTAGACTTCTCTTGTGCTGCCCTTCCCTCGCATAACCTCCTTCCATACAAGACTGAGACTTCTCTTGTGCTGCCCTTCCCTCGCATAACCTCCTTCCATACAAGACTGAGACTTCTCTTGTTCTGCCCTTCCCTCACATAACCTCCTTCCATACAAGACTGAGACGTCTCTTGTTCTGCCCTTCCCTCACATAACCTCCTTCCATACATGACTGAGACTTCTCTTGTGCTGCCCTTCCCTCACATAACCTCCTTCCATACATGACTGAAACTTCTCTTGTTCTGCCCTTCTCTATCGTAATCTCCTCCTTTATCGGGCTGAGACTTCTCTTGTTCTGCCCTTCTCTATCGTAATCTCCTCCTTTATCGGGCTGAGACTTCTCTTGTTCTGCCCTTCTCTCTCTCGTAACTTTCTCCTATATAGGACTGAGACTTCTCTTTAGCTTTTTTCCTGTAAATGGTGTGGTCAGTAATAAAAACTAGTAAGTACTTGCTTTTAACTGATCACGCATGATTTGGCATAGACACATCAGCTGGTTCAAGTCCTCTCTTACCCTCAGCCTTCTTTTTTTTGAGTGAGGGGCTGCACAAGTCTCTGACCCCTTCTTTGCCCTCCTTACCAGTTATCCTGTCACTTAGAGCACATTTGTCTCTAACTGCCACCTGGTGAATAATTGTCCTGTACTAATGACTCACTTATGATTTCCTACCAGTGAACTCTATTTGTGTGCTGTTTGCTGTTGTTTTTTCTCAAAATTAATAATGGCCGTGCCTGATCGAAGTATTACCTCTGAGAACTCCTATCAACGCAAGTCCCCTGAACTCCCACTGGTGTTTCCTCGGCTGTAAGACCGTGGCCAAGAAGAATTGGTTGGAGTGGCAGGTAGCACATAAGTCTGTTACACTGATGATGATAACCAACTGATGTGCTTGGCTGTCTTCTGGTATCTTCAGTGTCATGGGCTTGTGAAGAGCAACAGGGATGGGACCTGCTGCTCCATCTTCTCCAATGGTCACAAGTCCTTTGTTCTGCTGATCAGTATTGCTCATAGTTGAAGAATCCAAACCGATGTAATCATGATCACTGAACCATGGGGTAGGTGATAACTTTAGACTGGATTACCCCTTTTAATGCAGTTATCACTTCTAAAACTGCATTAAAATGGTTTGTACCCTGGTATTGGTTGTCAGGCTTGTGTGGCATAGTTTGGTGTTATCTACTAGTCCTATGGCTCTTAAAGCTTGTGTTTGTTTGTTCTATAATTCTTAACCTGGTGTGTCCTGCTAGTCCTATGGTTGTTCACATGGAGTTTACTGCCAGTCGTATGATTCTTGACTTAGTTAGTGACTTAACTTCTACCAGTTGTATGATTCTTAGTTTGGCATCTTCTGCTAGTTCTACAGTTCTTAGCCTTATGTATTTTCTGCAAGTACTATGAATCTTAGCTTGGTGTCTTCTCTAAATTCTACATTCTAAGCTTGATGCCTACTGTTAGGCCTTCGTTCTTAACTTGATGCCTTCTGTTAGTCCTACATTCTTATCTTGGAGTCTACTGTCAGTTCTGTGGCTTAACTTGGTGTTTTCTGTCAGTCCTACGTTCTTAGCTTGGTGTCTTCTGTCAGTTCTATGGCTTAACTTGATGTCCTTTCAGTCCTACATTCTTAGCTTGGTATCTTCTATCAGTCCTACATTCTTAGCTTGGTGTCTTCTGTCAGTTCTATGGCTTAACTTGATGTCCTTTCAGGCCTACATTCTTAGCTTGGTGTCTTCTATCAGTCCTACATTATTAGCTTGGTGTCTTCTGTCAGTCCTATGTTCTTCAGAGTTAATGTAAGGTAGTCATTTAGGAGCTCTGAGGAGGCAGCCCCAGGGATAAGGGAAGTGCCAGGAACCGCTGCAGCTCCAGCCGAAAACCTCCAAAGGAGGATAGACACAGGGTTAAAAGTAGAAATCGGTCACAGGAGCGCTGGAAGGAGACACTGACACTGGATAAAGTTTAGCCACAACGCTTTTCAACGGACATGCTGTCTTCATCAGGTGGGAGTTTCAACTTTATCCAGTGTCAGTGTCTCCTCTCAGTGCTGCTGTGACCGATTTATACCTTTAACCTAGTCCTATGTTCTTAACTTGGTGTCTTCCGTCAGTCCTACGTTCTTAATAGTGATGAGCAAATATACTCGTTACTCAAGATTTCCCGAGCACACTCTGGTGTCCTCCGAGTATTTTTTTTAGTGCTCGGAGTTTTCGTTCTTATTGCCGCACTTAATGAGTTACATCTGTTAGCCAGCATAAGTACGTGTTTGGGTTATCTGGTTGCTAGGGAATCCCCACATGTACTTATGCTGGCCAATAGATTTAAATCATTCAGCTGCGGCAATAAAAACTAAAACTCCGAGCACTAAAAAATACTCGGAGGACACCGAAGCGTGCTTGGGAAATCGCGAGTAACGAGTATATTCGCTCATCACTAGTTCTTATCTTAATGCATTCTGCCAGTCCTACGTTCTTAGCTTGGTGTCTTCTATCAGTCCTACATTCTTAGCTTAGTGTCTTCTATCAGTCCTACATTCTTAGCTTGGTGTCTCCTGTCCGTCCTATGTTCTTAGCTTGGTGTCTTCTGTCAGTCCTACGTTCTTAACTTGGTGTCTTCTGTCAGTCCTACGTTCTTGGCTTGGTGCGTTCTGTCAGTCCTACGTTCATAGCTTGGTGTCTTTTGTCAGTCCTACATTCTTAGCTTGGTGTCTTCTGTTAGTCCATTGGTTGTTAACATTTCTGTCTTCTGTCAGTGCTATGGTTTTTAGCTTGGTGTTTTCTGTCCCTACTAAGGTTCTTGGCTCGGTGCCTACTGTCAGTCCTACGTTCTTTGCTTGTTGTTTTCTATCAGTCCTATGTTCTTAGCTTGGTGTCTTCTGTCAGTCCTACGTTCTTAGCTTAGTGTCTTCTGTAAGTCCATTCGTTAACTTTTCTATCTTCTGTCAGTTATACGGTTCTTAGCTTGGTGTCTATTGTCAGTCCTACTTTCTTAGCTTGGTGTCTTCTGTCAGTCCTACGTTCTTAGCTTGGTGTCTTTTGTCAGTCCTATATTCTTATCTTGGTGTCTTCTGTCAGTCCTACATTCTTGGCTTGGTGTCTTCTGTAAGTCCATTCGTTAACTTTTCTATCTTCTGTCAGTCCTACGTTCTTAGCTTGGTGTCTTCTGTCAGTCCTACGTTCTTAGCTTGGTGTCTATTGTCAGTCCTACTTTCTTAGCTTGGTGTCTTCTGTCAGTCCTACGTTCTTAGCTTGGTGTCTTTTGTCAGTCCTATATTCTTATCTTGGTGTCTTCTGTCAGTCCTACATTCTTGGCTTGGTGTCTTCTGTAAGTCCATTCGTTAACTTTTCTATCTTCTGTCAGTTATACGGTTCTTAGCTTGGTGTCTATTGTCAGTCCTACGTTCTTAGCTTGGTGTCTTTTGTCCTATGTTCTTAGCTTGGTGTCTTCTGTTAGTCCTACGTTCTTAGCTTGGTGTCTTCTGTTAGTCCATTGGTTAACTTTTCTGTCTTCTGTCAGTGCTACGGTTTTTAGCTTGGTGTCTCCTGTCAGTCCTGCGTTCGTAGCTTGGTGTCTCCTGTCAGTCCTATGTTCTTAGCTTGGCGTCTTCTGTCAGTCCTATGTTCTTAGCTTGGTGTCTTCTGTTAGTCCTACGTTTTTAGCTTCGTGCCTTCTCTCAGTTCTACGGTTCTTAACCTCGTGTCTTCTGCCGCATTTGTGGTTTTTCATCTGGTGTTTTCTGACAATCATAGAATACTTCATACAAGTAAATATAAGCACTTGCCTCTTTAAAGATGAAGATTATTACACAAGTTCTTGGCTTCGTGTAGAAGGGATTTAATCTAAGGATGAAGTTGGATTCCAAGTGCTAGTTGTCAGGCGTCTCAGCCGTGATTTGTATTGTAATTTGGTTTGCAGATTTTTTTTTCCAATCCAAAACTAACATGCAGAAAACAACCACTGGAGTTCAGAAGACTACAACCTGTACGTGGTGCAATAGCCGTGTGTATTTAGGGCCATATATGTCTCTATGGAGTCATGGCAGTCAGTGTATTTCTCCAGCCACATTGATATTTCCTATGATTTATTTTACTCAACTTATCATTATCAAACTCCATGTTAATCTGTTTCCAGTATGTGGAAACCAAAATGCTTCTGTATAACAGATGTGGGGGGGATCCTTGAAAATGCTGGTGGCAAGAAAAAGCTGCAAAATAAGGGTCAAGCAAGCATGTATAGTGTTGAGTCTATATAAGCAGTGTATTCAGGAGTTTACTGGATTGTTTAGGCACAATGTTAATTTTCTTTTTGGAAGCGATTCCAAATGTCTGTATTATTACCCCAACCCAGGAGTCAAATCATTTATTTTTTAAAATCTGACTTTAACTTTTAAGTTAACAGCAAGTCCTGTTTCTTACCCTGCTGTCTTCTGACAGTCATGTGGGTTCTTAGCTTTGTGTCTTCTGACAATCTTTTGTTTCTTAGCATGGTGTCTTCTGACAGTTTTGTGGTTGTTAGCATGCTGTCTTCTGAGAGCTCTATATTTCTCAACTTGGTGTCTTCTGACAGTCCTATGGTTCTTACCCTGGTGTCTTCTGACAATCCTGTGGTTCTTAGCCTGGTATCTTCTGACAGTCCTGTGGTTCTTAGCCTGGTATCTTCTGACAGTCCTGTGGTTCTTAGCCTGATATCTTTTGACAGTCTTGTGATTTTTTGCCTGGTATATTCTGATAGTCCTGTGGTTCTTAGCCTGATGTCTTCTAACAATCGTCCTGTGATTCTTAGCCTGTCTTTTGACAGTCCTGTGGTTCTTAGCCTGATATCTTCTGATTATCCTGTGGTTCTTAGCCTGATGTCTTCTAACAATCGTCCTGTGGTTCTTAGCCTGTCTTTTGACAGTCCTGTGGTTCTTAGTCTGATATCTTCTGATTATCCTGTGGTTCTTAGCCTGATGTCTTCTAACAATCGTCCTGTGGTTCTTAGCCTGTCTTTTGACAGTCCTGTGGTTCTTAGCCTGATACCTTCTGATTATCCTGTGGTTCTTAGCCTGATATCTTCTCATCATCCTGTGGTTCTTAGTCTGGTGTCTTCTCACTGTCCTGTGGGGTCTTTGCTTGGTGTCTTCCAACAATCTTGTGTTACTTAGCATGGTGTCTTATATACGACAGGACTATTATCCTTGGCGCTTTTCTGACTTTGCATGGTGTATCTGCTACTGTCTTTACCTTCACATACTCGGTATAGACCCTGTAGACTGTTGAGTTTTAGTAGGGCCCCCGTGTGTGCATCCACCGTCATTACGCTGCTGCATGTTGTCCTACATGGTGGGGCACCCACTTGCTCCACTACCCGCTGCCAGGTAGACTCCTGACACTAAGAGCTTTTCACTGCACTCGAGACGTTTGATCGCTCTCAGTGAACAATTCACAGCAGGAGTCACTGCCTCGGGGCACCATTTAGGTTTGGCAGGCAGGCGAGCCCGTCTGACAATTAGCTGAACATCAAACATTGAAAGAGGCAGCCTGCACACGGCGGTCATGCCAGTGATACTGTGGGACGATATGCCCAGATGCACGGGTAAAGCCTGGCACACTCACTGCACTTCTGGCTGAGATCTCCAGTGCGCTGTGAAACGCCACCCATCACCTCCATTCAGCATCTTGGAACTCTTTCCTCATTCCTCTGACCTGTGGCCTTATCTGTTTACCATCTACGCAAATACACTAGAACAGGCGGCAAATATTCCCCCAACCATTTGTGGCCGGGTTTAAACCTCGTGCTTGACAGATACATTACGGAGATGAGAGGGAAGATTCATTCTAAATGAGCTCCCATCATTCTCATCCTGCCTCGCGAGCTCCCCTCATTCTTGTCCTGCCTAATGGAGCTCCCCTCGTTCTTGTTCTGCCTAGCAGAGCTCCCCTCATTCTCATCCTGCCTCACAGAGCTCCTGACGTTCTTGTCCTGCCTCGCGGAGCGCTCCCCTCGTTCTCGTCCTGCCTCTTGGAGCTCCCAATGTTGTCGTCCTGCCTCTCGGCGCTCCCCTCATTCTCGTCTTGCCTCTCGGAGCTCCCCTCGTTCTCGTCCTGCCTCTCGGAGCTCCCCTTGTTCTCGTCGTGCCTCTCAGAGCTCCCCTTGTTCTCGTCGTGCCTCTCGGAGCTCCCCTCGTTCTCCTCGTGCCTCTCGGAGCTCCCCTCGTTCTCGTCGTGCCTCTCGGAGCTCCCCTCGTTCTCGTCCTGCCTCACGGAGCTCCCCTCGTTCTCGTCCTGCCTCACGGAGCTCCCCTCGTTCTCGTCCTGCCTCGCGGAGCTCCCCTCGTTCTCGTCCTGCCTCGCGGAGCTCCCCTCGTTCTCGTCGTGCCTCTGAGCTCCCCTCGTTCTCGTCGTGCCTCTCGGAGCTCCCCTCGTTCTCGTCCTGCCTCGCGGAGCTCCCCTCGTTCTCGTCCTGCCTCGCAAAGTTCCCCTCGTTCTTGTCCTGCCTCTCAGAGCTCCCCTCTCTGTCAGTCTGCCTCCTTTTCTATCTACTGGCTAACACGGTACCAAGTAGAGGCAGGTCGTGATTGTGCTCGGACACCACTGTACTGATAGTTCCCGGCTAGGTATGATCATGCTCGGACACAGCTGTAATGATCGTTCCCGGCTAGGTATGATCGTGCTCGGACACAGCTGTAATGAGCGTTCCCGGCCAGGTGTGATCGTGCTTGGACACAGCCCTAATGATTGTTCCCGCCAGATGTGATCGTGCTTGGACACAGCTGTAATGATCGTTCCTGGCCAGGTGTGATCGTGCTCGGACACAGCTGTAATGATCGTTCCCGGCCAGGTGTGATCGTGCTCGGACACAGCCCTAATGATCGTTCCCGGCCAGGTGTGATCGTGCTTGGACACAGCTGTAATGATCGTTCCTGGCCAGGTGTGATCGTGCTCAGACACAGCTGTAATGATCGTTCCCGGCCAGGTGTGATTGTGCTTGGACACAGCTGTAATGATCGTTCCCGGGCGGCCAGGTGTGATCGTGCTCGGACACAGCCCTAATGATCGTTCCCGGCCAGGTGTGATCGTGCTTGGACACAGCTGTAATGATCGTTCCCGGGCGGCCAGGTGTGATCGTGCTCAGACGCAGCTGTAATGATCGTTCTTGGCCAGGTGTGATCGTGCTCGGACACAGCCCTAATGATCGTTCCCGGCCAGGAGTGATCGGGCTCGGACACCGCTGTATTGATAGTTCCCAGCTAGGTGTGATCGTGCTCGGACACAGCCCTAATGATTGTTCCCGGCTAGATGTGATCGTGCTCGGACACCACTGTAATGATCATTCCCGCCATGTGTGATCGTGCTCGGACACAGCTGTAATAATCGTTCCCTGCCAGGTGTGATCATGCTCGGACACAGCTGTAATGATCGTTCCCTGCCAGATGTGATCGTGCTCGGACACAACTGTAATGATCGTTCCCGGCCAGGTGTGATCGTGCTCGGACACAGCCCTAATGATCGTTCCCGGCCAGGTGTGATCGTGCTTGAACACAGCTGTAATGATCGTTCCCGGGCGGCCAGGTGTGATCGTGCTCAGACGCAGCTGTAATGATCGTTCCCTGCCAGATGTGATCGTGCTCGGACACAGCTGTAATGATCGTTCCCGGCCAGGTGTGATCGTGCTCGGACACAGCTGTAATGATCATTCCTGGCCAGGTGTGATCGTGCTCTGACACAGCTGTAATGATCGTTCCCGGCCAGGTGTGATCGTGCTCGGACACAGCTGTAATGATCGTTCCCGGCCAGGTGTGATCGTGCTCGGACACAGCTGTAATGATCATTCCCGGCCAGGTGTGATCGTACTCGGACACAGCTGTAATGATCATTCCTGGCCAGGTGTGATCGTGCTCTGACACAGCTGTAATGATCTTTCCCGGCCAGGTGTGATTGTGCTCGGACACAGCTGTAATGATCATTCCTGGCCAGGTGTGATCGTGCTCGGGCACAGCTGTAATGATCATTCCTGGCCAGGTGTGATCGTGCTCGGACACAGCTGTAATGATCGTTCCCTGCCAGATGTGATCGTGCTCGGACACAACTGTAATGATCGTTCCCGGCCAGGTGTGATCGTGCTCGGACATCGCTGTAATGATCTTGCTCGGACACAGCTGTAATGAGCGATCCTGGCCAGATGTGATCGTGCTCGGACACAGCTGTAATGATCGTTCCCGGCCAGGTGTGATCGTGCTCGGACATCGCTGTAATGATCTTGCTCGGACACAGCTGTAATGAGCGATCCTGGCCAGATGTGATCGTGCTCGGACACAGCTATAATGATCGTACATGGCCAGGAGTGATCGTGCTCTGACACAGCTGTAATGTTCGTTCCCAGCCAGGTGTGATCGTGCTCGGACACAGCTGTAATGATCATTCCTGGCCAGGTGTGATCGTGCTCGGACACAGCTGTAATGATCATTCCTGGCCAGGTGTGATCGTGCTCGGACACAGCTGTAATGATCGTTCCCGGCCAGGTGTGATCGTGCTCGGACATCGCTGTAATGATCTTGCTCGGACACAGCTGTAATGAGCGATCCTGGCCAGATGTGATCGTGCTCGGACACAGCTGTAATGATCGTTCCCGGCCAGGTGTGATCGTGCTCGGACATCGCTGTAATGATCTTGCTCGGACACAGCTGTAATGAGCGATCCTGGCCAGATGTGATCGTGCTCGGACACAGCTATAATGATCGTACATGGCCAGGAGTGATCGTGCTCTGACACAGCTGTAATGTTCGTTCCCAGCCAGGTGTGATCGTGCTCGGACACAGCTGTAATGATCATACCTGGCCAGGTGTGATCGTGCTCTGACACAGCTGTAATGATCGTTCCCGGCCAGGTGTGATCGTGCTCGGACACAGCTGTAATGATCATTCCTGGCCAGGTGTGATCGTGCTCGGACACAGCTGTAATGATCGTTCCTGGCCAGGTGTGATCGTGCTCGGACACAGCTGTAATGATCATTCCTGGCCAGGTGTGATCGTGCTCTGACACAGCTGTAATGATCGTTCCCGGCCAGGTGTGATCGTGCTCGGACACAGCTGTAATGATCATTCCTGGCCAGGTGTGATCGTGCTCGGACACAGCTGTAATGATCGTTCCTGGCCAGGTGTGATCGTGCTCAGACACAGCTGTAATGATCATTCCTGGCCAGGTGTGATCGTGCTCGGACACAGCTGTAATGATCATTCCTGGCCAGGTGTGATCGTGCTTGGACACAGCTGTAATGATAGTTCCCGGCCAGGTGTGATCGTGCTCGGACACAGCTGTAATGATCATTCCTGGCCAGGTGTGATCGTGCTCTGACCCAGCTGTAATGATCTTTCCCGGCCAGGTGTGATTGTGCTCGGACACAGCTGTAATGATCATTCCTGGCCAGGTGTGATCGTGCTCGGACACAACCCTAATGATTGTTCCCTAATTCTCTCTACAGCATACTGTACAGTAATAATGTTGATACTGGAAAGAGCTTGGAAATTCTAGCAGTGGATTTAGGTGATGCTTGAGTACCCACAGGTTCCCATCTGCTAGAAATAATTGTAGTAGTAATGGATAGAGACCGCGGTTTGCTGCCTTCTCGTTGATGTCACAGAACATTGGTGAAGATTTCTAAATAATTAAGACCAGAAGCTCGATATGTGATGAGGACATGTCATTGATCTCAGGGGCTCGGGGACTTGTGGTCGTGAGATCACTAATGGAAAACACCTAAAGTCCAGCATTTCAGGTCCCCGCGGGCAGAGGAGTCAGATCTCTGAGACTGCATTTAGGCTCCGATACGCCATTATGCCAGTAGGAGACGTGTGATTGAGGTGATTTTAGGGAACTTCAGGATTCAGGGAAGGGTAATAGTCTTCAGATTTGATGCAGTATATTCTGTAGATATGGATGTTGCTCTACATACGACTGGTGGTTAGACCAATCCAATGTTACATTGCATCTGCTGAATATTTCTGAAGCTCCTCCTTTAAGGGGTTGTCTAGATGTTAATTGTTTTCTAATTGGCCTCTTAGAGTTTGTTTATTAGGAGAGCCTCCACTTGTCAAGGTCATAAATTATGAAATTTGCAGGCTATGCAAACTAGGAGGCATAGCTAACACTACAGAAGACAAAGGACTCGGAAAGATGTAGAGAAGCTTGAACATTGAGCAGCGGCTAATAGAATGGTATGTAACAGGGAGAAATTCAAGATTCTACATCTGGGTAATAAAAATTACATGCACAGAATGGGAGGAACGGAAATAAGCAACAGCACGTGTGAAAAAGACTTGGGTATACTAATAGATCACAGACTGCACATACGTCAACAGTGTAATGCAGCAGCAAAAAGGGCAAACACCGTTCTAGGATGTATTAAGAGAAGCATAGAGTCTAGATCACATGGAGTAATTATCCCCCTCCACTCCTCCTTGGTCAGGCCTCATCTGGAATACTGTGTCCAGTCCTGGGCACCTCATCTTAAAAAAGACAATGAAAAACTGGAGTAATTTCAGAGAAAAGCTCCCAGGATGGTGAGCGGACTGCGAAGTATGTCCTACGAGGAACGGGTAAAGGAT
Source organism: Ranitomeya variabilis (assembly GCF_051348905.1). Taxonomy (NCBI): domain Eukaryota; kingdom Metazoa; phylum Chordata; class Amphibia; order Anura; family Dendrobatidae; genus Ranitomeya; species Ranitomeya variabilis. Next base: position 1,147,338,170 of record NC_135232.1, read on the forward strand.
ATGGCAATGTTTAGCTTGCATAAAAGGAGACTTAGTAGTTGTCTACAAATATCTAAAGGGCTGTCAGTGTAGAGGGATCATCATTATTCTCATTTACACATGACATGGAAACACGAGAAACAATGGAAGTAAACTGAAAGGGAGAAGATGCAGATTAGATATTAGAAAATACTTTATTGACAGTGAGGGTGATCAATGAGTGGAACAGGCGGCCACGAGAGGTGGTGAGTTCCCCTTCAGTGGAAGTCTTCAAACAGAGGCTGGACAGACATCTGTCGGAGATGGTTTAGTGAATCCTGCATTGAGCCAGGGGTTGGACAAGAGGACCCTGGAGGTCCCTTCCGACTCTAACATTCTAGGATTATTTGACAGAACTGCCTCATGTGTGTCCCCAAAATGGCTTCACACCTGGGCATTGGTTGTCTGGAATCGCTACTCCGCTCCATACAAGTGAAAGGCACTTAAATAAGATATCATTCCTTATACAACTTGTGGACTGGGGCGGAGCTGTTTTTGGAAGAAATCTTTTCTCATGTAGGACAACTACTTTCGAGAAACCCTCCAACAAGGAAATAAAGTCCTTTTTAGGTTATGAGCTCCGTTTTTGCTCCAAAACCTCCTCAGAAAACTGTGTGCGCAGTCTTAAACATTCGCCACCCATCTATAAAGACGACATGAATGTTTTTAACACTTTGGTCATTCCAGCTCTGTGGACCAATGTGAAATGCAAGGAGCCCAAGTGTTAGTAACAAATATCAGTACATGATCTTCTCAGCAGTTTCAGAGTCTGGAAACTCCCGTAGCTTGGGCTCTCGCTGACCAATGTTCACTATTTGCCAGGATGAACTGGTCACTGCGGAAGCGTTATTAGATCTACAGACCCAATATCAACCAGTGTTGCTCCCAGTAATGGTACTGGAAAGCTGATACAGACCCCGCGGAGCCGTTGCGTACAACCCTCCGTCTCGTGAGCTGTGTGTACGCCGATTAGGCAAGTCCCTGAATGGAGTTACGTTAAGACCTTGTAGAAGGCGCAAATTAATCCTCCGCATACATCTGACATCATTACTTTCCTCACAAGTTCACGACCTTCTGGGGGAAAAAAAACAGCACCTTCCTTCACCTCCCCATTAAGAAAAGCAATGTAAACTCTCCCGTGTGGAGCCGGGTCCCTGGTGAGTGCGGGGGACACGACGTAAAAAGGCTCATTGTACAAAGTGGTCAGTGATGTCACTTCTTACTGGAGTCGGCGGAGGATTAAAGGCTCCTGTGCCGGTGAACAGACGAGCCGCGCATACGTAATGTATACAAGCCATTCTCCGGCGGCCCCTTCTATAAACATTGCAGAAGCCAGCGTTACGTGTAATGGGGAGACCGGCAGCCCCATCTGTGGAGGGAGGACAAATGGATAAATTCGTAATTACAGGCCTGGAGCGCTTCCTCCAAGTCAAAAAGGAAAGAAGACCTGAAATGCTAAATATTATTTTTTTTAAGTTTTAGTTAAAAGTTTGCTTTTTAGTTTTTGAGAATGTAACCGCCGTTTGTCACACGTCCCCGCGGAGAATATTTCCACCGGTCATTTAGATCTTACTCAGGGGGCCCACAATCCTAAAGAGCACGCACTGGGAAGACCCGTATTTCTGCACCGTCACAGAATGTGAACTATTTCTGCCCTCACAGGGCTTCACCGTGTCTCCTCCATGACCCGCTCACCTCGCTCCCCGGCTAGCTGCAAAAATCAGGTAGAAAACGAAGCACATTCTTGTCGAGTAATCCGATCAGCGGAAAAATACAAATTCTTAGGCAAATGCGGGCATCGACCGTTGAAGATTGTTATTGTCCTAGAAAGTCATCACCTATCCCAAAGACACCTTTATGAGTAACACCTCCCCCTAACATCAAGTTAGTCCCCATCAGTAGTGGTCTTAGCAGTAAGACTCCCGATGATCCCAAGATCTGGGCTCTGCAACCCACGAAAACCATACAGCTACGTCTTCAATGGAGCATAGATCCGCATCCTCGCCCTCCACTCCACTGGTTAACTATGGCACTGCTGAGTCCACTGGTCAGCTATGTCCGTCAGTCCCATGGACAACCACTCGAGCGGAAACCGAACATCTCTTCTCAATTCTGCATGGACGGTTCTTGCCATGAAATGAGTGCACATACTTACATGCACAGCTGCCTTTTATCTTTATTCCGGACTGCATGGAAAATACCGTTTTTGCACATTTAATATTTTAGACCTTATAGGGAGAACCATACTGTACCCGGTTCAAGGAAAGGCAAGTCCACCTAATAAGTACTTGGTACATGGTGGCAGAACTATAATTTTAAACCATTGCCATTTGGAATCAAGTGGGTATGGCGTTCCCCGTTAAGGAGTGGGGTGACCCCGGTTGCATGTCTTCTATCTGCTACTTACTTCACAATCACTAGACATGCTGCTGGAGACATGCAAATGAGAGATGTGGCCGCGCTTCTGAAAAATAGTTCTTCTGGGACGTCTGTTGCGGAGAGGCCAGCCAGAGTTTACTGCACGTGAAAGACGGCTTTTGTCTCCAATTACCTCTGTCCACTTATTTCCACTTCTACTTCAAGGTGCCATAAATAGTTTTATTTTGACAGTTCCTGGAGAATAACTCTCCACCATCTGTCCAACACAGCGGATAAAGAGCGAGCTGGATAATATCACTGGAAAGCAGCTCTGCAAGTGTCAGGATTGTGTCTAAGTAGGAGCGATCACACATGTGCAGGGTGCGCTGCAGGCCATCGCCGGACACTTGCCGCCATAATCGCCATGTATGGAGAACCGCAAAGATGAATATGCCCAGCGTATGCCACTCCTTGTGACTACTGCTATGTGCACATCTCTTGTTCACAGTGCATGGTTGTCAGATTAAAAGCTTATCAGCCATTGGAAGGTACAGGAATATAACTACTATAACACTGCCCCCTATATACAAGAATATAACTACTACTAGATGGTGGCCCGATTCTAACGTATCGGGTATTCTAGAATATGTAAGTAGTATATAGCACAGGCCACGTACTATATTGCACAGTCACGTAGTATATAACACAACCGACGGAGTATATAACATAGCTACGTAGTATATATCAGAGCCATGTAGTATATAACACAGCGCACGTAGCACAGCAACGTAGTATATAACACAGCCACGTAGTATATAGCACAGCCTTGTAGTATATAACACAGCCACGTCGTATATAGCACAGCCTTGTAGTATATTGCACAGTCACGTAGTATATTGCACAGACACGTAGTATATTGCACAGCCACGTAGTATGTAACAGAGCTCGTAGTATATAGCACAGCCACGTAGTATATTGCAGTCACGTTGTATATTGCAGTCACGTAGTTTATTGCACAGTCACGTAGTATATTGCACAGCTACGTAGTATATAACACAGAGCACGTAGTATATTGCACAGCCACGTAGTATATAGCACAGCCACGTAGTATATTGCCCAGCCACGTAGTATATTGCACAGCCATGTAGTATATAGCACAGCCACGTAGTATATTGCACAGCCACGTAGTATATTGCACAGCCAAGTAGTATATTGCACAGCCACGTAGTATATAGCACAGCCACGTAGTATATTCCACAGTCACGTTGTATATTGCACAGCCACGTATATAACACGGAGACGTAGTATATAGCACAGGTTACGTAGTATAAAGCGATTTAGTATATTGCCCAGCTACAAAGTGTTTAGCACAGAGATATAGTATATAACAGAGCCCACGCAGTATGTAACACAGCCCACGTAGTATGTAGCAATGTGGGCACTATATGCGTGGTAAAAAAAGAATTAAAATAAACATATACTCACCTTCCGAAGGCCCCTTGAAGTCCTGGAGCCTGTGTGTGGTGCACACGGCAGCTTCCGGTCCAAGGGTTGCTATGCCCTTAGGACCTGTGATGACGTTGCGGTCACATGACCGTGACGTCATGGCAGGTCCTTCTCGCATAGCATCCTTGGCACCGGAACCTGCCGCTTGCACTGCCGAGGACAGCGGGCCACGTCGGAAGGTCAGAATAACCATTTTTTTTAAATTATTATTATTTTTAACATTAAAACTTTTTACTATTGATGCTGCATTAGTAAAATGTTGGTCACACAGGGTTAATAGCAGCGTTAACGGAGTGTGTTACCGACGGCATAACGCGGTTTGTTAACGCTGCCATTAACCCTGTGTGAGAGCTGACTGGAGGGGAGTATGGAGCGGGCACTGATTGCAGGGCAGTAAGCAGCGGTCATTTCGCGGCTGGACTGTGCCCGTCGCTGATTGGTGGTGGGCGTTTTGCCGGGACCAATCAGCGACTTGAATTTCTGTGACAGACAGAGGCCGCGACCAATGAATATCCGTGACAGACAGACAGACGGAAGTGACCCTTAGACAATTATATATGTAGATAATGCTGCCCGCTATGTACAAGAATATAACTACTATAATAATTCCCCCTATGTACAAGAATATATCTACTATAATACTGCTCATATGTACAAGAATATAACTACTATAATACTGACCCTACGTACAAGAATATAGCTACTATAATACTGCCCCTATGTACAAGAATATAACTACTATAATACTGCTCCTATGTACAAGAATATATCTACTATAATACTGCCCCTATGTACAAGAATATAAGTACTATAATACTGCTCCTATGTACAAGAATATAACTACTATAATACTGCCCCCTAAATACAAGAATATAACTACTATAATACTGCCCCTATATACAAGAATATAACTACTATAATACTGCTCCTATGTACAAGAATATAACTGCTATAATACTGCCCCACGTACAAGAATATAACTACTATAATACTGCTCCTATATACAAGAACATACCTACTATAATACTGCCCCCTATGTACAAGAATATAACTACTATAATACTGCCCCCTGTGTACAAGAATAGAACTACTATAATACTGCCCCCTATGTACAAGAATATAACTACTATAATACTGCTCCTATGTACAAGAATATATCTACTATAATACTGCCCCTATGTACAAGAATATAAGTACTATAATACTGCTCCTATGTACAAGAATATAACTACTATAATACTGCCCCCTAAATACAAGAATATAACTACTATAATACTGCCCCTATATACAAGAATATAACTACTATAATACTGCTCCTATGTACAAGAATATAACTACTATAATACTGCCCCCTATGTACAAGAATATATCTACTATAATACTGCTCCTATGTACAAGAATATAACTACTATAATACTGCCCCTATGTACAAGAATAGAACTACTATAATACTGCCCCTATGTACAAGAATATAACTACTATAATACTGCCCCTATATACAAGAATATAACTACTATAATACTGCCCCTATGTACAAGAATAGAACTACTATAATACTGCCCCCTATGTACAAGAATATAACTACTATAATACTGCTCCTATGTACAAGAATATAGCTACTATAATACTGCCCCTATGTACAAGAATGTAACTACTATAATACTACCCCTATGTACAAGAATATAACTACTATAATACTACCCCTATGTACAAGAATATAACTACTATAATACTGCCCCTATATACAAGAATATAACTACTATAATACTGCCCCCTATGTACAAGAATATAACTACTATAATACTGCTCCTATGTACAAGAATATAGCTACTATAATACTGCCCCCTGTGTACAAGAATATAACTACTATAATACTGCCCCCTATGTACAAGAATATAGCTTCTATAATACTGCCCCATGTGTACAAGAATATACCTACTATAATACTGCCCCCTATGTACAAGAATATAACTACTATAATACTGCCCCTATGTACCAGAAGATAACTACTATAATACTGCCCCTATGTACCAGAAGATAACTACTATAATACTGTTCCTATGTACAAGAATATAGCTACTATAATACTGCCCCCTATGTACAAGAATATAACTACTATAATACTGCCCCCTATGTACAAGAATATAACTACTATAATACTGCCCTTATGTACAAGAATATAACTACTATAATACTGCCCCCTATGTACAAGAATATAACTACTATAATACTGCCCTTATGTACAAGAATATAACTACTATAATATAATACTGCCCCTATGTACAGGAATATATCTACTATAATACTGCTCCTATGTACAAGAATATAACTATTATAATAATGCCCCCTATGTACAAGAATATATCTACTATAATACTGCTCCTATGTACAAGAATATAACTACTATAATACTGCCCCTATGTACAAGAATATAACTACCATAATACTCCCCCCTATGTACAAGAATATACCTACTATAATACTGCCCCTATGTACAAGAATATAACTACTATAGTACTGCCCCTATGTACAAGAATATAACTACTATAATGCTGCCCCTATGTACAAGAATATAGCTACTATAATACTGCCCCTGTGTACAAGAATATAACTACTATAATACTGCCCCCTATGTACAAGAATATAACTGCTATAATACTGCCCCACGTACAAGAATATAACTACTATAATACTGCTCCTATATACAATAATATAACTACTATAATACTGCCCCCTATGTACAAGAATATATCTACTATAATACTGCCCCTATGTACAAGAATATAACTACTATAATACTGCCCCTATGTACAAGAATATATCTACTATAATACTGCTCCTATGTACAAGAATATAGCTACTATAATACTGCCCCCTGTGTACAAGAATATAACTACTATAATACTGCCCCCTATGTACAAGAATATAGCTTCTATAATACTGCCCCATGTGTACAAGAATATACCTACTATAATACTGCCCCCTATGTACAAGAATATAACTACTATAATACTGCCCCTATGTACCAGAAGATAACTACTATAATACTGTTCCTATGTACAAGAATATAGCTACTATAATACTGCCCCCTATGTACAAGAATATAACTACTATAATACTGCTCCTATGTACAAGAATATAACTACTATAATACTGCCCTTATGTACAAGAATATAACTACTATAATACTGCCCCCTATGTACAAGAATATAACTACTATAATACTGCCCCCTATGTACAAGAATATATCTACTATAATACTGCCCTTATGTACAAGAATATAACTATTATAATACTGCTCCTATGTACAAGAATATAACTACTATAATACTGCTCCTATGTACAAGAATATAACTACTATAATACTGCTCCTATGTACAAGAATATAAATACTATAATACTGCTCCTATGTACAAGAATATAACTACTATAATACTGCTCCTATGTACAAGAATATAACTACTATAATACTGCCCCTATGTACAACAATATAACTACTATAATACTGCCCCCTATGTACAAGAATATAACTACTATAATACTGCCCCTATGTACAAGAATATAACTACTATAATACTGCTCCTATGTACAAGAATATAACTACTATAATACTGCTCCTATGTACAAGAATATAACTACTATAATACTGCTCCTATGTACAAGAATATAAATACTATAATACTGCTCCTATGTACAAGAATATAACTACTATAATACTGCTCCTATGCACAAGAATATCTACTATATAATTGTCTAAGGGTCACTTCCGTCTTTCTGTCTGTCCTTCTGTCTGTCACATATATTCATTGGTCGCGGCCCCTGTCATGGAAATCCAAGTCACTGATTGGTCGCGGTGAAACGGCCACAACCAATCAGCGACGGGCACAGTCCGTCAGGAAAATGTCAGCTCCTTCCTCCCCGCAGTCAGTGCCCGCTCCATAATCTCCTCCAGTCAGCCCTCACCCAGGGTTAATGGCAGCGGTAACGGGCTGCGTTATGCCACAGTGTAATGCACCTCCGTTACCGCTGCTATTAACCCTGTGTGACCAACTTTTTACTATTCATGCTGCCTATGCGGCATCAAAAGTTAAAAGATCTAATGTTAAAAATAATTAAAAAAATAAAAAATCGTTATATACTCACCATCCGTCGGCCCCTCAGATCCAGAACGGGCCTTTCCCACTCCTCGCGACGCCCCGGTGACCGCTCCATGCATTGCGGTCTCGCGAGATGATGACGTAGCGATCTCGCGAGACCGCTACGTCATCATCTCGCGAGACCGCAATGCACTCTTGGGACCGGAGCGCGCGAGGAGTGTCGGTAACCGCTTCGCCTGGATCCGGCGCCAACGGACGGTGAGTATATAACATAATATTATTTTTTATTTAAATTTATTTATTTTTTTAACAGGGATATGATGCCTACTTTGCTATAAACTGCGCGGGCTGTGCAATATACTACGCGGGCTGTGCAATATACTACGTGGGCTGTGCAACATACTACGTGGGCTGTGCAATATAATATGTGGGCTGTGCAATATAATATGTGGGCTGTGCAATATAATATGTGGGCTGTGCAATATAATATGTGGGCTGTGCAATGTAATATGTGGGCTGTGCAATATACTACGTGGGCTGTGTTATATACTACGTGGGCTGTTATATACTACGTGGGCTGTTATATACTACGTGGGCTGTGTTATATACTACGTGGGCTGTGTTATATACTACGTGGGCTGTGCAATATACTAAGTGGGCTGTGCAATATACTACGTGGGCTGTGCAATATACTACGTGGGCTGTGCAATATACTACGTGGGCTGTGCAATGTACTGCGTGGACTGCAATATACTACGTGGGCTGGGCAATGTACTGCGTGGACTGCAATATACTACGTGGGCTGTGTTCTATACTACGTGGGCTGTGTTATATACTACGTGGGCTTTTATCTACTACGTGGGCTGTGCAATATAATACGCGGGCTGTGCAATATAATAGGCGGGCTGTGCAATATACTACGCGGGCTGTGCAATATAATATGTGGGCTGTGCAATATAATACGTGGGCTGTGCAATATACTACGTGGGTTGTTATATACTACGTGGGCTGTGCAATATACTACGTGGGCTGTGCTATATACTACGTGGGCTGTGCGATATACTACGTGGGCTGTGCGATATAGTACGTGGACTGTGCAATATACTACGTGGGCTGTGCAATATACTACGTGGGCTGTGCAATATACTACGTGGGCTGTGCAATATACTACGTGGGCTGTGCAATATACTACGTGGGCTGTGCTATATACTACATGGGCTGTGTTATATACTACGTGGGCTGTGTTATATACTACGTGGGCTGTGTTATATACTACGTGGGCTGTGCAATATAATACGCGGGCTGTGCAATATAATAGGCGGGCTGTGCAATATAATAGGCGGGCTGTGCAATATAATAGGCGGGCTGTGCAATATACTACGCGGGATTTGCAATATAATACGTGGGCTGTGCAATATACTATGTGGGCTGTGCAATATACTATGTGGGCTGTGCAATATACTATGTGGGCTGTGCAATGTACTATGTGGGCTGTGCAATATACTATGTGGGCTGTGCAATATACTATGTGGGCTGTGCAATATACTATGTGGGCTGTGCAATATACTATGTGGGCTGTGCAATATACTATGTGGGCTGTGCAATATACTACGTGGTCTGTGCAATATAATATGTGGGCTGTGCAATACAATATGTGGGCTGTGCAATATAATACGTGGGCTGTGCAATATACTACGTGGGCTGTGCAATATACTACGTGGTCTGTGTTATACACTACGTGGCCTGTGTTATACACTACGTGGCCTGTGTTATACACTACGTGGCCTGTGTTATACACTACGTGGCCTGTGTTATACACTACGTGGCCTGTTATACACTACGTGGCCTGTTATACACTACGTGGCCTGTGTTATACACTACGTGGGCTGTGTTATATACTGCGTGCGTGGGCTGTTATATACTACGTGGCTGTATTATATGCTATGTGGGCTGTTATACACTCCGTGGGCTGTGCTATATACTACGTGGCAGTGCTATATACTCCGTGGGCTGTGCTATATACTACGTGGCTGGGCAATATACTACGTGGGCTGTGCTATATACTACGTGGGCTGTGCTATATACTACGTGGCTCCTATTTACTACATGGCCGGCCGCGAACAATCAGCGACAAGCGCAGTCCGGCTACGAATTGGCGCTGGATTTGAACCACGCTTCGCTAATTGGTCGCAGCCGGCCGAATCCTGTGTATTCAATGTATTATTCTAAAATCTTCATAAATAAACTACCTGCATATTCTAGAATACCCGATGCGTTAGAATCGGGCTACCATCTAGTAACTACCATAATACTGCTTTTATGTAGAATATAATTACGGTATTATAAAACTGTCCCTGTATACAAGAATATAACTACTATTTCAGGACAATGGGATCGTTTTTCCCATCTTCTATAACCGGGATTGTATGGCAGCATATATGAAAATGTTCCCCAGTGCGAGCAATATGTTGTTTGTTTCTGCAGAATCAAAAATGAGTCACCTAGGAAGACATATGTAATGCTTTGTTTTTATGGTCTGGATATCGCTGTATGACTGGTCGCCTCTCCGTATTTGGCTTGTATCATCCTTCGCCCGCTGTGATCCTCCCGTCTGTCCCGCTTTAGGTGCTGTTATATCATCCCTGGAGCACAGAGGAGCGTTCCTGTCCTGCTATACGCTGTGAACTCGGTGACCGTGTATTACACATACGAGGCCATCCAGAGTTTAATCTGACAGAGAGCAGCAGTCGCTCCACTGTCTAATCCTGGCCCCTCCGCCACCCGCCCTATCTGAATTGATCTCTACTGACAAATATGGGAATCTGCCCCACTCCATATATTACCCGGCTGTCACACCTCACTTCTGATGGCATAGCGAACGTTCCAGATATCCACAGCTCTGTACATATGTAATTATATAGAGAAGATGCCCGGGTTATACCAGCTGTACATTTATAATTATATACAGGAGATACCCAGGTTATACCAGGTGTACATATATAATTATATACAGGAGATGCCCAGGTTATACCAGCTGTACATATATAATTATATACAGGAGATGCCCAGGTTATACCAGCTGTACATATATAATTATATACAGGAGATGCCCAGGTTATACCAGCTGTACATATATAATTATATACAGAAGATGCCCAGGTTATACCAGCTGTACATATATAATTATATACAGGATATGCCCAGGTAATATCGGCTGTACATATATAATTATATACAGGAGATGCCCAGGTTATACCAGCTGTACATATATAATTATATACAGGAGATACCCAGGTTATACCAGCTGTACATATATAATTATATGCCGGAGATACCCAGGTTATACCAGCTGTACGTATATAATTATATACAGGAGATGCCCAGGCTATACCAGCTGTACATATATAATTATATACAGGAGATGACCAGGTTATACCAGCTGTACATATATAATTATATACAGGCGATGCCCTGGTTATACCAGGTGTACATATATAATTATATACAGGAGATGCCCAGGTTATACCAGCTGTACATATATAATTATATACAGAAGATGCCCAGGTTATACCAGCTGTACATATATAATTATATACAGGAGATACCCAGGTTATACCAGCTGTACATATATAATTATATACAGGCGATGCCCAGGTTATACCAGGTGTACATATATAATTATATACAGGAGATGCCCAGGTTATACCAGCTGTACATATATAATTATATACAGGCGATGCCCAGGTTATACCAGGTGTACATATATAATTATATACAGGAGATGCCCAGGTTATACCAGCTGTACATATATAATTATATACAGGCGATACCCAGGTTATACCAGCTGTACATATATAATTATATACAGGCGATGCCCAGGTTATACCAGGTGTACATATATAATTATATACAGGAGATGCCCAGGTTATACCAGCTGTACATTTATAATTATATACAGGAGATGCCCAGGTTATACCAGCTGTACATATATCATTATATACAGGAGATGCCCAGGTTATACCAGCTGTACATATATAATTATATACAGGCGATACCCAGGTTATACCAGCTGTACATTTATAATTATATACAGGAGATGCCCAGGTTATACCAGCTGTACATATATAATTATATACAGGAGATGCCCAGGTTATACCGGCTGTACATATATAATTATATACAGGAGATGCCCAGGTTATACCAGCTGTACATATATAATTATATACAGGAGATGCCCAGGTTATACCAGCTGTACATATATAATTATATACAGGAGATGCCCAGGTTATACCAGCTGTACATATATAATTATATACAGGAGATGCCCAGGTTATACCAGCTGTACATATATAATTATATACAGGAGATGCCCAGGTTATACCAGCTGTACATGTATAATTATATACAGGAGATGCCCAGGTTATACCGGCTGTACATATATAATTATATACAGGAGATGCCCAGGTTATACCAGCTGTACATGTATAATTATATACAGGAGATGCCCAGGTTATACCGGCTGTACATATATAATTATATACAGGAGATGCCCAGGTTATACCAGCTGTACATATATAATTATATACAGGAGATGCCCAGGTTATACCAGCTGTACATATATAATTATATACAGGAGATGCCCAGGTTATACCAGCTGTACACACAGGTCCAGAAATATTTGGGCAGTTACTCAAGTTTTGGCATTTTAACTGGTTACCAAAACATATTCAAGGTCCAGTTATAGAATTAATCTGAGGTTAAATTGCCGACTCTCAGCTTTAATTGAAGGGTATTTGCATCCTATTTGGAGGAAGAGTTTAGGAATTACAGCTCTTTAAATGGAACCTGTGACCCCCCAAAATCGATGGTGAGGTAAGCTCACCGGCATCAGGGGCTTATCTGCAGCATTCTGTAATGCATTCTGTAATGCTGTAGATAAGCCGCCGATGTTACCTGAAAGATGAGAAAAGACAGAGTATACTCACCCAGGGGCGGTCCTGCTGCGGTCTGCTCCGATGGGCGTCTCAGGTCTGATACAGGTCCTCCCATCTTCATTCCATGACGTCCTCTGGTCTTCACGCCGCGGCTCCGGTGCAGGCGTATTTTGTCTGCCCTGTTGAGGGCAGAGCAAAGTACTGCAGTGCGCAGGCGCCGGAAAGGTCAGAGAGGCCGCGGCGTGAAGACCAGAAGAGGACGTCATGGAATGAAGATTGGAGGCGCCGGAGCGGACCTGAGACACCCATCCGACCGGTCCGCAGTGGGACAGCCCCTGGGTGAGTATAATCTAATCTCTTTTTCTCCTCTTTCAGGTAACATCGGGGGCTTATCTACAGCATTACAGAATGCATTACAGAATGCTATAGATGAGCCCCTGATGACGGTGAGCTTACTTCATCATCGATTTTGGAGGTCACAGGTTCCCTTTAATATGGAGCTGCCTCTTTTTAAAGGGTCCAAAAGTACTGCAGGGGCTTTCCCTCATTCATTTATCATCAGTTGAGCAGATAAAAGGTCTGGAACTTATTTTAGGCTTGGCATTTGCATTTGGAAGCTCTTGCTGTGAACCCACAACATGTAGTCAGAGAAGTTCTCAATGGAAGCAAAAGAGATTCTTCACAGAACAAATGAACAATGACCCAAAACATCCTGCAAAAGCAACGAAGAGAAAGATTTTGCAATGGCCAAGTCATCACCAGATCTCATCCCATGGAGCCATATTTCGCATATTGAAGGCAGAGAGAGCCACAAACCAGCAACAACTAAAGTCACTACAATAAAGGCAGCAAAGCCGCACATCGGAGGAGACCAGCGATGGTGACATCCAAGGTTCCAGATTTCAGGCCATTTTTGCTGCAAAGCTTCACACCAGAGAACACCAGCGATGGTGACATCCATGGCCTCCAGACTTCAGGCCGTCATTGCTGCAAAGCCTCACACTGGAGGAAACCAGCGATGGTGACGTCCATGGCCTCCAGACTTCAGGTTATCATTGCTGCAAAGCCTCACACTGGAGGAGACCAGCAATGGTGACATCCATGGCTCCAGACTTCAGGTCGTCATTGCTGCAAAGCTTCACACTGGAGGAGACCAGCAATGGTGACATCCATGGCCGTCAGACTTCAGGCCGTCATTGCTGCAAAGCTTCACACCAGAGGACATCAGCGACGGTGACATCCATGGCCGTCAGACTTCAGGCCGTCATTGCTGCAAAGCTTCACACCAGAGGACATCAGCGACGGTGACATCCATGGCCTCCAGACTTCAGGTTGTCGTTGCTGCAAAGCCTCACACTGGAGGAGACCAGCGATGGTGACATCCATGGCCGTCAGACGTCAGGTCGTCAATGCTGCAAAGCTTCACACCAGAGGACACCAGCGATGGTGACTTTAGGCTGTCATTGCTTTGCGGTTAATGATGAACATTTTATCATTTATTTATGGTAAAGATAATTTGCCCAATTACTTCTGAACCCCTGAAATGAGGAGGCTTTGTAGAAAAATGGCTGTTCAATCCCTTTAAGTAACCCTGAGAGTCTCCACTTTAATTGAATATTGGTTGTTTCATTTTAAATTAAAAAAAAAAAAATGCCCTGCAGAGCTGAAATCACAATGGTTCATCAGTGTCCGAATACTTGCGTGAACTGTAACTATTCTACATCAGCTATACATATAGAACACAGATGGTGGGTTATATGCTCTGTGAATGCATATATGTATTACTACATAGGGTGCCCATTATAGCAGCACGTATGTCCACCTGATGGCCCCCACATTCTTTGCTGGCGTGGATTACAAAGGTGTAGCTCCAGGAATGTATTATTTGACGTGTGTTTTGATGTTTTCGAGACGGGCTGCTGCTCCCTCGTCTTCACCTTTTCTGTCTCCGCCAGGACTTCGGGCTATTTTCTTGTCTCCTTTAGTGCTGGCTCCTCGGCCGGGGCTGTAGAGGTCAGCGGCCGCACATTCAGGGGAGGCTTGTGCAGTCTGGACACGAGTGGCATTGCCGAGTTGGTGTCACTTATCCGTCCGTCACTCATCACTTTCCCTCAGTGATCCCTCTCTGCTCATTCATTTCTCCTGAATGCCTTCATACCGCCACTCATCAGTGTGCAAATAGCGGGGGAATCTCCTGTCTCCTCCAGGCCTGCCCTTCTCAGCACTTGTATGTGACACATACCGGCAGTGTGCTGCCCTGCGCCTCCACCTGGCATCCGTGCACTCCTGTGCGGGCTCCCTGGTCAGCGCGGCCACCTTAGCTCTACTAGGGTACTAGGGCGCAGTCATTAGCCAAGAGCCACCTCTGCATAACTTTTTGGTATCCATTCATTGACAGACTGGGAGAGTTCATGCCGGGCAATGAAATCCTGGTTATCGGCGGCACATGGCATCGTGGAATTTCTCGCATTTTTGGCCATTCTGTCGGAACCATAAATGAGTGCTGATCGGCTTCTACGTCAACGATCCAAACTCACCGTTGGCCAGAAACCATCTTTTGTAAATCGACTTTAGGCATTTCTCACTTCTTGCCCCATTTGGGTCACCCGGTGGCCGAGATTCGGATCCTCGAGGAAGATTCTGATGTTTGAACAAATAGGCGACAGCCCCTTAAGAGCTTCGTAGACCAGTGGGGTCCAGCTTCTTAGACCCCACTTATCGACACCAGGCAGAACATGGGCAAACCTTTGCTCCACAGGATACCACTGTGTGCACGCTCATGTATAAGCTCGGGCGCTTGTGTCTTCAGATGCCGACACAGTCTGAAGGGGCTCCTTGAAGGGACAATATATATGTGGGCCCTGTGTGTCCTCCTCATAATGCACAATTCCACCTGCTATGGAGGTAGTAATGGGCCCCTTCACCTCCGGGGACCCTGTGCGCCTGCAGTAATATGTCCGCCCTTTGTGGCTTGAGCAGTGGGGGAAGTCTCAGGTTCTGGATCAGAGTCTATTAATAGTGCTTTGAACGGGCTAAAGAATGTCCCAAATTTTGCAAGTTTATATATTACTTTCCAGTTCTTCGGTCCGCCATTGAATATTCCAGAATTTTTTTTATTTTATTTTTTTTTGCTTTTCTAGATGTGGATGTCAGACTTTGCTCTCCGGTGTATTTTAGGCAGCAGGGCAGCGGAATGGCTGATGACTGAGGGCAGCAGCTCGCAGATATGTAGGTGCTAATATTTTCGCTCTATATTTAGCTGGCGTTATCGCGTGTGCTCAGTGTCACTTAGGAAGCGCTGCGCCTGTTTGTTCTCAGCAGCAGATTAATATTCCTTCCCTTTATGTAAATCCCTTCCCTGCCTCCTAGAAAGTCCCCGGATAATAATCCATTTATTATGAATCACTGGATGCGTGTCGGGAGCAGGCGTGCAGGTTCAGATCTGGGTGACTGTAGGTTCACATAGAGGTGAAGACGGAGGCCTGACTCAGCGCTGACTGCCAAACATGTGCGCGGAGATATTTACACACATCAGCCACCCTTCACCCGATCACCGGCACTGTCAGTGCGCACAGCGAGTCAGGAGGCCACGACTGCTGATTACTATTACCAGTGGCCGAGCTTTATTGTGCTGGGTCCTGTGAGATGTCCATACAGTGGTCTGTATTGTGAGGGGGTCCTGTGAGATGTCCATACAGTGGTCTGTATTGTGCGGGACCCTCTGAGATGTCCATACAGTGGTCTGTATTATGAGGGGCCCTGTGAGATGTCCATACAGTGGTCTGTATTGTGAGGGGCCCTGTGAGAGGTCCATACAGTGGTCTGTATTGTGCGGGGCCCTGTGAGATGTCCATATAGTGGTCTGTATTGTGCGAGGCCCTGTGAGATGTCCATACAATGGTCTGTATTGTGCGGGGCCCTGTGAGATGTCCATATAGTGGTCTGTATTGTGCGGGGCCCTGTGAGAGGTCCATACAGTGGTCTGTATTGTGCGGGGCCCTGTGAGAGGTCCATACAGTGGTCTGTATTGTGCGGGGCCCTGTGAGAGGTCCATACAGTGGTCTGTGTTGTGCAGGGTTCTGTGAGAGGTCCACACAATGGTCTGTATTGTGTGGGGCCCTGTGAGATGTCCATACAGTGGTCTGTGTTGTGCAGGGTTCTGTGAGATGTCCATACAGTGGTCTGTATTGTGCGAGGCCCTGTGAGATGTCCATACAGTGGTCTGTGTTGTGCAGGGTTCTGTGAGATGTCCATACAGTGGTCTGTATTGTGCGGGGGCCCTTTGAGATGTCCATACAGTGGTCTGTATTGTGCGGGGCCCAGTGAGATGTCTCTGGAGTCAGAAAGGCCAGTCCAGAGCTTTCCTTATCATGGTCTCCAGCCTGTGACTCTTCAGCGGTTGACTATTTGGACATGCTGGGTTCTGTAGCTTAACGACATCTGTGGATGAAAGGTCAGGTCGGAGGAAAGGTCTGGTCATGTCGGAGGATAGGTCTGGTCATGTCGGAGGAAAGGTCTGGTCAGATAGGTGGTAAGGTCTGGTCAGGTCGGAGGAAAGGTCTGGTCATGTCGGAGGATAGGTCTGGTCATGTCGGAGGAAAGGTCTGGTCAGATAGGTGGTAAGGTCTGGTCAGGTCGGCGGAAAGGTCTGGTCAGGTCGGTGGAAAGGTCTGGTGAGACCACTGGGGTGACATTAGTGGTTTTTCCTGTAGTCCATGTATATTTCATGGCGTGCTGCTTGGTGGGCTCTGGCCCCATTAGTGGGCCTCATCAGGCCGACCTTCAGCACAATGTTGACGAGCTGCTCACTTGCCGTCTGAGCTGCCGTGGATCGTCCGGCTGGCTCTGGCTCCTGGTATTTTACCGATGAGTGACAGCCCGTCACCTCCACCCATCCAGAGCTGCTATTTTAATCCTCTACTCAAACAGGATTTGGGTAAATACATTTTTCTCTGAGTGTGTGTCCCGTCACGTTTGATGTATGGGCCTGGATGGCGCTGGAGACGGCAGGCTTGAAAGAATTAATAGTATTTGCATATTTTGTATTGGAATCTTCCCCAGAAGGTACAGACTGAAATTCTCCACCCCTCCGTGACACTTTACATGCCTGTGCACTTGGGGTTTATGTTTTTGCTGTTTTTTTTTTTCCCTTTGCTTTGAAGGTGAAAAGTTTAAGTGTATTATTCAGTGGAGTCCTCCACGCGGCTGCAGTAATAGTGACACCGCAGAGGTCCTGGATCATACACGGACCCACCGCCCGTGACCCCAGCCTTCATATTATACTTTTCCCTTTTTTAAACCGTAATAAAGGGTTTTTTAAAAGTGTGGGTTCAGATATTTTTAATAGTGACTAGACGGGCGGTAAGAGGACGTCCCCCAAGCATAGGGCACTGGGTAGCGTTCTCTGTTATTTGGAGCAGGCGTGGGGTCTAGCGGGGTCCCTGTGTCTGCAGTAATGGGCATGGATCTCGTGTGTATACAGCCTGGTACAGAGACGCTATGCGTAGTAATGGTCTGGGCCTGACGGCAGCCATCCTCGAATGCCTCCAGGTAGCAGGTCTCCATCCTTTATCTCTACCATGATGTGACGGGATTGGACTCAGGATTGGACAGCAATGGAGAAATCCTGTTCTTATGGAGCGGTTTTCACATTATTTCTTTTTCTTTCTCTACAGCTATTGGATCTTTTCATTAAATGGGACTGGTCAACATATCTGGCAGACTACGGACAGCCGAACTGCAAATACCTGCGCGTCAACCCCACCACTGCGCTCACATTATTGGAAAAGTAAGTGCACTCTAATGTCAACAGGGTACCACGGGATAGATGACATCGTCTGAGTAATGGCAGAAATCATCAGGGTACTTGCGGGATAGATGACATCGTCTGAGTAATGGCAGAAATCATCAGGATACTGCAGGATAGATGACATCGTCTGAGTAATGGCACAAATCATCAGGGTACTGTGGGATAGATGACACCTGCTGAGTAATAGAGAAATCATCAGGGTACTGCGGGATAGATGACACCTGCTGAGTAATAGCAGAAATCATCAGGATACTGCGGGATAGATGACACCTGCTGAGTAATGGCAGAAATCATCAGGATACTGCGGGATAGATGACACCTGCTGAGTAATAGAGAAATCATCAGGGTACTGCGGGATAGATGACACCTGCTGAGTAATAGAGAAATCATCAGGGTACTGCGGGATAGATGACACCTGCTGAGTAATAGCAGAAATCATCAGGGTACTGCGGGATAGATGACACCTGCTGAGTAATAGAGAAATCATCAGGGTACTGCGGGATAGATGACACCCGCTGAGTAATGGCAGAAATCATCAGGGTACTGCGGGATAGATGACACCTGCTGAGTAATGGCAGAAATCATCAGGGTACTGCGGGATAGATGACACCTGCTGAGTAATAGCAGAAATCATCAGGATACCGCGGGATAGATGGCACCTGCTGAGTAATAGCAGAAATCATCAGGGTACTGCGGGATAGATGGCACCTGCTGAGTAATGGCAGAAATCATCAGGGTACTGCGGGATAGATGACACCTGCTGAGTAATGGCAGAAATCATCAGGATACTGCGGGATAGATGACACCTGCTGAGTAATAGAGAAATCATCAGGGTACTGCGGGATAGATGGCACCTGCTGAGTAATGGCAGAAATCATCAGGATACTGCGGGATAGATGACACCTGCTGAGTAATAGAGAAATCATCAGGATACTGCGGGATAGATGACACCTGCTGAGTAATGGCAGAAATCAGGGTACTGCGGGATAGATGGCACCTGCTGAGTAATGGCAGAAATCATCAGGATACTGCGGGATAGATGACACCTGCTGAGTAATGGCAGAAATCATCAGGATACTGCGGGATAGATGACACCTGCTGAGTAATAGCAGAAATCATCAGGATACTGCGGGTTAGATGGCACCTGCTGAATAATGGCAGAAATCATCAGGGTACTGCGGGATAGATGACACCTGCTGAGTAATGGCAGAAATCATCAGGGTACTGCGGGTTAGATGGCACCTGCTGAATAATGGCAGAAATCATCAGGGTACTGCGGGATAGATGACACCTGCTGAGTAATGGCAGAAATCATCAGGGTACTGCGGGATAGATGACACCCGCTGAGTAATGGTAGAAATCATCAGGGTACTGCGGGTTAGATGACACCTGCTGAGTAATGGCAGAAATAATCAGGGTACTGCGGGATAGATGACACCTGCTGAGTAATGGTAGAAATCATCAGGGTACTGCGGGTTAGATGACACCTGCTGAGTAATGGTAGAAATCATCAGGGTACTGCGGGATAGATGGCACCTGCTGAGTAATGGCAGAAATCATCAGGATACTGCGGGATAGATGACACCTGCTGAGTAATGGCAGAAATCATCAGGGTACTGCGGGATAGATGACACCCGCTGAGTAATGGCAGAAATCATCAGGATACTGCGGGATAGATGACACCTGCTGAGTAATAGCAGAAATCATCAGGGTACTGCGGGTTAGATGGCACCTGCTGAGTAATGGCAGAAATCATCAGGGTACTGCGGGATAGATGACACCTGCTGAGTAATGGTAGAAATCATCAGGGTACTGCGGGATAGATGACACCTGCTGAGTAATGGTAGAAATCATCAGGGTACTGCGGGATAGATGACACCTGCTGAGTAATGGCAGAAATCATCAGGGTACTGCGGGATAGATGACACCTGCTGAGTAATGGCAGAAATCATCAGGGTACTGCGGGATAGATGGCACCTGCTGAGTAATGGCAGAAATCAGGGTACTGCGGGATAGATGACACCTGCTGAGTAATGGCAGAAATCATCAGGGTACTGCGGGATAGATGACACCTGCTGAGTAATGGCAGAAATCATCAGGATACTGCGGGATAGATGACACCTGCTGAGTAATGGCAGAAATCAGGGTACTGCGAGATAGATGACACCTGCTGAGTAATGGCAGAAATCATCAGGGTACTGCGGGTTAGATGGCACCTGCTGAGTAATGGCAGAAATCATCAGGATACTGCGGGATAGATGACACCTGCTGAGTAATGGCAGAAATCAGGGTACTGCGGGATAGATGACACCTGCTGAGTAATGGCAGAAATCATCAGGGTACTGCGGGATAGATGACACCTGCTGAGTAATGGCAGAAATCATCAGGGTACTGCGGGATAGATGACACCTGCTGAGTAATGGCAGAAATCATCAGGGTACTGCGGGATAGATGACACCTGCTGAGTAATGGCAGAAATCATCAGGATACCGCGGGATAGATGACACCTGCTGAGTAATGGCAGAAATCATCAGGATACTGCGGGATAGATGACACCTGCTGAGTAATGGTAGAAATCATCAGGATACTGCGGGTTAGATGGCACCTGCTGAGTAATGGCAGAAATCATCAGGATACTGCGGGATAGATGACACCTGCTGAGTAATGGCAGAAATCAGGGTACTGCGGGATAGATGACACCTGCTGAGTAATGGCAGAAATCATCAGGGTACTGCGGGATAGATGACACCTGCTGAGTAATGGTAGAAATCATCAGGGTACTGCGGGATAGATAACACCTTCTGAGTAATAGCAGAAATCATCAGGATACCGCGGGATAGATGACACCTGCTGAGTAATGGCAGAAATCATCAGGATACCGCGGGATAGATGACACCTGCTGAGTAATGGCAGAAATCATCAGGGTACTGCGGGATAGATGACACCTGCTGAGTAATAGCAGAAATCATCAGGGTACTGCGGGATAGATGACACCTGCTGAGTAATGGCAGAAATCATCAGGATACTGCGGGATAGATGACACCTGCTGAGTAATGGCAGAAATCATCAGGGTACTGCGGGATAGATGACACCTGCTGAGTAATGGCAGAAATCATCAGGGTACTGCGGGATAGATGACACCTGCTGAGTAATGGCAGAAATCATCAGGGTACTGCGGGATAGATGACACCTGCTGAGTAATGGCAGAAATCATCAGGATACTGCGGGATAGATGACACCTGCTGAGTAATGGTAGAAATCATCAGGGTACTGCGGGATAGATGACACCTGCTGAGTAATGGCAGAAATCATCAGGATACTGCGGGATAGATGACACCTGCTGAGTAATGGCAGAAATCATCAGGGTACTGCGGGATAGATGGCACCTGCTGAGTAATGGCAGAAATCATCAGGATACTGCGGGATAGATGACACCTGCTGAGTAATGGCAGAAATCATCAGGGTACTGCGGGATAGATGACACCTGCTGAGTAATGGCAGAAATCATCAGGGTACTGCGGGATAGATGACACCTGCTGAGTAATGGCAGAAATCATCAGGGTACTGCGGGATAGATGACACCTGCTGAGTAATGGCAGAAATCATCAGGGTACTGCGGGATAGATGACACCTGCTGAGTAATAGCAGAAATCATCAGGGTACTGCGGGATAGATGACACCTGCTGAGTAATGGCAGAAATCATCAGGGTACTGCGGGATAGATGACACCTGCTGAGTAATGGTAGAAATCATCGGGGTACTGCGGGATAGATGATACCTGCTGAGTAATGGCAGAAATCATCAGGATACCGCGGGATAGATGACACCTGCTGAGTAATGGCAGAAATCATCAGGGTACTGCGGGATAGATGACACCTGCTGAGTAATAGCAGAAATCATCAGGATACTGCGGGATAGATGACACCTGCTGAGTAATGGCAGAAATCATCAGGGTACTGCGGGATAGATGACACCTGCTGAGTAATAGCAGAAATCATCAGGGTACTGCGGGATAGATGACACCTGCTGAGTAATGGCAGAAATCATCAGGGTACTGCGGGATAGATGACACCTGCTGAGTAATGGTAGAAATCATCAGGGTACTGCGGGATAGATGACACCTGCTGAGTAATAGCAGAAATCATCAGGATACTGCGGGATAGATGACACCTGCTGAGTAATGGCAGAAATCATCAGGGTACTGCGGGTTAGATGGCAGCAGAATAAATTCCTTCTCCGCACACTATGCCTGTACCAGGTTGGAGCAGCGACCTCAGTGCGCGTCATCTTCCTGCATGATTCCTGGGAGGCGATGATTTTGTCCTTCTGTTCATGTGTCCTATGTACTGTAATACAACACATAGGACTATATGACGCCATCCGCGCCTCGTGCCTCTTATCTTAGGAAGGCTGTATGGTCCCTCTCTTAGTTGGCTATATGTCAGTGAATCCTCATGTGGCAGCAAAGGGTTCTGGATTACAGGACTGTAGAGATTGTGCTCCCCCTATACATGGATGTCCCTTGTACTGGACCCCTTCCCAGCCCTTCTTCATAAATCTTCTTTCCACCAGAACTTCATGCCTCTCATACCGTTACTTTTCTCCCTCTTTCTTCACCCATCTGTTATGACATATTTTTAGTGTGTAACTTTTTCTTTTATTTTTCTTCTCTTGTTCCTTCTCTCCCTATTCTTTAATTCCTCATTTCTTCTATAAAAAATAAGTGACCTGTCCTTTTTTTCCCTATGTATATGCTGTAGTTTTTTTTGCTGTAGGGTGTTTATAGGTTTTGAAGCTTTTGTCTTCTGCATCCTCAATGTATCATCGTACAGAGACTGCAGGACGAGCTACCAGTGAGCTAGTTTTCTGTTCTGTAACCCTTATATTTGTTCTTTTCTCCTTTGTCATCAGAACAAGCGCTCCCTCGTGGATTCAGTGCTATCTCATTCTGCAATGTATTGTGATACATTGAGGATGTAGGAACTAAAGTGAACAAAGAAACCCTATTTTAAAAGTGGATTTTCAACTCAAAATTACTTTTATAAAAAAAACTATGCCCCAAACTTGTCCGTATTACACATACAGTGGCTTGCAAAAAAAAAATCACCCCCTTGGCATTCTACTTATTTTGTTACATTACAACCAGTGTTTAAATATATTTGTAATCTGATTTGTGTATGATGCATCAACACTAAATAATCTACGTTAGTGAAGTGAGAATAATATAGGCATACGTTAAATTTATGGGTTCAAATAAGTAATAATTATCATGTGCATATCTATTCACCCCTTTTGCTATGAAGCCCCTAATATTTTTTGGTACAAGCAATTCCCTTCATATATCTCATGCCCTGTATGCAATCTAAATGTCGCTTGTCAAAATTTTACATTTTCTGAAAGGCCACAACACCATTAACAAGAGGAACCACTAACCAAACAACATCATGAAGACCAAGGAGATCTCCAAACAACATCATGAAGACCAAGAAGGTCTCCAAACAACACCATGAAGAACAACGTCTCCGAACCACACCATGAAGACCAAGGACATCTCCGAACAACAGCATGAAGACCAAAGAAATCTAAAAAAAAGCACCATAGAGACCTCCAAACACCATGAAGACCGAGGACATCTCCCAAAAAATGCCACAAAGACCAAGGAGATCTCCAAACACCATGAAGACCAAAGAGATCTCCAAACACTACCATGAAGACCAAGGAGATCTCCAAACAACACCATGAAGACAGAGTTGATCTCCGAACAACACCATAAAGAGCAAGGAGACCTCCAAACAAGTCAGTGACAAAGTTGTTGAGAAGTACAAGTCAGTGTTAGTTTATAAAACAATATCCCAATCTCTGATGATTAGTGATGAGCGAATATACTCGTTACTCGAGATTTCTCGAGCATGCTCGGGGGTCCTCCGAGTATTTTTTTTAGTGCTCGGAGTTTTAGTTTTTAGCGCCGCAGCTGAATGATTTACATCTGATAGGCAGCATAAGTACATGTGGGGATTCTGTAGCAACCAGGCAACCCCCACATGTACTTATGCTGGCTATCAGATGTAAATCATTCAGCTGCGGCAAGGAAAATTAAAACTCCGAGCACTAAAAAAATACTCGGAGGACACCCGAGCATGCTCGAGAAATCTCGAGTAACGAGTATATTCGCTCATCACTACTGATGATCCTTTGGAGCAACAGCAAATTAATTATCATTAAATGGAAAGAACATGGTACCACAACAAACATGTCAAGAGAAGGCCGTCCACCAAAACTCTCAGCCCGGGCAAGGAGGGCATTAATCAGAGAGGCAGCACAGAGCCCAAAGGAAATCCTGAAGGAGCTGAAGAGTTCCCAAGCAGAGACTGGAGTATCTGTCCATATGACCACAATAAGCTGTGCTCCATAGGGGTGGCCTTTATGGAAGAGTGGGCAGAAATAAGGCTTCACTTAAACACAAAAATTGTAAGGCTTGTTTTGAGTGGGGAGACTTCCTAAATGTATGTAGGAAGGTGCTGTGGTCAGATGAGACCAAATTTTAACATTTTGGTCACCATGATAAGCATTATGTCTGGCAACAAACCAACACAACTCATCATCCCAAGAACACCATCCCCACAGTAAAACATGGTGGTGGCAGCATCATGCTGTGGGATGTTTTTCGGAAGCTGGGACAAGGAAAATTATCTAAGTTGAGGGGAAGGTGGATGGTGTGAAATACAGGTATGTTCTTGAGCAAAACCTGTTTCAGTTGGTCAATGATTTGAGACTGGGACGGAGGTTCACCTTCCAACAAGACAATGACCCAAAGCATACTGCTAAAGCAACACTTGAGTGGTTTAACGGGAAATGTGTAAATATTTTGGAGTGGCCTAATCAAAGCCCATATCTTAATCCAAAGGAGAATCTATGGTCAGACGTGAAGATTGCTGTTCAGCAAGGAGCCGGAGCAGTTTTGCATTGAAGAATGGGCAAAAATCCCAGTCTCAAGATGTGTAAAGATCATAGAGAACTACCCAAAGCAACTTGCAGCTGTAATTGCCGCAAAAGGAGGCTCCACAAAGTACTGACTTTAGGAGGGTGACTAGCTATACACACTGAAGTTGTCCAATTTGTTGTATGCTTCACAATAACAAAAAAACATGTTCAAAGTTGTAGACATTTTTTTTCACATGAACTGATGCAAACCCTGAAAAAAAGTGAAATTACAGGTCGTGAGGTAGGAAAACATGAAAAATGCCAAAGGGGGTGAATACTTTCCCATTCTCATCCTAAATTTGCCTCTTCCCTTCCTGTTTTTTACTCTCTCATCTTCTCCTCTATTCCATCTTTTTTTTCTCCCTTCCTTTACTTTTAACATCCACTTCTTTTTTTTGTTTTTAATGTTTTCCTTTTTTCTAACTTCCCTTTTCTACGACCGTTTCTGTATCCACCAGTCTATAGATTTTCTGCTCACTGGCACGTTTTACGTCCTTGTATGTTCTGGCACGATTATTAGTGACTGCCTCCTGAACCTTCCCACATCTCATCTTCCTCTGATCACATTCATCACATTTACTTTTGGTTTTATATATTTTTTTCCCCTCCATGGTGATTTCCTTCTTGTCTGCTAAAGGATACACCGCGTGTAAGTACAGCCACGTTAGCGCCGCTACTAAAATGAATGCCTGCTGTGTACTAGCATGGATCTGTGTCCTGCGCCTTCTGTACTAAACCTCTGTGTCGCTTTGTGGGTTTTGGTGATCTGTATGTGCCGTGTAGCTGTAGGACTCTGCATGGTCGTCATAGGTTGTCCCAGCTTTGGGCAGCCTCATAACCCCATGCAGCAGCCAATTCAGGGAATATCTAGTATTAAGTGGTGCCCAAATGAGTAGGCAACTGTGTAATTCTTAATAATACCACCTTCTTGGCAGTGGCGCTGTACTCCATACACCTTTGTAGAGTCTGTGTACAGAAGTTGCACAAGCCCGTTCAACCATGCGAAGTAGTGATGGTCAGCTGCATATAAAGCTAACCGAATATTGTCATGCAATTAATAGGGTTGCCCACGTCTTAAATGCTATGGTCCCCCATGTAAAAAGTGGAGGCGGTAAGCCACCAAAATAGGCTCCGACTCCACAACTCCAACTCCACAGCCCTGATTTCTACAATGTGCCTCCCGGGACTCGCATGACGACATGATCTAAAGATGAGGTTGTCCAGTACGAGACATGGGACAACGATAAAAGATGGAAGATTATTGCCGTGTGAAATCCCAAGATAAACTTTCAATACTTTTTCATTTTCAAATAGAATTTGATAAATTCATAAAAAGTGCAGGTTTTTATTTAATTTTTATGGAAAATACTAAATTTTTTAGAAGGAAAAGTCTTGGTCTTTGTACGAAGTATTTAGATCTTCAAACTGTAACCAACGTGTTTATTCAGGATGATGACAATAACATATTTGTGTTCTAACCAGTAAGGAAAAAGATCCCGTGCTATATTATGGTGCCTTGTAAGTAGTCAGTGGGGTAAAGCTGCTCTTCTCAATGGTCACGTTGGCCGATTGTCATCCTCCTGACTTGATCGTGGTCAGATAAATCATCACATTCCACCTCTGACATCAGTGTCGGCCTGATATCATCCTGAAGTCACCAAATATTCTAGGGCAATGATGTGATGGGGGGAAGAGGCAGATACCTTCTGGTTACAGATATTTGGGATCCCTTGAGGGGGTTTGCATTGATTGCCTGCATGTTATCTAACAGATCAAGTTGTGTGTTACATTCTGGTTAACGTTGACCACCATTAGGATATTACGTGTAGACGAGCCTAGTTATGTCTCCAATTAACTTGTGTTTTTTATAGATTGCTTCAATGTATTTTTTTGTGTTTTATGTCTTTCTGGATTTTGTGTTTAACTGTATAAAACAAAACCCACTGGTTAAAAGAGTGCTCTGCTGTAGGCGGTTCCTCCTTTATTTTTTGTTTAAAGATCTCTTGAGAAATAGCAAGTGGAAGAGTATTTTCTTCTTGCTTGGACCCCCCCCCCCCCAATGCTTTATGGTAAAACAAAAAGTTCCACAGACAATGGTCTCTTCTGACTGACTCTTCTGTCCAAGACTTCATGTCTTATCAGTGAGGTACGAAAGCTGCTGTCTCCCTCATCTAGTTGCCCCTTCAGGAGACTTCCCATATTAATCAGATGGTCGGGTGGTCCCACCAAAATCAGAGGGTTTGGCCAATTTTAATCTGTGTATGACAAGTTAGCAAGGTTCTTCTTTCATCATTGTCTGAGTGCCTTCCATTAGTAATTCCTCCTCTTCTTTTCTTTCCCAGAATGAAAGATCCCAGCCGGAAGAACGTCGTCTTCGCTCAGTTTCGAAAAAATGAACGAGATAAGCAAAAACTCATAGAAACCGTGGCCAAGCAGCTCCGGGGGCTGATCAACAGCCACCATTCATGAAGCTGCGGTGCCATTATCGGACTGGGCCACCCATCACATACTGACCCAGACGGGAGCACACATCTAGCATATAGCTCATGTGGCGGTGCTCTTGTAAATCGTACTGCTGGGCCAGGACTAGACAAGGGGATATAGGATGTTGTAACGCTTTTGGCAGGTGCTGGGGACTGTTCTTTACTATTGCACTGATCTTCTAGTTTTGACATATACAGGGTTAGAAAATGTAAATTTTTCATGTTTTTAGAACACATTATATGTGAGGCAGCACTAATGCTAAACGTATAGGTAATCTGAATCGGGGAATATAAGAAAGGTGCACTCCGACCTGTACTTCTCACTAATCCATGGGTTCAGAGGAGGGACAAGGGGAGAGGTCTCCTATTACTGGAAATACTGAACATATCCTACTACCATGAGGGAATGTATTAATATAGTGCAGTAACCGGGCCCTGGGATTCTGCCTGGCACTTTACTAATGCTTGAAGTGATCTTTATTTTTTGGGGCTCAATATGCCAAACACTTCTGATCTGTTCTGTGGTAATTCCTACTTTTATGTTTGGCCAAAAAGAAGATAATATGGATGGACTCTATGATCTTTTATGTACACCATAGGTAACAGTATTCAATGTCCTGTCATCTCCAGTGGGACGTTTCTCGAATTTGTTGACTTTGACCCTTTTTTTGGAAGCTTAGTTGACGTCAGTTATGTTAAACAAGAAGCAACTATGGAACTAATATACAAGTATTGAAAGGGAAAAGTTGTGATACATTTTATTAGTTGTAGGCTGTTATCGAATTAGACCAAATGGGTCTCCGAAGGCCTCTATCTTCTTACAGGATGAGACATTATGTTGGACAACCTATTTTTGTCACTCTTCTACACTTTTTCTGAGAGTGACCGTCCAGATAAATCTTTATTGGTGCATGACATGATCATAATTAACGAAAAAGGCTTCCATACTAGGATGTTTAGACATCCATCGACTGTAAATATCAACTCAGAGTCTTTGATACAGCGGGAAATCTCTGAAGTAACTACAGTACTGAACAGAAAGCAGATGTCTCACCACTACTAATTACTGGAAGTTGTAGTTGTGTACTGAGTCTCTTCACTTTATCCTCCAATGGAGGTCTCTCCAGTCTTTCAGAAGGCCTACCATGTTCAGATCCATTATTTTCAGTAGATTTAAGCACATAATCTACAATTTGGTCCACTTCATATTTCAAGGAACTTTAATCTATCTCTTTATCTCTAGGCAAGTAATCTCCATTCCTTCTGAGGTTCATGGACTAGAAGTGTCCTTCCTGTTGTGTCATTGGGCAATCGTTAATCCCTATAGCAGGGATTCTAATCCCATTCTTGATACTCCGAGGATAGGTCCCTTTACTATCTCTTGTAGTCCGGGGTTCATCTTCTCCTAGCGTGCATCATACATTGGTGCCAGAATGAAATGTTTCTTCTGATTTTATCGTGTGTTGTAGAGGAAGGAAGCACAATGTGTCCCGTTTCACGACCTGTTTTAATATTTAATTCCACATTGTTTACAGATCAGCATTCTCTTTGCACAATAAGTAATTTGCCACCAAAGCAGTAAAACATAAGGCATAAGACTCTAAACTTTTTTTTTTAATGGTTCTTTTTTTGTCCAATACATAGAAAATGCAACAAAAAAAGACTCGCTCCAAAAACAAGCTAAATTAAAAATAAAATTAGGAAAGATGCGCTGTAGAAACCAGCAACATAGATTGCAAAAATAAAATATATGACACTTTTCACTTGGGGCATCAAAATGAATTCCCAATCAGGCGGTGGTGGAGTAATGAACAGTTGCACCGTCTGCAGGTCCGTTCTGGGCACCTTTCTGTCTACTAGTTTCCCTTCTGTCTCTGCGCTACTTTATGGCTTCTATAAAGCCGGAGCTGTCAATCAAGGAAGAGGATAGTGAAGATGGATCCAAGAAAACGAGTAGGTGGGAAGGTGCACCGAACTGTGTTACCACGTCATTAGCTCTTGTGCTTAATCTCAGCTGTTACTTTGTGCTGACAGTCTACCTTTAATACTGCAAGTCCCTACCAAATTTATGACCTGAAATAAAAGTTTCATGGGGATCTATGGAAGAATCACAACTCCAGGACTTGTAGTCTTAATTCGGATGCTAAAATAACCTTGCCATTAGGACCACCTGATTGAGACCATAGAATTTAAGGCCATATATTAGAAGCTGAAACGTAGAAAGGGTCTAAAGTGCTGAAATGTCAAATTACCAGTATTACTCCCAGAAAGTCAACATTCAGTCAGCATTCTTTACACCAAGAGCTGGCATTCGCCATATTAATCAGATTTATCCATAGTTTTCTTTGTGTCCACCGAAAAATGGACATTATCCTAATATGGGCGGAATGTCACATCTTCAACCCACTTCTGTCCATTGCCGAAAGTGGATGATCATTTAGATTAATGGTGATTTCATCCTGAGAAATGCATTGGTTACTGCGCTACAAAATAAAAACCTCATCTTAGTACCGTGGTGAGGAACCTCATGCCATCAGTGCCAACTATTTTCAGTGTAATCGTAAAGGTTATGCCAAGAAGAAGCATCGGGAAACTCCTCGTATATGATCAAAATTCTGCCAACTCCTGCTAACGGGATGAGTCTTGTTTTCATGCAAAATGAGTAAAGCATTATGGTAGAAGTGTTACCGGATAGTTTCAGAATTGAGCAATACTTTAAACATGAAGACACAATTTGGATTTTTATAGACCAATATGATTTTGTGTTTTCTAGATTTTACAATAGATGGAGTTGTCATTGAACCTAAGAGGAAACCGTGCCGATACCATATCCCTATACATTTGGCACGAGTAGTCACCCCGCTTCACGGTGGTTCCAGAAGGACCGTTCCTACCATCGCAGTTGTATTCAAACTGAGATAATTGGAGATGCCAAATAACCGTGCCAATGTGGAGGTGTATCCTACTTCTCCAGTGCCATATACTAGCATTAAGTCACTTCGTCCTATGAAACTGTAAAAGGCTTCAAAGTGTCATTACTACTGTTTGAGACATTAGAGGATTGTTGACATGTTTTGGGGATATATCCTTGGAAAGCTTTGGTTGCTGGTCAGCAAGATGTAACCTTCACTACTTGAGGGATCGGTGGACGGTCTAGTCTCATGCCAATAAGAAATATCATTGTCATATTAAGAGGCATGGAATTTGGCATCTTTGTAGTCTTGTATCACAAGCCTCCAGAGATACCACGTCTTTGCCGACGTTCCTATTCGACCTAACACTAGAGTTCGCCAAATGGCAGGAGTGAATGGAATCCTAGAGAGTAAATCTATAGATGGTTGCAAAACTGCACAGCGCTGCCTGCATAACTAGGGGAAGAAATCTTCTTAATGTTGGATCTTTCATGTACCTTCTGGCAGTCATGAGTGACTGTAAAGTAAGCTTTATATTATGGCAGCACCCAATTATTTGACTGAAATAAACTTACTTGACAATAGAGTAACCAGGATGACAAAGGGAAACTTGCGTTTTCGGAACGGGATTGGTAAAAAGTTTAAAGGGGCAATCGTAATCCCGCTATCAATAGTGCACTTTTAACTCTTCTTCTGCCGGAGTGGGGTCTAAACCTTCAGCTGTTACTTTTTTACACTGGAGGCTATGATGATCTGGTCGGAGCCTCCCCATGTTCTTTTGTGTTTTAAAATAGACTTAAGAAGTAACACCCCAGAGGTATCGTAAGTTCAGGGCAGGAATGTTAACCAGAAGATGCCGGGTGTCACACTGTTTGTTAGAATTTTTGTTGACTGGAAATGCTATAAATTGCTTTCACACCCCTTGTACTATATTGTTTTCCTTACAGAGCCAGAATAAAATGTACTAAATGCAGAGTGCTGTCTTTTTTTTTTTCGCCTTGGGACTTTCAGCCTTTAGATTGGAACTTTTGTACAATGCCGTTAACTTTGTGCCAACAAAACGCAAATCTAATGTCCAGAAGAAGTTATGGCCCCCGTATGTGTTAGACTAATGTTGGTCGAACCCACTGATATCGGTCTAGTGTGTATAGGGGCGCCGGCCGACTGTTGGTCAGGAAAGAAGTCAATTGGACATGTCCGATTTTGAACTGTTGATCGTATTTTTCTTTCAGGCGTTAGCTACTGGTTGACTTTTCAGGCAGCGTTTTTTTTCATAAAGATTACAGTAGGGCCAAGCCGATCGAATACTTCTGTGTATGGTAAATTTGCTGAGATGGCTGTCAGCTGAAGCTTCGTTTGTCCTACAGCCACTTAATGCGTATCATCTGCTTTAGTCTTTTCCTCAAGAAACTAAGGATTCAAGATGTCATATGACCCTTCTTTGCTTTACTTAATGGCAGAGAGCACTCAGAGGCCCATATTTGGCAAAACATTGCCAAGACTGAAAGTAATCGAAACTCAAGAAGTCAATGCAATGACAAACGTGAGGTTACGTGGTCTTCACAGATCTTGCTATTTCACAACTCCCTGGAGAACACTGAATATCAGAACGCGGCAGTCTGTAATGAAAATTATTGTGAAATGACAAAAATCTAGGAACATCAGGAACCTCTCCCTTGACAATAGTAATACATTATTTTTCCATTACAGAACTGGGTTCCCCCACCAATTTTTACAAAAATTTCTTGAGTTATCTTCAAATCAGACCACTCAGAAGTTGATTTGTCAACAATGGTCAAGACTCTCCCAAAATGGGAAAATTCTTATGCCACAAAGTCTAGTGATTACTGGAATACTTTCAGTTACAATTTTGGTTAAATTTACATCTTTCCTAAATTTTTTTAGTGAACTCCACTATATACCGCCATAGAAATCTCACTGTACTTAAGTCTAGATATACCTACAGGCACACAGATACCTGGCTCGTTGAATGACAGGGCAGATTCTGTATTGAATACAATGTCTCATCACAGTTTAGCATTCTGATTAGAAGCTGTCCGTATCACCAAGACTTTCTGATTGGGCAGGGAGATATTTTAGTGCCAATGGGTGTCAGCGTGACGTGTTACCATGTATGGTCAGGTTTGGAGAAAACTCTATCTGTGGCTGCTCTTAGACTAGAGGGCCTGAAGGTTTCATCTGGATGTTCCTCACTGCCATTTCTCAGACAAGGCTTAGGGTTTGGCGTCACTGGAGACTTGAATTGATAGTTGGTGGCTCTAATGCGATTAATCCTAAAAAACCTTTTGGATTGGAGTGTTAATCTTCTGTATTGACTACCCCTACGTGTTAATCTTCTGTACTGACTGCCCGTACGTGTTAATCTTCTGTACTGACTGCCCCGTACACGATATATCTCGTTCTTAAGTGCACATGCTGACCTATCTATTTATGAAGTTCAGACATAATTGCCTTGGGCTGATTGTAAACTCCAAGTGAACAAATACCTTGACAGATGACAATCTTCCTCCCCCTCCTGCGGTCTTACATAGTGAGAATATCTCTGGCTAGGTTAGGACCTTTATTTGGCCTTTTCGGCAACACCCCAAGTTTAGTCATCTGTATGAAAACTTTCACCTAGAAGCCGGTGACTTTCCAGTTGGCTATAGTTAAACATGGAGAGAAAAACCTTATTAGGTATTTTAATATGTAAAGATTTATTAATTTTCTACCTTTTTATGTTGTGCTATTCCATACTGTAGAAACAATGGTACACTAAGGTGTAGCAACGGTGCAGTCCGTAAGGAAACTCATTTTGCCTTTGCCGGGTGTATAGGGCCTTATGGAGGATATGCACTTGCATTTTATGCTTTAAATACCTGAAAAATATGAAAAGGTTAAACGATATAACATACATGGAATAAAGCATATAGCGATTTGTTGTTCCTATAAGCCTTAATTAACAAGCAAATATTCGTTATGGCTTTCGGAATGCAAGGAAATATTGAAATGAAACATTCCCACATTATTAAATGGCATGTTTAGTTTCTAAATTTTTTCCTATACCCAAATGAGATTCTCATTAAATAGAAGGATGTGCGTTTGGCCCAAATTCTTAAAGTGTAGTGTTAGAGCTCCTCTTGCATGGTATGAATCGGCATTGTGTAATGCTTCATTCCTCCTGCGGGGGCACTGCAGGGGATTTGAGCACACACTTATACATGCCCTCAAAGATCACATGAGTGATCTTTCGTGATTAGCCTATGTTCAAGGGACCTTTCCATCAGTTAAGTGGAAAGTGGAGAATATCTTTAATTTAAATGAGCCTCGTCTTCTAAAGAGGCTTTGTCTAACATTGCACATTTCATATTAGTGTGATTTGATAGAAGCTGCAAAGAAAAAAACATGAATTTTCCAATTTGTTTTAGTTTTGTTAATCTCTTCCTTAATAAATTCTTACCGGTTGGACATAACAGATCTCACAAAAGTGAGTACACCCCTCACATTTTTGGAAATATTTTATTATATCTTTTCATGGGACAACACTGAAGGACTGACACTTTCATACAGTGTGCAGTAGTCAGTGTACAGCTTGTATAACAGCGTAAATTTAGTGAACCCTCTAAATAACTTAACACACAGCCATTAATGTCTAAACCGCTGGCAACAAAGGTGAGTACACCTCTACGTTAAAATGGCCAAATTGTGACCAGTTAGCTATTTTCCCTCCCTGGTGTTATGTGACTCACTAGTGTTACAAGGTCTCGGGTGTGAATTTGTGGTAAATTCGATGTCCTCGATCTCACACTTTTACTGATCACTGTGTGCCATGAGGAGCCATGTTGTACAAAGAACACTCTGAGGATCTGAAAAAATTTGTTGCTCTACATAAAGATGGCTGAGGCTATAAGATTACCAGCACCCTGAACCTGAGCTGCAGCATGGTGGCCAAGACCATACAGCCATTTAACACGACAGGTTCGACTTCTGGCCTCAACATGGTCAACTAAAGTAGTGGAGTGGATGTGCTCCGCCAAATCCAGAGGCAGTCACTTTACAATAGACGTATGATTGCTGCCAGCATTGCTGCTAAGGTTAAAGGGGTGGGGAGTCCGCCTGGCGGTGCTCATACCACACACATTGCTGCAGAGGTTACATGGTTGAGGGTCCGCCTGGCAGTGCTCAGACCATACACATTGCTGCAGAGGTTACATGGTTGAGGGTCCGCCTGGCAGTGCTCAGACCATACACGTTGCTGCAGAGGTTACAGGGGTGAAGGTCAGCCTGACACTGCTCAGACCATACGCATTGCTACAGAGGTGAAAGTCCGCCTGGCGGTGCTCAGACCATACTTTTTGCTGCAGAGGTTACAGGGGTGAAGGTCTGCCTGGCAGTGCTCAGACCATACGCGTTGCTGCAGAGGTTACAGGGGTGAAGGTCTGCCTGGCAGTGCTCAGACCATACGCGTTGCTGCAGAGGTTACAGGGGTGAAGGCCCGCCTGGCGGTGCTCAGACCATACGTGTTGCTGTAGAGGTTATAGGGGTGAAGGCCCGCCTGGCGGTGCTGACCATACGTGTTGCTGCAGAGGTTACAGGGGTGAAGGCCCGCCTGGCAGTGCTCAGACCATACGCATTGCTGCAGAGGTTACAGGGGTGAAGGTCTGCCTGGCAGTGCTCAGACCATACGCGTTGCTGCAGAGGTTATAGGGGTGAAGGCCCGCCTGGCGGTGCTGACCATACGTGTTGCTGCAGAGGTTACAGGGGTGAAGGCCCGCCTGGCAGTGCTCAGACCATACGCATTGCTGCAGAGGTTACAGGGGTGAAGGTCTGCCTGGCAGTGCTCAGACCATACGCGTTGCTGCAGAGGTTATAGGGGTGAAGGCCCGCCTGGCGGTGCTGACCATACGTGTTGCTGCAGAGGTTACAGGGGTGAAGGCCCGCCTGGCGGTGCTGACCATACGTGTTGCTGCAGAGGTTACAGGGGTGAAGGCCCGCCTGGCAGTGCTCAGACCATACGCATTGCTGCAGAGGTTACAGGGGTGAAGGTCTGCCTGGCAGTGCTCAGACCATACGCATTGCTGCAGAGGTTACAGGGGTGAAGGTCTGCCTGGCAGTGCTCAGACCATACGCATTGCTGCAGAGGTTACAGGGGTGAAGGCCCGCCTGGCAGTGCTCAGACCATACGCATTGCTGCAGAGGTTACAGGGGTGAAGGCCCGCCTGGCGGTGCTCAGACCATACGTGTTGCTGCAGAGGTTACAGGGGTGAAGGTCCGCCTGGCGGTGCTCAGACCATACGCGTTGCTGCAGAGGTTACAAGAGTGGGGGTTCCTCGTGTCCATGCTCAGACCATACACCACCACACACTGCATCAAATTGGTTGGAGTGGCTGAATTCCCAGAAGGAAGCCTCTTCTAAAGATGATACACAAGAAAGCCCGCAACCACTTTTCTGAAGACAAGCAGACTAAGGTCATGGATTACTGGAACCATGTCCTGTGCTCTGATGAGACCAAGATAAACTTAGTTCTGATGGTGTCAAGCGTGTGTCATGGCAGCCAACTGAGGAGTGCAAAGACAAGTGTGTCCTGCCTACAGTCAAGCATGTTGGTGGGAGGGTCATTATTTGGGGCTTCGTGAGTGCTGCCGGCTATGGGGGGCTACAGTTCATTGAGGGAACCATGAATGCCAACATCTACTGTGACATACTGAATCAGAGCATGATCCCCTCTATGCGGAAACTGGGTCACTGGGCAGTATTCCAACATAACGACGCAGCAACACCTCCAAGACCACCACTGCCTTGCTTAAGAAACTGAGGGTAAAGGTATTGGACTGGCCAAGCATGTCTCCAGACCTAAACCCTATTGAGCTTCTGTGGGGCATCCTCAAACCTAAGGAAGAGAAGCACAAGATCTCCAACATCCAACAGCTCCGTGATGTCGTCATGGAGGAGTGAAGAGGATTCTAGTGGTGAACTGTGAAGCTCTAGTGAGCTAATGGTGGCCACACACAATATTGACACTTTGGACACAATTTGACCATTTTCATTTAGGGATGTACTCATTTTTGTTGCCAGCGGTTTAGACATTAATGACTGTGTGTTGTTTAGAGGACACATCAGATTTACACCGTTATACAAGCTGAACACTGACTACTTTACATTCTATCAAAGTGTCAGATCTTCAGTGTTGTCTCATGAAAAGATATAGTAAAATATTTACAATAATGTCAGGGGTGTATTAACTTTTTAGAGATACTGTATATATCGTATCTTCAATGTGGCACCTATTTTGGTTCATTTGTTAACATGAAGAACACTGTTCGGCTAGGAGCCACAGTCGTGAATAATATTAGAAAATGAGCATTGAAATGTTCCCAACTGAAACAACAGCAAAAAATGACTCCCGAGAGACCAGAGATCTGTATAAGATCCATCTGAAAAATAATTTTTTAGGGAGGACTTGCATGTCACAACTTCTAGTCCAGCTTTTCTCATGTCCTTAGATGCTCCAATGGGTCATTTTTTAAAGAAGAACTTCCATAATGATGGATGCAGTTCGAGAAATCTATTAAATGCTTTTTTACTAGATTCTGAACACAGAAGAAAAAAAGAATATTTGTCTAAATTCATGGAAGAAATATATACTTCCACTACCTACTTGAGGAGAAAAGGAGTTTACAACTTTCAAAATGGATCACCATCATCTTCGGGTGCAATTTGCAGTCCCTGGAAAATGTGATTGTCCCCTTCTGGCCATGACATTGGAATAATAAGAGGCCAACAGGATGATTTCATAAGATGCCCCTCCAACAGCTTCTAGTGAATTTAATAAGCACAGAAAGCGATCATAGCCATGGCTGAAAATGTTGGCACCCGTGAAATTGTTCCAGAAAATGAAGTGTTTCTCCTAGAAAATTATTGCAGTTACACATGCTTTATTATATACTTGTTGATTTCCTTTGTGTATTTTGGAACAACACAAAAAAAAACAAATTGGACATAATTTCACACAAAATTAATAGAGTGGTATTTAACAGGGAGAAATTCAAGATCAAACATCTGGGCAAGAAAAACAAATATTACATCTACAGAATGGGAGGAATAGAACTAAGCAACAGCATGTGTGAAAAAGACTTAGTTTTACTAATAGATCACAGATGCACAGGCGTCAACAGTGTGATGCAGCAGCAAAAAAGGCAAACACAGTTCTAGGATGTATTTAGAGAAGAAAAGAGTCTAGATCACGTGAAGTAATTATCCCCCTCCACTCCTCCTTGGTCAGGTCTCATCTGGAATACTGTGTCCAAAAGAAAAACTGAAGCAACTTCAGAGAAGAGTTACCAGGATGGTGAGCGGACTCCGAAGTATGTCCTACGAGGAACGGGTAAAGGAACTGGGAATGTTTAGCTGCAAAAAAAGTAGTCTAAGAGGAGAATTCATAGATGTCTACCAATATCTGAAGGGCTGTCACAGTGTAGCGGGATCATAATTATTGTCATTTGCATATGGAAACACGAGAAGTAATGGGATGAAACTGAAAAGGGAGTAGATACAGATTAGATGTTGGAGAAAACTTTGACAGTGAGGGTGATCAATGAGTGGAACAGGCTGCCACGAGAGGAGGTGAGTTCTACTTCAATGGAAGTCTTCAGTAGCTGGACAGACATCTGTCTGAGACGGTTTAGTGAATCCTGCATTGTGCAGGGGGTTGGACACGATGAGCCCGGAGGTCCCTTCCAACTCTAACATTCTAGGATTCTGTGAAAACCTAAAAAATTGGTCAAAATTGTTGGCACCCTCAATATTTGGTTGCACACCTTTTGGAATAAATAACTGCAATCAATTCCTATAACCATCAGCAAGCTTCTTAGACCTCTCAACTGGCATTTTGGAGAACACGTCTTCTGCAAACTGCTGCAGGTCTCTCAAAAGTGAAGGTGCCTTCTCAAAACGGCAATTTTAAGATCTCTTCACTGGTCATCAATGGGATTTAGATTCGGACTCATTGTTGACAACTTCAGAACTCTCCAGTGCTTTGTTTCCATCCCTCTCTGGGGGCTTCTTGAAGTATGTTTGGGGTCACTATCCTGCTGGAAGACCCATAACCTTGGTAGCAAACCCAGGTTTCTGACACTGAACTCTACATTGTAGATGCGCACTCCTGATTAATCAATAAAAGCACATGCTTTATTAACACCATTGGACAAACGGGGTGATATAAAACCATTTAAAAGCACGCACAAGGTGCAGTTCACCCACACCCCTGACAATACATATGGTACCTACACCACAGTAGTAGCAGGCGATATATCATGCGATGAACATTAAAAGTGAAATGCCAATGGCTAAGTTTCCCATTATGCCTATGTACTAGGGTGAGTGTCATATAATGGAAATATGAGCAACAAATACACCACAATAATAACACAATAGGTCATGTAACAGTCAACAAATGTTTAGGCAATGCCAGTAAATAATAGTCTCAGTATGTATCTGCAAAATCCCTTAAGAAGGACTGGAATAAGTGTCATAAGGATAGTATGACAGATGAGCACACAAACGAACATGTGACGTGGGGATAGTTAATACATCCAATTTGTATGAGACGTGTATTTTTATTGATTAATCAGGAGTGCACATCTTCTATGTATCGGTCCTTCTGTCCCCTTGTTACTGTGTGTTCCATACAGGATGCAGCACCCATTACTATTTTTGCTCACATTGTTTACAATCTAGTGCACCCAACTTATACTGGTGTTGGACACTACATTGTGACTCAAAATCCTTGGGTAGTCTTCAGATTTCATGATGCCTTGCACACAGTCAAGGCACCCAGTGCAAGATGCAGCAAAACAACTTCAAAACATCTGTGACCCTCCACCATATTTGTGTTCTTGTCTTTGTAGCCTCATTCCATTTTCAGTAAGCAATAGAATGATGTGCTTTACCAAAAAGCTCTATCTTGGTCTCATCTATCCACAAGATGCTTTCCCAGAAGGATTTTGGCTTATATACATTTTGGAAAACTGCAGTCTTGCTTTCTTTTTTCTGTCCTTGTGTCATCAGTGGGATCCTCCTTGGTCTCCTGCCGTACAGTGGGTATGGAACGTATTCAGACCCCTTTACATTTTTTGCTCTTTGTTTCATTGCAGCCATTTGGTAAATTCAAAAAAGTTCATTTTTTTCTCATTAATGTACACTGTGCACCCCATCTTGACTGAAAAAAAAATACAGAAATGTAGAAATTTTTGCAAATTTATTAAAAAAGAAAAACTGAAATATCACATGGTCATAAGGATTCAGCCCCTTTGCTCAGTATTGAGTAGAAGCACCTTTAGAGCTAGTACAGCCATGAGTCTTCTTGGGAATGATACTACAAGTTTTTCACCCCTGGATTTGGGGATCCTCGGCCATTCTTCCTTGCAGATCTTCTCCAGTTCCGTCAGGTTGGATGGTGAACGTTGGTGGACGCCATTTTCAGGTCTCTCCAGAGATGCTCAGTTGGGTTTAGGTCAGGGCTCTGGTTGGCCAGTCAAGAATGGTCACAGAGTTGTTCTGAAGCCGCTCCTTTGTTATTTTATCTGTGTGCTTAGGGTCATTGTCTTGTTGGAAGGTGATCCTTCGGCCAAGTCTGAGGTCCAGAGCACTCTGTAAGAGGTTTTCATCCAGAATATCTCCGTACTTGGCTGCATTCATGTTTCCTTCAATGACAACCAGTCGTCCTGTCCGTTCAGCTGAAAAACACCCCCATAGCATGATGCTGCCACCACCATGTTTCACTGTTGGGATTGTATTGGGCAGGTGATGAGCAGTGCCTTGTTTTCTCCACACATACCACTTAGAATTATCACCAAAAAGTTCTATCTTCGTCTCATCAGACCACAGAATCTTATTTCTCATAGTCTGGGAGTCCTTCATGTGTTTTTTAGCAAACTCTATGTGGGCTTTCATATGTCTTGCACTGAGGAGAGGCTTCCATGGAGCCACTCTGCCACATAGGCCTGACTGGTGAAGGCTGCAGTGATAGTTGACTTTGTGGAACTTTCTCCCATCTCCCTACTGCATCTCTGGAGCTCAGCTACAGTGATCCTGGGGTTCTTCTTTACCTCTCTCACCAAGGCTCTTCTCCCACGATTGCTCAGTTTGGCTTGATGGCCAGGTCTAGGAAGACTTCTGGTGGTCCCAAACTTCTTCCATTTAAGGATTATCGAGGCCACTGTGCTCTTAGGCACCTTGAGTACTGCAGAAATTCTGTTGTAACCTTGGCCAGATCTGTGCATTGCCACAATTCTGTCTCTGA
The DNA here is from genome assembly GCF_051348905.1 of Ranitomeya variabilis. NCBI lineage: Eukaryota > Metazoa > Chordata > Amphibia > Anura > Dendrobatidae > Ranitomeya > Ranitomeya variabilis. The sequence goes on from NC_135232.1 coordinate 1,147,379,569, forward strand.
GCTCCTTGGCCAGTTCCTTTGACCTCATGATTCTCATTTGGTCTGACATGCACTGTGAGCTGTGAGGTCTTATATAGACAGGTGTGCGCCTTTCCAAATCAAGTCCTATCAGTGTAATTACACACAGCTGGACTCCAATGAAGGAGTAGAACCATCTCAAGGATGATCACAAGGAAATGGACAGCATGTGACTTAAATGAGTGTCTGAGCAAAGGGTCTGAAGACTTATGACCATGTGATAGTTCAGTTTTTCTTTTTTTTTATTAAATTTGCAAAAATTACTACATTTCAATTTTCAGTGAAACAAAGACTGAAAAATTTAAAGGGGTCTGAATACTTTCCGTACCCACTGTAGCGTTTCATTTCACTCACATGTGGAAGGATAGTTCGCGCTGACACAGATGCATCCTGAGCCTGCAGGACAGCTTGAATTTCTTTGGACCTTGATTGGGGCTGCTTATCCACCACCTGGACTATCCGGCATTGCAACCTTTTATCATTTTTTCTCTGCTGTCCAAGGAGATTAGCTGCAGTGCCATGAGTTATAACCTTCTTGATTATGTCGCGCACCGTGGACAGAGGAAGAATAATAATAATAATAATAATTTTATTTATATAGCGCCAACATATTCCGCAGCGCTTTACAACTTATAGAGGGGACTTGTACAGACAATAGACATTACAGCATAACAGAAATCACAGTTCAAAACAGATACCAGGAGGAATGAGGGCCCTGCTCGCAAGCTTACAAACTATGAGGAAAAGGGGAGACACGAAAGGTGGATGGTAACAATTGCTTTAGTTATTTGGACCAGCCATAGTGTAAGGCTCGGGTGTTCATGTAAAGCTGCATGAACCAGTTAACTGCCTAAGTATGTAGCAGTACAGACACGGCTATTAACTGCATAAAGTGTATGAGAACATGATGCGAGGAACCTGATTATGTTGTTTTTTTTTGTTTGTTTTTTAAATTAGGCCACATAGGGATAGTTAGGTTAATGCGTTGAGGCGGTAGGCCAGTCTGAACAAATGAGTTTTTAGGGCACGCTTAAAACTGTGGGGATTAATCGTATTAACCTGGGTAGTGCATTCCACAGAATCGGCGCAGCACGTGTAAAGTCTTGGAGACGGGAATGGGAGGTTCTGATTATGGAGGATGCTAACCTGAGGTCATTAGCGGAGCGGAGGGCACGGGTAGGGTGGTAGACTGAGACCAGAGAGGAGATGTAGGGTGGTGCTGAGCCATGGAGTGCTTTGTGGATGAGGGTAGTAGTTTTGTACTGAATTCTGGAGTGGATGGGTAGCCAGTGTAATGACTGGCACAAGGTAGAGGCATCGGTCTAACGGTTGGTGAGGAATATGATCCTGGCAGCAGCATTCTGGGCAGATTGGAGCGGGGAGAGTTTGGTAAGAGGGAGGCCGATTAGTAGAGAGTTACAATAGTCCAGACGAGAATGAATAAGTGAGACAGTAAGAGTTTTTGCAGAGTCGAAAGTAAGAAAAGGGCGAATTCTATAAATATTTTTGAGATGCAGATAAGAAGAGCGAGCCAGTGATCGGATGTGGGGGGTGAATGAAAGCTCGGAATCAAGGATGACCCCAAGGCAGCGGGCATGTTGCTTTGGAGTAATGGTGGAACCACACACGGAGATGGCAATGTCAGGCAAAGGTAGGTTAGTAGAGGGAGAGAACACGAGGAGTTCAGTTTTTGACAGGTTCAGTTTCAGATTGAGGGAGGACATGATGTTAGAGACAGCGGTAAGACAATCACTGGTGTTTTCTAAGAAGGTCGGAGTGAAAGCAGGAGAAGAGGTGTATAATTGGGTGTCGTCAGCATAGAGATGGTACTGGAAACCAAATCTACTGATTGTTTGTCCAATAGGGGCAGTATACAAAGAGAAGAGGAGGGGGCCTAGGACTGATCCTTGAGGAACCCCAACAGTAAGGGGAAGGGGAGAGGAGGAGGAACCAGCAAAACATACAGTGAAGGATCGGTCAGAGAGATAGGAGGAGAACCAAGAGAGAACGGTGTCCTTGAGGCCGATGGAGCAGAGCATAGTGAGGAGGAGCTGATGATCCACAGTGTCGAATGCTGCGGAGAGATCCAAGAGAATTAGCATGGAGTAGTGACCATTAGATGTAGCTGTTAGTAGGTCATTAGAGACTTTAGTGAGGGCAGTTTCAGTAGAGTGTAAAGAGCGGAAGCCAGATTGAAGAGGGTCGAGAAGAGAGTTATCTGAGAGATAGCGGGTAAGACGGGAGTGGACCAGGCGTTCCAGGAGTTTAGAGATGAAGGGAAGATTAGAGACAGGTCTATAATTAGCGGCACAGTTTTGGTCGAGGGAGGGTTTTTTAAGTAATGGATATATGATGGCATGATTAAATGAGGGAAAAATACCGGAATTGAGGGAAAGGTTGAATATTTTTGTTAGGTGAGAGGTGACAGCCGGGGAAAGGGACTGGAGGAGATGTGACGGAATGGGGTCACTGGTGCAAGTGGTCGGGCGAGAAGATGCAAGGAGCCTGCTTACTTCTTCTTCTGTAACTGGTTCAAAGTCAGAGAGTGAACTAGACGCAGTGGGGGAGGGAGGACAGTGCCTGGTATGAAGAGATTGGGAGATGATTTCCAGGAAACATCAATGTTGTTGATTTCCAGGAACATCAAGATCTCTGGCGATGGACTTGTTACCTTGAGATTGTTGATATTGTTCATCGATTTTGGTTCAAGTCCTCAGACAGTTCTCTTCTCTTTCTGTTCTCCATGCTTAGTGTGGCACACACAGACACACAATGCCAAGATTTAATTTAGTTCCCCCTTTTTATCTGGTTTCAGGTGTGATTTCCATATTGCCCACCCCTGTTACTTGCCGCAGGTGAGTGTGAGCGAGCTGGAAACAGAGATCTTTACCCACAATTATGGAAAGGTGCCAACAATTGTGTCCAACCTGTCTTCAGGGTTTTGTGTGAAATTATGTCCAATTTGCTTTTTTTCTCTTTTGTGTTGTCCCAATACACACAAAGGAAATAAACGTGTAACCTCAATAATTTTCTACAAAAAATACTTCATTTTCTGGAACAATTTCAAGGGAGCCAATACTTTTGGCCATGACAGTATTGCAGGCCTTCAAAACTTCCAACCCGCAAACATTTGCTTATAATAAATCTCATATTGAGTACTCTCATCTTGTGAAATCTCTTCTTACCATCAACACCCTTTGTTCTCGAACACCTTCCTCCCACATTACATAATAAGCTTTACTAATTTACCGTTACAATGTTTAGTCAAGGAGGAATGAATCTTATCACTTGATTACGCCTTCAGTAAACTCTGCACGTTTCTTTCTAAATATGGCATCGAGGAGTCACTGCAAAACAGTGCTGGAAGGGCTAAAGGCGGACAAGAAGCTTCTACATGGAAAACCAGTATGTGCTTCTCGTAGAAAGGGAACGATCCGGTCACAAGGTTGTTATCCAACCGATTCTGCCATGACAGTCTGCATAAGAATAATCCGTAACCGTATTTACTGATGATACATCTTATCACTTTATTCACTTGGCACTGAATGGGAAACCTACACGTTATATCTAAGGAGGCGTTTCTGACCACCCATGTCCATAGACATAATATGGAGTCACCCCTCTGAAGATATAAGGTCTCCCGCGCTTTTGAGAAGGATTTCTACAAGATTTTGGTGTTGTCTGTGAGCTTTTTTGCCCTTCCTCAGAAAAGCATTTGTTGGGTCAGACCCTGACGTTGGGGGAGGCCATTATAAGTGTTGGATGTTTCTGAGGTCCGGGCTCTCTGCTGGTCATGTTCTTCCACCAATCTCCCCTGCCATGTTTGTATGGAGCTTGTGCACTTGTAAAAGTTACGGGGAACAGAGAAAGACGAACCCCAAACTGTTCCCACAAAGCTGAAGCTACAAATCTCCACCATGTCTTATGCTGAAGATTAAGATTTCCCTTCACTGGAATATATTTCTGCCTTTGCACAGTGTGTACAGCTGCCAATCAGTGGTGGAGGTATGGTTATACAGAGCTCGTTAATATTTGGTGGACTACAGGGTAGCAGTGTAACTAATTTGACCTGACAATGACGACTACACCTGAATTAGTAATCAGATTTTTTAAAATATTAATTTAGGCGGAGGAACTTGGTAAAGGTTACCTTGCTCTGATTAACGAGGTCTCCATGTGATGGATTAGATTGGTTTGTCATGTCTTAGTATCTTAGCTATGCAGTCTGTCTTTAATCATAGTTCCATCAGTATGAGTAAGAAGAGGTGTTACATTACATGTAACTTACACGGGCGGTGATTATGGAAATTATGCAGAAAATGTCTGTAATGGCTCCGCGTAGTCACGATATACCTGTAGGTGTAATAAATATAGATTGTCACCTGAAGGAACATATCTCGGCGTGGAGCACCAGACGATTGCTGGGGTAGAGGTGAAGCGGTGGCTGAGTGTCACGTAGCGGTCACACAACCTTCAGGAACTAGTGACTTGTATGTCTTACACATAATATTAAATTTTTACATTATAAAACCAAGTAATGAACTTACTAAAGGCCCCAAAGACAAGATATGTACCGTATTCATGAGTGCCCTAAGGATGTCCAATCATAGGACCCTTGTGTTGTTGCTCTGTGCACCCGAAGAGATGTTACCCTCGAAAGACCAAGAGTCCAATTCATCATTTGCGTTTTGTTTTGTTTTTTAATCACTTTTTTTTTGTCTGTTGGTATTCATTGATGTTTGTTTTTTTCCACCATATTATTCAAAGTGGGACATGTTTGATAAATTTTAAGCAAAATATAAAGTTCTCATTTTAATTTTTTGTCTTTTACCATGCTGGCGCCTTTTTAAGTATTTTATGTTAGTTTTCAATTATGCCAAAATAAAACTTCTCCAAATACTGTCCACCTGCCTTAGACCGGAGTGAGATACGCAAATGCAAAACATGTTTTATTAAAGTTGCCTTTCAGAAACATTTCCAAAATGTCGGAATAAGCAAAAATGTTGACGATGATTCTAAAGAGAAGAGACAACTTAAAAAAAGGCACAAAATACTAAAGCCATTACTAAAGATTAAAATTACACCAGAAAAGTGGAGAAACAACAATCATGAATCAAGGGATTTTTATTGCGGGCACTAAGTCCCATCAAGTATCTATCCAAGACTCTATGCAAACTGCAGCCACAGTTCTGTCAAAGGCACACATTGGGGAACCTTTCTGACGTATGCCAATGTATAGGCATTAGTCACGAGCGAGCTTGGCACTGCTTGATGGTCCATGCTTTGGCATGCTCATTACTAGAGATGAGCAGACCCAATGACAATCAGGTTCAGCTAACCTACCTGAACTTTTTTCCCAAAGTTTAGTTTGGGAACCAGAACCTGAACCCTGTTGAAAACAATGAGGACCTGAACTTTTCAGGTGAAAAATTTTCTCTCTCTCCGGCCTGCCCCGGAATTCCGAATATTGCAGTGGACATCCAGGAGAAGTCCGTGGTCAGCGTTTACCACTGGATACTAACTGTCCGGTAAGAACTCCAAACTTTTAAGTTCAGGTTCGCTCATCTCTACTTGTTGCTTGATCGATTATTGTGGGTGCTTGAGTTGCTGGTCCGAGGGGAAGATAAGGTGATTTTTTTTCCTCCTTCTCAGCCCTCCTGTTAGGGTCTTCCAGAAAATTGCTCGAGTTTCGTATTGACTTCAATTATGCTCACTACTGGAGTGGAGCCCGTCTGAGGGTCCAACATGCTCGATTTGAGTACTGCGTACTGGAGCATTTCACTGCTCAATCATCACTAATAGGCATATAATAGCACACACTGACTCTAGCTATGAAGAAAAAATAAATGGCTCCTGTATATTTCTTTTTTATGGTATGCCGATGCCACCTTAGTTAAAGCCAAAAGGACACTTTTTTGGTCGTATTGATTTGTTCTCAGTTATTCCCAGCATATATTCCTAATATAGGGCCCTGGCGCTGTGTATACAGAGCCTTACTGCACTTCATTTTTACGGTCCACTCTCCTGAAGATCTCCTGAATATTGATATGCGAATGAAGACCATGGAGTAGAGGACAATCTCTGGCATGTCTAGTAAGATAATCCATCTTTACAGCCTCATGTCAGGACATAGGAAGAAGTTCTGATTACTTCAATTACACATACAGACCTCTGCCTGCCAGAAAAAGGCTGGGATTCTAAGCCACTCTTCCTCCCTCCCCGTGATATATAGCCTTAATATGAGACCAGCGTGCCAGCAACACTCACTGAAATCGCTGAGGAATTTTTATGGCTTTGTGCTGGGAAAGCTAGTCTCCTGTCTAAACCTCTCATTCCCCCTCCCGCCTGATACCAGCTATAGCTGGTACAGCAACGTTCAAACCGCATGGGACTCTTTTGTTCTTGAAAAGTTATGTATAATGGCACCCATCAGGGATAGAGATATGATGGTTACATATTCCGAATGTCCACTGCGAGATCTATAACTCACTGAAATCGCTAGGATCTAAACCCACAAAATGCAATGAACGGATTTCTCCGTAAGCGGGTAATATATCTATGCCATGTTTATACTTAAAAGAACCCCCCTGATGTGGTGAACATCCTGATCATTGTGTCGTTCTTCTACGAGGTTCCAACAGCGAGTTATGTATAGAAATGGCTTGTCATAACTCTATGAAAGGGGAGTATTCAGCCTCTGAGTGAGGTCACCACAGGGGGGGCCTTGGTTTTGGGCAGGGAGATAAGTGAGTGAGACATCAGTCTTCACTAGTCTTTTGTCCTGGGTCTAACTGCGAGACAGATCGGTAATGCATCTGGATGTATGCCCATCCTCCACAGCACATGGTCTGCCATGAGATGAAATGACATAATGAACTGTAAGTGTTTTTTCAACTTTAATCCCATTTTATTTGTAATTGTACTGTGCATGCTTTACTTGTCTACTTTTATAATATCTTTTTATACTTCTGTAAACACTGCCTACCTTTTTGGAGTAAAATATATAAAATTACTAGCTTTGTTTCTCCTTGCTCTATAACGTACTGTCACGTCCTCTGAATTGAATTACGCTACTAATCTGGGATGGCTCCGGACCCGTTATTAATTAAGAAATCGGAGCTGGTGGCAGCGGATTTGTCCTGTGCATTTGGGAGACTTTGTAGCGACGGCAGCATTGATAATTATTGATCCCGCCTGAGTGGGAGTAGTTATATCACCTTCGCTGCAGCATGCCCATTAGCCAGTACAAAGTAAGGCAGCCTTTCTGGCGACTAATTATCCTAGGTGCAGTACCCTGTCTGACCTGAGGGTAAGGGGGGCGCCAGAGAGCTGCAAGTTCCATACCGAAACTGGGAAGTGGGATATAGATAAATAGATAAATCCCATTCAGAAAGGAACCAGGGGCAACCAAACAACTCCGGTTCATGACAAATTGGTGTGAGCGGTGGGGATGATAAAGGTATCCTCCCTGGGATCCTTGACGTCTCTCTTGAAAATCGATAATTCAGGAGACACTCCAGCACCATGTCCATACCCTACAGCTCTCCAAAAATGGCCAGGGATCATTGTGTAATTATCATTGACTACTACTGTGTGCAATGACTTTTGAGGATTCTTGGAGTCCATGTGTGACGCGATAGGGAATGTAGCAGCTTCTCATGTAGCATCGCAGCGCCGCCAACAAAATCTGCTCATTGTAAAAAGGGTTGTCCAAAGTAATCCCTACCCAAATCTCATCATTTACTGATCTTAAATCCGTGAGTTGCCATCGCCTGTCATATATAGGATTTTTATACTTCTGTTTTTGTCTGTGCCGTAATTCTCACTGGCATCGAAACTCATCGATTGATCTTCACTATAAGCGTGTGTTGTGTTTCCAATTGAATGTAGGGATAAAGTAAATTGTAGAAATAACCCAATAATGATCAATCACGTCTTACAAGGATACTGGATTTCAGCACCTTGGACAGGGACAAAGTTTGATTTATTGCAATCAGGTAAATATTATAAAATTGGAAAACCATTTTCAAACCTTTAACAAATGATTATATATGACGGAGAGAAAATATACATCCAGTACCGATGGCTGCTCTAAGAGCGCGGTTTATCCTGTGTTATAGGGGTAGGAATTAGGTCTTGATTTGTAAACCTAGCAGTCGGTGTGATGGACGTCTACCAAGATGTTGGTTATTACTTGATAACGAGTGTCACCCCTTTGACCCCGAGGAGAGAACGTCCATGATAGATGTCTTGCACACCAGCCTTTCATATAACTTATATACAGCATCACGTATAGCGGTATAGTTTCTTCGCCAAGTCTGCTTTAGCTTAGAAAGACTTTCAAGTTTCTTTTTTTTAAGAGCACGTTTTGATGGGCAGTAAAAGGCAAAAAATATGAATTGAAATCAAATGCAAGGTCAATTTTTTTTTATATTTGGGTGGAAAATATTATATCTGTTTTACAAATGGAACGGATTAGAAGAGGGAGTGAGGGGAATGCTAATAATAAGGAAGAATAACCCCTTCTGGAATAGTGAGGAGGTGAATGGAGTATACGGCATCAAAGAACATCATATCTGATGAGTATATTGTAATGAGGAGTTTTATTATCTTGGACAGAAGTGAGAATGGCTGGAACACACTCCATATTATAGATCACATTGTTATATGTGGGGCGGCAGGTAAACCAGTTACCCTCCGTCCCTGCCCAAGCAATATTGCGCTAAAGTTCCTGTTAAGAGCTGTGGTTCTCTTCTACAGTCTGACCCAACTTGTATCCTGACTGTGAAGATCGTCTGTCGGGAGCTCTTACGTTTCACCTGACCACAGTTCTGTGCATACTCTGCCAGATTGACCCTCTTTTCTCCGGCTCGTGATGCCACTCTTTACCTAGTAAGACTCTTTTTTGACAAACTATATGCACAATAGTTTTGGAACAGAATACACCAGCAGGAGCTTTTGTGACCTGTTCAACATCCATAGACATTACTGTGGACTCTCCCCTCTGAAGATATAATAGATCCCACTCTTCTAGGAAGGATTTCTACGAGATTTTGAAGGTGTCTTTTTGGGTTTTTGTTCTTTCATCCAGAAGTGATTTTTTTTGTTTCTTCTTCATCCCAAATGTACTGAATGAGGTTGAGGTCCAGGTTATGATTGGCTAGTCAAGTTTTTCCACCAAACTCCCTCCACCATTTCTGTATCGACCTAGCGCACTGGTGAAAGTCATAGGGATCAGAAAAGTGCTTGTTCACACAAAGCTGGAGGCTAAAATGTCCACGAGAGAGAGAATGTAGTCTATGAAGAGGTTTTCATAGGTACCCATTCAGATGGAGACATTTATTCTTAGCGAGGAAAGGAAAGCGTAGGACCTGGTATAAGAGAGATGCTGTAAAGTGGCTACCAGGTACACATAAAATTGGCCATTTTTATGCACTAAACGTTCTCATTTTTCATATTTCTAATGCAGTAATGCAGTTCAATTTTCGTGTTTCATGTTTGCATGTTTCAGCGCTACAGTGTGCTACCTTATTTGCTTGACTGTATAAGAGTTGGTGACTCTAGGTTCAGCACCTGTTCACACTTAGTCTATGTTTGGATGTGACGGCCAGTTTTTTCAAATGTATTATTTAGCCTTCTGACCGAGCACTCCGCCTCCTAGTCAAAGGTGTTTTAACTGCAACAGGTCCAATACCCCTCCACAGAGAGAGAGAATGTAGTCTAAGAAGAGGTTTTCATAGGTACCCATTCAGATGGAGACGTTTATTCTCAGCGAGGAAAGGAAGCGTAGGACCTGGTATAAGAGAGATGCTGTAAAGTGGCTACCAGGTACACGTAAAATTGGCCATTTTTATGCGCTAAACGTTCTCATTTTTCATATTTCTGGTGCAGTAATGCAGTTCAATTTCCGTGTTTCATGTTTGCATGTTTCAGCGCTACAGTGTGCTGCCTTATTTGCTTGACTGTATGAGAGTTGGTGACTCTAGGTTCAGCACCTGTTCACACTTAGTCTGTTTGGATGTGACGGTCAGTTTTTTCAAATGTAAAATGTCCACGATGTCTTGTGCTGAAGACTTATATTTCCCTTTACTGGAACTAAGGGGCTGAGGCTAATCTTTAAAAGACAACCACATTAACTGTGTTTCCACTACTCTGGCGCTGGTTACAGCTTTACACCGCTCCATCTGACAATCGGCATTGTGCTTTGTGAGGCTGCGTGCAGCTGCTAACATTGAACCCCATCAATGAAGCTCCTGCTAGAAGCACAGTTTGTGTGATTGTGTTAATGACGGATACCCAGGAAGAAGCAACAGATGAAACCCAGAGACGGGTACTATCTTCTCTGCCACTTGACATTTTTTACATATGTTTTACTTGTTTTTAACTCAACGATAAAACTTCCTGATTGCTAACTAATTCCCTGGCAATGTTGCTTTATGTCCAGTTGTTCTAGTTCCTTTAAGGGAAACTCATGACTGTATTGTCCGTGGTGATTGCTGTTTAGAACGAGCCTTTCTGTAAAAGATGTTATTAAAGGCAGATGGCATGGCGAGGGGCAGGATGACATACACCTATGCCAGAGCTCAATGTGAAACCTAATGTGTGTCACAATACTTTAGCCATTTATTTAATTCATCCACTCTTAAAAGTGCTGAAAAAAATGCCCACTAAACACGAAAATAAATTTTTATTTCAATGGAAAGAGGACTTGCTGTCCTTATTTGATATGGATTGGTACACTCTACTGCATGAGATTCATGCCCGAAAGGAAGACCTTTGTCAACAATCATCAATGGTAACTTTGGTACTGAGGCATGAATCACAACAATTAATTACTCAGGTAATGTTTATTGATCTCCAGCCAATGTATAGATATAAACATCCAATGTTTTGACCACAATGGTCTTTGTCAAGGTAATCTTTAAAGTGAAAGGGTCGTTATGTCAGTAGTTGGAGCAGTCTCGGCAAGCCTCAAAGAAATAGTGGCCTGAAACAGTTTCTACTAGAAACCTCATAGTTTTTTACCACAAAAAGAAACACTCCGTGTGAACATACATTAAGACTTGTACAAATATGGGCATTCGACCATGTACCCATTAGACGTCTCTATAGATGTACTTCCCTCACCCCCTATATAACCTTTACATTTGTCCATGGACGTACCTTCCACATGTACCTGTTACACTTCTTCATGAATCTACATGTTAATAGTCATTGAGCCTCCATATTGATATATAGTCCATCTTATAACTAAGACTTCTCTGCGGCCCTACATACCACCATATAACAGGTAGAGCTTTCCATCGATGTACATGTCACCAGGCAAGGCTATCGGGACATACTGAAAGTCTGGAACAGCTGGAGAGTGACTTGTTGGGAATACTGACTAATTGGCAAGGTAAGTAAACCCATTTCCACAAACTTTATGAAAAAAGATAGTTTACAAAAAAGGGAAAGAAGAAGACCTCCATCTTCAGACCTTCAACTGTTTCAGGCTTCTTTCTCCTTGACAGTCCAGAGTTTATGTAACCCAAGATCAGTGATGGCAAGATAAGGCAAATCTCACATCCATGATATCTGTGGAAATATATTGATGAACACAGCAACTTCAATTATTTTTCATGTTTTGTGCTAGCAATGAGGCTCCGACATTGCTTGGTTATGATTTATTTAGATGGAGACTCCATAAAGCCCTTATTGTGTGACTCATACGGAAGACCAAACCGACAGAGGAGCGACTCCTTTAAATCTGAATGTGGAGCGCTGGTAATGAGTCCAGTCTGTAAATCTGCAGTAAATCATATGATTGTCTTCACTCGTCTATGATGTTTCTGATTTATGTTCTTTCATGCCTGGCCAGGATGAGCTGTGATATATCAGGACCTGTAATTATCTTGAGAAAGTGGCTTGTACTTTGTATAGCATCAGTTATTAGCCATGTGGCACACGTGTGGCCAGCGGACCGCCGAGTAAACATTTCAATAAAAGATGGAGAAGAGGGAGCAGTGAGATGTTGACGATATTCTTGGTGTTAATTCGTCCTGGCATGCTCTGCGACACATCTCCTAAACCATGGAAGCTGGCCATAACATGAGGCGCAGATTGATACCATCCCCTGGCACAGTTGAGTCCTCCTACTCTCCTGAACCTCCTGATACATTCTTCAAACAAATCACTAAATTACTGGAACATTTTTCCAGCATATTGATACTTGTCAAAAGTTTAGGGCCACCCAGACAATTTTGTGTTTTCCATGATAACTCATACTTTTATTAGTCAAATGAGTTGCCAAATGAATTGAAAATCTAGTCCAAACATTGACAAAGTTTGAACATTTTTTTTTATTTGAAATAATTTTCTCCTTCAATCTTTGCCCCCTTTGCAGCAATTCCAGCATTGCAGACCTTTGGCATTCTAGCAGTTAATTTGCTGAGGTAATCTGGAGAAATTTCCCCCCATGCTTCCAGAAGCCCCTCCACAAGTTGGTTTGGCTTCATGGGCATTTTTTGTGCACCATATGGTCAAGCTGCTCCTACAACAGCTCAATGGGGCTGAGATCTGGTGACTGTGCTGCCCACTCCATTACAGATAGAATACCAGCTGCTGCTTCTTCCCTAAATAGTTCTTGCATAATTTAGAGCCTTATACTGGGCACACCCCACAATACCCAACTTATATTTGGAGTACCCCACAAGATTTGCTGCATATCGAGCACACCCCACAAGACCAGTGGTGTACTGGACACACCCCACAATATCCAATTTATACCTGGAACACCCCACAAAAACTACAGACCCGCTGTATACTGGGAAAACTCTACAAGACCCAACATATACTTGGAAGACTCCACAAGACCCGCCGTATACTAGGAACACTCCACAAGACCCACCATATACTAGGAAGTCTCCACAAGACCCACCGAATACGAGAAACACTCCACAAGACATGCTGTATATCAGAAACACCCCGCAAGACCTGCCGTATGCCAGGACAATCCCCACAAGACCTGCCAAATTCTAGGAACACTCCACAAGACCCACTGGAAACTGGAAACAACTCACCATATATGAGGAGCACTCCACAAGACCTGCTGAATAGTGGGGAACACCCAACGAGACCTGCTGCATTCCGGGAATACCTCACTAGCCCTATCATATTCCAGGATCACCCCACAAGACCAGCCGCATACCGAGCACACCCCAAAGGATTTTCAGTATGCCAAGCACACCCCAAAAGACCTGTATTTCGTGAACACTTCACAATACCTGACGTTTACTAGAACCACCTCATAAAACCCACCATATACTAGGAATTCGCCACAAGACCAGCCGTATACCAGACACACACCAAAAGGTTTGCTGCATAGCAAACACTCCCCAAAAGAACTGCCGTATAATGGGAACACTCCATAAGACTTGCTGTATACTGGGAACACTCCATAAGACCCACCGAATAACAGGAAAACGCCGCAAGACTCACAGTATACAAGAAACAAACAAGACCTGCTGTATACCAGTAATACCCCGCAAGATCTGCTCTATACCGGGGAAGACTCCAAGATTTGCTATACAAGAGGAGCACCACACATGGCCTTTTGTATGCCAACAGCACTCCACAGGTCCCATTGTATACTAGGGGTACTCTTCTCGGTACACAGCATAGTCTTGCACACTCCACAAGACCTCCCGTATGTCATAAATACCACATCAGACTCACCATATACCCGGAGTAATCCACATCACCTGCCATATATTGGAAACACCCAACAAGACCTGCTGTTTTGATGATGCTGTAACCCACTAGTCCACACATCACAATTTGGCACTTATCAGGGTTACTGAAATCTTTACACTTGCCCTTTTATCCTACTCCCAAAATAACAACTTCAAGAACTGACTTTACCTTTTTTTTCCATTATCCCTGGAAAATCAGAGGGCCCAATTCATCAAGGTATTTATGCCAGAATTCTGGTATAAAACACCTTGAAATGTTCCAAAATGAGTGCACTACTAGTGTAAGAAGATGAACCAGACCGGGGGTACCTCTCTTGCGCCGGTCCCGAACTGTCGGGACTGTCACCATTGTTGCACGGGGGAGAGCTTTCTGGCCCGGACCAATCTTTACACTTGTCAGCAGAGGGTGGGTCACAGATAAAAAGGGCTGTGCGCGGGAGAAAGGCAGGAGTTCTGGCGGGAAGACGGAGCGCGCAGCAGGGTGAGGTGCAGGTCTTGATAGCGGAGCATCTTGTAAGCTTAGGCACACCTAGCGCAACCCCTGTAATTGTGTCCACTGCTCGCGGACATCAGACAACGACTGTTCTGACGTCCCCCGTGCCGGGAGGTTACTCACACGTGAGACCAGTGACTACCGTGTGCGTGCAGCCTAGCCTTGTACCGGTGACTGAGCCTGGACGTACCGACTCCTTCCCCGCCTGCACTGTGGAGCAGAGCCACGCTTCGGTGATACCGTATAAAGAACTGAGACCAGTATGAGGAAACTGCGGGTGCGGGAACCCGCCTAGTGTAGCAAAGACTCTCTATCTGTACCAAGGAACCGGACCTCCGTCTACCCAGGATCACCCCGAGACATCACGTGCCGCTGTTGTCGGTGCCATTGTTGGAAACCGAGACACTGCAATCAAGAAGCACCTGTAAACACCTGTTTACCCCGTTCTCGCCTCCAGTTCCCTTATAGTTACATCCGTTGCCTCCCATACCCATTTTCTCCCTGCATGCAGTTCTCATCTGTTAGTAAATTTGTTAACTCTTGATCTGCCTCCTGTCCGTGATGACATCCCGATCTCCGCAAGTCTTCACTAGAAGTGGCCCTAAAATGTTGGGATTTGTTCTTGTTTTCTATGTCCCAGCCAACTTTGCCACACTGGGTAAAACTGGGGCAGGACAAGGCATGGTGAAGTCTGCCCGGCAAATTCATCACTTTAGTGCCTTAAATTTTGGCAGAATTGTACTCTCGTCCCTGACTGGCGTAGCATTTTTGGCAGAGGTACATGCCAGTTGTACGGTGCACTTAATTCATTAATTCATGAACACCTCTTAATGAACTGAGCACATCTTGCTCCACCTGTCCAGAATGCCAGTCATAATCAATTGGGCCCCAAGTCTTTTTTGTCACCCACCAGTGGTAATAATGTCATGAGTGACCGGTGTATATCGCTTTTTAAGCATTTGCTATCTTCCTCCTCCTTCTGCAATCTTTCTCAGTTTGTTTTGCTGGATGACAATGATGGATGACGCTTCCTTGTGATAAAGTTCATGGCAATGTTACCACTTTCACTAAGAGTTCATGAACTTGAGATGAAATGCTCCGCTCCTTCTCGGTGACAGTGTGAACACAATCTGCAGGCCTGACAGTGAGGAATGAGGAGGGATGAGTATACTTCCTCAGAATATGGAAAATTTCCGACTCCCTTCTTGCATATCATCTGGTGCTGACGTGACTAAATGTGGTAAATATTTTGAAAAAAGAACTCTTATGTTTGACCACAGTAGTAGGGGACGCTCACATTAGCCCAAGCAGGGTTTCGGGGGACTGCCAAATGGCTAATTACAAGAGTTACAACCTGATAGCAGGAAGATAAAAGTAATGGAAACATGAGGCCACCAAACTGAGAAAAGGCAGATACTTGTAGAAATAATGGTAGATGCAAAATCTAAAATAGAAATGAAAGCAGAAACCCATGGAGGAAATAAGCAAGGAAACACCCCAACGCGCGTTTCTCGCTCAGCTTCTTCCCCCCTCCTGGAAGTGTCTGTCTATTCTCAGTTTGGTGGCCTTATTTTACCATTACCTTTATTTTTCTTCAGCTTTTCTGGTTGCAACTCTTGCAATCAGGCATTTGGCAGTTTCCTGGTACCCTGTTTGGGCTAGTGTGCAACTTGGCAATTTGGTGGGCCTTTTTTGATCACTTATATTTTTTTTTCTATCTGTTAGGATGCTCTTTGGTTAAATGGTTACTTAACATTTCTATACAGACTTTATTTACCCTTCATTCTGATTTGATATTTTGTTTCCTTTGGTAATTCATTATACCCTTGTAGGGTTTTGCTCACATTAGTGAAATATACTGATCAAAAAAATAAAGGGAACACTTATACAACACAATGTAACTCCAAGTCAATCACTTCTGTGAAATCAACCTGTCCAGTAATGAAGTACCACCACCTGAGCTGCTGCCCCGCCACCACCCAAGCTGCTGCCTCACCACCACCCAAGCTGCTGCCTCACCACCACCTGAGCTGCCGCCTCACCACCACCCAAGCTGCCGCCTCACCACCACCCGAGCTGCTGCCTCACCACCACCTGAGCTGCCGCCTCACCACCACCCAAGCTGCCGCCTCACCACCACCCAAGCTTCTGCCTCACCACCACCTGAGCTGCCGCCTCACCACCACCAGAGCTGCCACACCCTCGACCTTCTGTCTCTTCCCCGTTATCCCGTAGAATGTAAGTCCGCAAGGACAGGGTCCTCTCCCCTCTGTACCAGTCTGTCACTGTAAATTTGTTTACTGTAAACGATATCTATAACTCTGTACGTAACCCCTTTCTCATGTATAGCAGCATGGAATTAATGGTGATATATAAATAAATAATATAATAATAACACTGATTGTGAATCAATTTCGCCTGCCGTTGTGCAAATGGAACAGATAACAGGTAGAAATGATTGGCAATTAGCGAGACAACCCCCTGAAAAGAGTGGTTCTGCAGGTGGTGACCAAAGACCATTTCTCTGTTCTTATCCTTTTTGGCTGTTGTTTTGGTCACTTTTGCATTTTGTCATCGCTCTCAACCCTAGAGGTACAATAGCATGAGGTGGTGTCTACAACCCACAGAAGTTGCTCAGGTAGTGCACATCAATGTGAGCTGTGGCAAGAATGGTATCTGTGTCTGTCAGAATAGTATCCAGAGGGTGGTATAAGTGCTCGATGTTCCCAGGTGGGTGTTGGCTTACAGCCCAACATGGTGCAGGGCTATTGGTATTTGCCAGAGAAAACCAAGATTAACAGATTCGACATTGGCGGCATGTGCTTTTCACAGATGAGAGCAGGTTTACACTGAGCACGTGTGACAGACGTGACAGAGTCTAGAGACGCTGTGGGGAACATTCTGCTGCCTGTACCATCCTCCAACATGACCAGTTTGCACTGGGTCAGTAATGGTGTGGGGAGACATTTCTTTGGATTGCCGCTCATCCCTCCATGTGCTAGCTGCTAGCCAGAGGTTCCCTGACTGCTATTAGGTACCAAGATGAGATCCTTAGACCCCTTGTGTGACCATATGCAGGTGCAGTGGGCCCTGAGTTACCGTACTTCTGATGCTTTAATACAGGTCTGGGAGGAGATCCCTCAGGAGAACATCCGCCACCTTATCAGGACCAGGCGTTGTAGGGAGGTCATACAGGGACATGGAGGCCACACACACTACTGAACATCACTTCCTTGTCTTGAGGCTTTTCCACTGAAGTTGGATCAGCCTGGAATTTGATTTTCTACTTTGATTTTGAGTATCATTCCAATCCAGACCTCCATTGGACATTAATTTTGATTTACATTGATAATTTTTATGTTTTATTGATTTCAACTCATTCCACTATGTAATGAATCAAGATTTGCAACTGGAATATTTCAGTGATATCTAAGATGTGGTATTTTAGTGTTCCCTTAATTTTTTTGAACAGCGTATTTTACAACTACAACCCACGTGTTTTATATGGTATTAATGTTTAGGCTTACCTGGTGGAATAACTTCCTGCGCTGGCACTCTCCTTTTATCGGCTTTATCATGTTTGTTATTTCATTGAAAAAGGTTTACCTTTTACTATTTGGCCTGAAAATTCCTGTTGCTATATAGGTTTTTCTGGTGAATGTTTTAGTAGAGCAGCCATCAATGTATTCATATGAGGTGTCTCACCAATAAGACCCAAAATGGTGGAAACATGACCTTCTCTGTAGCACTTAAGCCCCTTCAATGTTTATTCAGTCACATCATCTCTTCTGTGTGTGCTGATGTAATGCGAAGTTTTATCCACTGCTACCCCTTTTTCTCCTGGACATTCACTACAAGCACTGCCATAGAGTTGCCTAGGTTCATTCACCCCTTGATAGACCACCCCATTCTTCAGCTACACATCCCAACAGCACCTGTCTGGTCTCAAGACCTCCGCTCAACCATTTCCACAGCCTTAAGTCTTAATGACCAGGTCCTGGACTAGTAGAGATGCTCAGCACTCAAGTCTAGTTGAGTCTGCACTCTTCAAGAATGGTACAAATTCCCTTCTTATATGAGCTTTCCTCTACCCCCTCCAGACAACCTTGTGGCCCTTGCATCAGCATTACTACACTTTGCCCCAAGCCAGCACCAGGTTTTTATTTCTTCCATGGAAGGGGCTCGCTCATAATTTACCTAAGAACATGGCGATGAGTGCAGGATGGCATCTAAACCTCCTCCAAGATCAACTTTTCCCATCATCCAGGACAATGTGGTGGTGATGCATTTACCGCCATGATGGAGACCAGGTCACATGGCAAAAATTGTTTGAACAAAACACTGACATTTTTGGTCGTCGACCAGGAAAGTCCTCAGATTTCAGTTCCATTGAGAACCTGAGGTACAATCCTCAAAAAGAGACAAAACCCAGAAAATGTGATAACTCTGAGCTCTGATGAGCCATCAGTCAGGATCTGCCCAAAAGCCAATATCCAGCCACCGGGGCGAAGGGCAGAAGTCTGGAGAAATAAGGGGCAGCACTGGGAATATTGAGGAGTCACAGAAACTTCTGGTATTTTTTGAATAAAAGTAAAATCTTATGAAATGCTGATAATTGGTCTTACATCAGTTTTGCCCACAACTATAAGGATGGCCGTGTAGCCACTTCCCCTGGAGAAATCAGCTGTTTGCTGGGAATCTTGATGACTACAATGGCTCCAATATGAAAAGTGATGTCATGGATAAGACAAGACCCTTAATACTCCTCGAGCACCAGCTTTCATTTCTTTTAATTATAAGTGAAATTTGCTTTAAAGTTCTTGTCCAATTTTCATGCACCTATTAGGGAATTCTGATTTAGTAAAGAGGGTCGCTTGTTCGGGATCACGGTGGAGGTCACAAATAGTATCTCTTGGACCGTTCCTGTCTTATGTGGTAGACACCATGTAATGGTTTGTTAACAAGCAGGAATTGTCCGTAAATGTCCTGCATTGTCTAACTTCAGGTCTCAGTCCAGTTGACAACTTTTGGCTGGACTGCAGCCATATATTCACAACCCCCCTGCAACTTAATGGGGCATAAAGAGATTTGCAGAAAAAAGGAAGAATTTGGGAAAGTCCAAAAGCAAATACTCAACTTAATGACATAACAATATTCAGTTTGAGATTAATTATGTTTCAGACTAATTGGGTTGAGTCATTGATGATTGTTTGGGAAATAACATGACTGATAAATGACCCAAAGTAAAAAAAAAAAAATAATATTTCTAAATGTTTTACCTATTTCCAATGACTCATTCCATGATAAGTGGGACAGAAAGCAGAAAAATATCAAATTTGCCTTCCTACAGAATAACTCCCACATCGGGGATATAATTGCCCTATTAACAGTCATCTACATTTGTAAATCCTGATGAACTTTGGGTCTTAAAGTCATAAACAGATCTTCTGGGATTGATACGTTGTTTGTTTTAATCTTGGAGCTTTTGGCAATTTGATGAAGCAATGGCACAATGTAGTAGTACAGGCTTCAATCCGAGGCAGTCCGAACAAGCCACAAAGCCACAATCCTCCAGAGGATGGAGCACAGTCTCGTCCTCCTATTCCTGGATGTGGTGGTGGTGAGGACCTGCTTTGGGTGATGCCACCTCCTGCCGTTTGGTTGATCATTATAATTACAGCCCCATTGACCTTGATGCAGAAGTGAGAGAGGCAGGAATAACCTTTTGAGAAGAGCCAATAATATGTATTTTATGACTTCATCTATCTGTATGGATCCAAACTAGGGTTTAATAATTCATAATCGGAGATCCCAAACCCAAGTGCTGCAAGCAAGCCCATTAACCTTTCTTAACTCACTGTCTGGACCTTCAGTGGTCCTCAAGCCAAGGACTAATGTCATCGGGGAACCGTCCTATAGAATGATGCAGTAACCATATTACAGGTAAGAATGGGGAGAAAGCCATCCTGAAACCAGAAGTGGGGTTTTGTTTTCCTCGTAGACCAACATCATAGTCCCATGTCATGGTGCCATGGCCGACATTCTAGAATAATCTTATAGATGTCCCCTTTTAATTGTAAAGTGCTGTGGATACGTTGGTGCCATAGAAATAAACTTATTAGTCTAATATGGTGGTAGAACTTATTGGTTTGACCTTTCCACAGCCTTGAAAATTTAACTTCTTTGCCGTCATTGGAAACTTCATAGTCCTATTTATATAGCAATAATGATACCATTAGGTTTATAGGACTGTATTAATCATCGTAATTAATGAAAAAGTTAATTCGGTTGAAGGGTCCTACTCTTCCTTGATAAATGTTGATTGGAGACACGAACTTATGCCATGTGATGTTTGTGCCATCATTTACCTCTGACTCATTGACTTACCTATGACTATTCATGGCTCTCCCACAATGACCCTCCAGGGTTTAAGCTTTTCCCTTCATAATCACTCCACGATCTCACGCTCCGTTTCTGTTCTCCTTTCCTAGTTTACTGATCATTCTACGAAACACCAAACTTATCAGAAAAGTGAACTTACTAATTGGAAGTCGAAGAGACCATACGATAAATAAGCCTATTTCTGACCATAAACTTCTTCCGCTTCTCCAACAGAATTCTCATTGTGATTAACCCTTTCGTTTCAGCCCTGCAGTCCTATTAAATATAAATCTGAGCGATGCCCAAAAGTTAAACTTCATCTTCTTTCCCTCTCACATCACTTTCTGTGGAATGTAGAAGTTTGAAGATGCAGTTGCTAACCTTGCCAGATCTTTGTAAATTCTAGTAACAGGCCTGTCTCATTCTGTACTGCATTCATCAGTGCAGTGTGTCCGGAAAGCCACATGCTAATTTGGCTGTAAAAACTATGGCTATCTGTCACGAGGGTGTCACATCCCTCTGGAACACCTGGAATTTGACGATTACGTTGGATAATGAATCCAAGGTCTTCTTTAGAGATGGTGTGGTTTATGTCCCATATTAAATGGATTTAGTTTCCTCTGGTGCTTAATAGGTTAATGAGTCTTTCTATGCTGGTCAGAAACATGCAGCTCCATTTCAGCTTCTTCTGATCTGGTCATTGCCTCTTCCTTTAAAAACTTGTCAGGCTTTCTTGTTCCTGCCGGTGAAAGATTCATCTTCCTGTACGCTCTACTAAAGCTAAGTGTTTGGAGTAGAGTTGTAGTAGTGTTCTGTGGTTTGCTGTAATACCTGTCATGGTTCCCAATGGCAAGGGAACGTCAGAGAACTTAAATAACAGACTAGCTCTTGGGTGATGGAATCTCGAGCTGACCGTGAGCTAAACTTATCACACAACTAACAGTGGCCGGGTGACGTACCTACGTTTTATCCCTAGACGCCCAGCGCCAGCCGGAGAACTAACTAACCCTAATAGAGGAAAAAACAGACCTGGCTTACCTCTAGGGAAATTCCCCAAAAAAGGAGACAGAAGCCCCCCACATATATTGACGGTGAGTTCAGAGGAAAAGACATACGCAGTATGAAGGTAGGTTCAGCAAAGCGAGGTCCGCTTACTAGATAGTAAGAAGATACAATAGGGAACTTCACGGTCAGCTGAAAACCCTATTAAAATACCATCCAGAAATTACTTTAAGACTCATGTGTCAACTCATGACACCGGAGTGGTAATGGTAAGCGAGGATGAAACCCCGAATTGCAAAAGAAAGGAGAAACCAAAGTGGCAGAACTAGCCCGATTATTGAGGGCAAACTCCGCCAACGGCAAAAAGGCAACCCAGTCATCCTGATCCGCAGACACAAAACACCTCAAATAAGTCTCCAAGGTCTGATTAGTTCGCTCAGTCTGGCCATTAGTCTGAGGATGGAACGCAGACGAAAAAGACAAATCAATGCCCATCCTAGCACAGAACGCCCGCCAAAATCTAGACACGAACTGGGTCCCCCTGTCAGAAACGATATTCTCCGGAATACCATGCAAGCGAACCACATTTTGAAAAAACAGAAGAACCAACTCGGAAGAGGACGGCAACTTAGGCAAGGGCACCAAATGAACCATCTTTGAAAAACGGTCACACACCACCCAGATGACAGACATTTTCTGAGAAACAGGGAGATCAGAAATAAAATCCATAGAGATGTGAGTCCAAGGCCTCTTTGGAATAGGCAAAGATAACAACAATCCGCTAGCCCGAGAACAACAAGGTTTGGCCCGAGCACAAACATCACAAGACTGCACAAAAACTCGTACATCTCGAGACAGAGAAGGCCACCAGAAGGACCTAGCCACCAAATCCCTGGTACCAAAGATCCCGGGATGACCTGCCAACACAGAAGAATGAACCTCCGAGATGACTCTACTGGTCCAATCATCAGGAACAAACAGTCTACCAGGCGGGCAACGATCAGGTCTATCCGCCTGAAACTCCTGCAAAGCCCGTCGCAGGTCTGGGGAAACAGCAGATAATATCACCCCATCCTTAAGGATACCTGTAGGTTCAGAATCACCAGGGAAATCAGGCTCAAAACTCCTAGAAAGGGCATCCGCCTTCACATTTTTAGAACCTGGTAAGTATGAGACCACAAAATTAAACCGAGAGAAAAACAACGACCAGCGCGCCTGTCTAGGATTCAGGCGCCTGGCAGACTCAAGATAAATCAAATTCTTGTGATCGGTCAATACCACCACCTGATGTCTAGCCCCCTCAAGCCAATGACGCCACTCCTCAAAAGCCCACTTCATAGCCAAAAGCTCCCGATTACCAATATCATAATTTCGCTCGGCGGGCGAAAATTTTCGAGAAAAGAACGCACAAGGTCTCATCACGGAGCAATCGGAACTTTTCTGCGACAAGACCGCCCCAGCTCCGATCTCGGAAGCATCAACCTCAACCTGAAAAGGAAGAGTAACATCAGGCTGACGCAACACAGGGGCGGAAGAAAAGCGGCGCTTAAGCTCCCGAAAGGCCTCCATAGCAGCAGGGGACCAATCAGCAACATCAGCACCCTTTTTGGTCAAATCAGTCAAAGGTTTAGCAACATCAGAAAAACCAGTTATAAATCGACGATAAAAATTAGCAAAGCCCAAAAATTTCTGAAGGCTCTTAAGCGAAGAAGGTTGCGTCCAATCACAAATAGCCCGAACCTTGACAGGATCCATCTCAATGGAAGAGGGGGAAAAAATGTACCCCAAAAAAGAAATCTTTTGAACCCCAAAAATACACTTAGAACCCTTCACACACAAGGAATTAGCCCGCAAAACCTGAAAAACCCTCCTGACCTGTTGGACATGAGAATCCCAGTCATCCGAAAAAATCAAAATATCATCCAGATACACGATCATGAATTTATCCAAATATTCCCGGAAAATGTCATGCATAAAGGACTGAAAGACTGAAGGGGCATTTGAAAGACCAAAAGGCATTACTAAATACTCAAAATGGCCCTCGGGCGTATTAAATGCGGTTTTCCACTCATCCCCCTGCTTAATTCGCACCAAATTATACGCCCCACGGAGATCAATCTTAGAGAACCACTTAGCCCCTTTTATTCGAGCAAACAAATCAGTCAGCAGTGGCAGAGGATACTGATATCTGACTGTAATTTTATTCAAGAGTCGATAATCAATACACGGCCTCAAAGAGCCATCTTTTTTAGATACAAAGAAAAAAACGGCTCCTAAGGGAGATGAAGAAGGACGAATATGTCCCTTTTCCAGGGACTCCTTAATATATTCTCGCATAGCAGCATGTTCAGGTACAGATAGATTAAATAAACGACCCTTTGGAAATTTACTGCCCGGAATCAGATCTATGGTACAATCGCAATCTCTGTGAGGAGGTAGTGAACCAAGCTTAGGCTCCTCAAAAACATCACGATAATCAGATAAAAATTCCGGAATCTCAGAGGGAATAGATGACGAAATGGAAACCAAAGGTACGTCCCCATGAGCCCCCTGACATCCCCAGCTTAACACAGACATTGCTTTCCAGTCAAGAACTGGGTTATGAGATTGTAACCATGGCAATCCGAGCACCAAAACATCATGTAGATTGTACAACACAAGGAAGCGAATCGTCTCCTGATGGTCTGGATTCATACGCATAGTCACTTGTGTCCAGTATTGTGGTTTATTCCTAGCCAATGGTGTAGAGTCAATACCCTTCAGAGGTATAGGAACTTCCAGAGGCTCTAGATCAAACCCACAGCGCCTGGCAAAGGACCAATCCATGAGACTCAAAGCGGCGCCAGAGTCGACATAGGCATCCGCGGTAATTGACGATAATGAACAAATCAAGGTCACAGACAAAATAAACTTAGACTGTAAAGTGCCAATTGAAATAGACTTATCAACCTTTTTTGTACGTTTAGAGCATGCTGATATAACATGAGTTGAATCACCACAATAGAAGCACAACCCATTTTTTCGCCTAAAATTCTGCCGTTCGCTTCTGGACAGAATTCTATCACATTGCATATTTTCTGGAGCCTTCTCAGAAGACATCGCCAAATGGTGCACAGGTTTGCGCTCCCGCAAACGCCGATCAATCTGAATAGCCATTGTCATGGACTCATTCAGACCTGTAGGTGCAGGGAACCCCACCATAACATCTTTAATGGCATCAGAGAGACCCTCTCTGAAATTCGCCGCCAGGGCGCACTCATTCCACTGAGTAAGCACAGACCATTTACGAAATTTTTGGCAGTATATTTCAGCTTCATCTTGCCCTTGAGATAGGGCCATCAAGGTTTTTTCAGCCTGAATCTCTAAATTAGGTTCCTCATAAAGCAACCCCAAAGCCAGAAAAAACGCATCCACATTGAGCAACGCAGGATCCCCGGGTACCAACGCAAATGCCCAATCCTGAGGGTCACCCCGCAGCAAGGAAATTACTATCCTAACCTGCTGTGCGGGATCTCCAGCGGAGCGAGATCTCAGGGAAAGAAATAATTTACAATTATATTTGAAATTCAGGAAACGAGATCTATCCCCGGAGAAAAATTCTGGTATAGGAATTCTAGGTTCAGACATAGGAGCATGAATAACAAAATCCTGTAAATTTTGAACCTTCGTAGCAAGATTATTCAAACCTGTAGCCAAACTCTGAGGATCCATTTTAATCAGGTGAGATCAGAGCCATTCAAGGATTAGAAGGAGAGAGAGAGGCAAAGGCTGCAATTAGAGCAGAAATGCAACTGAGTAAACTATAGAGCAAGCTCAGAAGAAAAAAAAAAAAAAAATCTGCAGACTTCTTTTTCTCTCCTTTCTTCTGCCAACGGTTTTAACCCTTGGCCGGCCATACTGTCATGGTTCCCAATGGCAAGGGAACGTCAGAGAACTTAAATAACAGACTAGCTCTTGGGTGATGGAATCTCGAGCTGACCGTGAGCTAAACTTATCACACAACTAACAGTGGCCGGGTGACGTACCTACGTTTTATCCCTAGACGCCCAGCGCCAGCCGGAGAACTAACTAACCCTAATAGAGGAAAAAACAGACCTGGCTTACCTCTAGGGAAATTCCCCCAAAAAGGAGACAGAAGCCCCCCACATATATTGACGGTGAGTTCAGAGGAAAAGACATACGCAGTATGAAGGTAGGTTCAGCAAAGCGAGGTCCGCTTACTAGATAGTAAGAAGATACAATAGGGAACTTCACGGTCAGCTGAAAACCCTATGAACCCCTTAATGACAGCCAATACGTCTTTTAACTGACCTGAGATATAAGAGAATAGCATCCCCATATAGGTGACAATCCAGCAGCTGTTAACTGTACACTATAGCTGACAACTTGCTGCATTAGCCACAATCAGTGTTTGCCCCGTCCAAATCTGTTTAACCCCTTAGATGCTGCTGTCAATAGTGACTACATCATTATAAATGGTTAACAGAGTGTGGGGGCTTCCTCTTTATCCCAATTGGTGCCCTCCGATCATGATTTTGTGATCCTGATGTTTGAGATGGCAATTCACGACCAAATAGCGGCCTTAGAGTCTGATGGCTGTTGTAACCTGTTCAGAAGTTAGAGGCATTTAGGTGGTAAAAATACACTTTTTCATTTCTGTCATAACACTTTGCATTAATTCCTGTAAAGCACCTGAAGGATTAATAAACTACCTGAAAGCTGTTTTCAATATGTCAGGGGGTGCTGTTTTTAAAATGGTATCACTTTGGGGGGTTTCCCAATATATGGGACCCCTAAAGTCACTTCAAACATGGATAGGTCCCTAAAAGCATAAATTTTGTAAATTTCCTTGAAAAAATGAAAAATTACTGCTACATTTTTAAACCTCCTAAAATGCTAACAAAATAAAATAACATTTTACAAATGGTGCTGATGTAAAGCAGACACGAGGGAAATGTTATTTATTAATGTTTTGCTGTGGTATGACTATCTGGATTAAAGGGATAATCATTCAAAGTTTGAAAATTGCAATTTTTTTTACATTTTTCTCAAATTTCTGATATTTTTCATAAATAAACACAAAACATATCTACCTAAATTTACCATTATCATAAAGTATAATGTGTCACGAAAATACAATCTCAAAATCACTGGGATTTGTTGAAGTAATCCAGAGTTATTACCACATAAATTGACACTGGTCAGATTTCTAAAATTTGGCTCCGTCACTAAGGGGTTAAAATACCATCCAGAAATTACTTTAAGACTCATGTGTCAACTCATGACACCGGAGTGGTAATTTCGGCCCACAAGAGCTTCCAGCTACAGAAACATAACATAACTGTGAACTGGAACAAAAATGCAAACAAACTTAGGACTAAGAGTCCAACTTAGCTGATAGTAGTCTAGAAGCAGGAACATGCAACAGAAAGGCTCTGGTTACATTGATGGCCGGCACTAGAATAACTGAGAAGCAAGGCTAAATAGGATACTCCCATATCCTGATGGAAACAGGTGAACAGAGAAAGTGAAGCACACAAGTCCAGTACCACCAGTGACCACCGGGGGAGCCCAAAAACCAAATTCACAACAAATACCTGTGTGTTTATCTCCTGGTCCCTGGTCCTTTTTAGTTTATTCCTCTCTGTCCCAATCCTCCCCCCTATTGTTGGTTAGTGCTTTTGTATTTTAGAGGTTTTCTGTTATCTCTGTTTTGCTTTTGTGT
Organism: Ranitomeya variabilis; assembly: GCF_051348905.1. Lineage (NCBI taxonomy): Eukaryota > Metazoa > Chordata > Amphibia > Anura > Dendrobatidae > Ranitomeya > Ranitomeya variabilis. Next base: position 1,147,406,921 of record NC_135232.1, read on the forward strand.
CTTGTTTACCGTATATTTCTCTCCCATGCCTCATGGGGTTGGGGAGGTGACAGATCAGGGTTTAACAGGAGCATAGTAAGATTGGAGACTGGGGCCTCTCTTCCTTCAAGAGTACCCCCAGGACCAGGATAGTTATTGTCCCAGTTCCAGAGACAGTTTGAGGCCCCTCTTCCTTACCAAAGTCCATCACAGCATGACACTGTCTTTTATACCCTCACCCACCGATCTCAGTTTTGGCCTAACTTTGCACAGTCTCAGTTTGTACTGTTTACTTTGAAACTTGCCTTGTTTAGGCTGGATCTCTCATGCAGCGTTTTCAGTGCATCCCACATGCCTTCATCACTGCTCTCGTGTCTTCTGTGGATCAGTTGATCATCCTCCACTAAGAATCTAATGATGGTTCTTGTCTATTTGTATTTTTTGTCCCATTATTGATTATTAATTTGAGGTGTCTCTGTAGTAACTACATCCTATAAATCATCACTGATCAGTGAAATTTCCAATTTAAACTTCCATGGTCGGTAATTGTCTTGTTTTTCATTTAGTCTCCATTAATTTAAGCTGTGAGCTGCGGACGTTTCTCTTCCCTGAGGTCCTCCTTACCAGTGTACAGAAGATCTTTGTATCAGTCTATTCCCTGTGCTGTATTGTCCTTTTCCTTTTTCCGCCTGGGTCCAAATCCTATTGCAGATTTCAGCTTTCAGCAGAACCATCAGCATTCAGACATTGTGGGAGAATAAACTGTTTTACTTGGGACACGATTATCTATAACTGGAGCATTACAGAGAAACTTGATACACACAAATGTAAGAGGTCATTCATTAGTATCTAGAGGAACTACTTACACACAAAAAGTAGCTTGTTTTTGCTAAAAAAGGTCCCTTCCCTGCATAAGCCTGCAGCTGATGTATGCTCGAACAGTCCCTGTGATATAGTGAAAGGATTTACATTATTATTGGTGATAACATTGTGCTCTTGTTTTTCAATAGCCTGCAAGTGTTTGGCTTACAGTTATTTTATGTGTCAAGTAAATCCATAATTTTAAACCTGAATTTTACCAAGTTTTTGTTTGTTCTTGTTAGCAACCATGCTGGTAACCAGGTTATATGTGAATGATGTAAGTTGCACATTTTCGTCATTCCTAGTCCTCATCCATCATATTGTAGTGATTTACATTCTAAGGATTGGGTATCTCGTCACCAGCCATGGTTGGTCTCCACCTGCCACCATGTTGTAGTCACGGGTCAGTGGTCTGGATCTCCGCACCATTCACCCTCCTTCTTGTTTTGGCGTCTCTGATAAACCCTGTGGGCTGATCTGATAACCATCTCACAGGTGACCAGCTGTTTCCTCCTTGGTATGGGTTCTTATCTTCTGATTCTTATCTCCCCCCCATATCCTGGCCTTGCTTCTTCACATATGACTGCTCCATTCTCTCATGTGTCAGATGACCACCAGCTCATCACAAACACAGGAATTTAGTAAGTGCTTGTAGCAATCTCCTCAACAGCTCCAAATCTGGTTTGCACAGTCACCATCACCATCAATATTCACCTTTCTCCCCATCCATAAAGATCAGAACTTTGTTTCAGGGGCTCTAAGGTTGCATCTACAAAGTAGCTGCTGACTGGTGGAACGCATTGAAGAAAAACTAAAAAGGTTGGAGTCACAAACCAGAGAATCAAATGCAAGGACAGAATTAGAATCAAAATTGGAGACAGGTATAGCCAGGTCAGAGTCCGGGAGGTTCAGCAGAGGATACAGGCAGGGAACAATCAGTACAAACCAGAATGGGCATTCAGGGTATAATCCATAACACAGATTGGGTAGTAGATTGCAAATAGTGCTGCCTGGAAAGCTAGCTGGGAGGTCTGTCTCACCTGTGTGCGCCCCGTCTGGCAGCTCTGCCTAAAGATTGGATGCATGCTGACCGCTTGACCACTAAACGACTTTTTTATGTATAATTGTGGTTACCCAAACTGTTTCCTAATAAAGGGAGAATTAGTAAACGGGGAACCTTAGTGTGGCTCCTTGGAGATAAGGATGACCACCACCCGCTAGATGATGGAATTTAATAATTTGATTTGACATGAGAAGCTCCAAGATTGTTTTAGATGCAAGAGACCTCTTTATTTTTGGGAGGTCTTTGCTCATGGATTTTCACCAATCTTATAAGTGGACGTCCATGTAGATATGTCTCTTGAGACTGTCAATGTCATAGATGTATTTGCATGTTCCTCTATATTGTTGTTCATAGTTTTGAGAAGTCACAAAGTTTACATTCTGACTTGGGGCACCAAATACCAAACAAGGCGACCTCGGCAGGCATTCCTTCTTGTGTACTCATGTCTTGGGGCTGCTTTCTCAGTCACATGTACTTATAACCTTTCCAGTCAATGATTGGTATTTTTTTTTTTTTTTTACTGATTTCTCAACCTGATGTATGGCAATGCTGAATAGATATCCGGACTTTCCCCAGGTTTCCATCTTTAATAAACACACATCTATCTACTGCTGCTGTCCATCTACGGGTGGAGACATGCCACTAGACTTCATTGGAGCCGGAGTCTTGAGGGTCACGCACCTATAGGTTTGATTGAATTTGCCCACTGGTGGATCCCGTTGACTACTACAGGGGTAGTGGATGGATACTGCCGATCAATTCTTACTTTTAGAGTTTAGGAATGGGAAAAGTATATTGGTTGGCGGGAACACTGTGGGGACAACAGCTCATCTCTAGTCTGTATATTGCGTGTGCATATGTGCGTGTGAGAGGGCAGACACACGCCGGTGTTCACCCCTTTATCTTTCCAGATCGCTGTCATTTGTAAATTGCAGCTTACACCCTTCCTCCTTTTTTTTCCGTCACTCATGTGTGAATAGTGACCCCTCCTGCGCACAGATTTATTTACCACCAGTTCTGTTCCATGGCTTCTTTTATTATTTAGGAATAGAAGGATTAGGATGGCACCTCTCTTCCCTGCATGGACGAGTCCTACCTTACCCAGAAGAATAAGATCTTAGCACAATGGTTGGACAATGCCGCCATTTCATGTCACACGAATACTGCTATGCGCACGGTGGCGGCTATGAATGGACTCTTCATCGTTGACTTGATCTTTCCTATTTATAATCATCAAACAAATATGAAGAGAAGTAAACTTGTCATGGGTGATGGATCCTGAGACTGAAGGATGCACATTTCTCACCTGGGTGTAACCAGTTCATGCAGGATCTCTTGTCACACATTTTTACGCCTCCACCTTTGCTTTGATCTTGTTCACGACTCCACCCTTCTCTCCAGCTATAGTACAGGGTCCTATGGCATAAGCCTTTTTGGGTCCTTTCCTGATCTATTTATTTTACTCACTTATATGGCGCTATTAATTCCACACCGCTTTACATACATTATCATCACTGTCCCCATTGGGGCTCACAATCTACATTCCCTATCAGTATGTCTGTGGAGTGTGGGAGGAAACCAACGCAAGCACGGGGAGAACATATAAACTCCACGCAGATGTTGTCCTTGGTGGGATTTGAACCCAGGACCCCAGAGCTGCAATGTAAAAGTGCTAACCACTGAGCCTCCATAAAGTGCTAAACACTGAGCCACTGTGATCTAAAAGTCATTTTAGTAATCTCATCACTGAAGCAAATCAGAGTGTGCCTGTCATGACTATGTTGTCCAATATTCCAGGACGAGGTGTCTCCTTCCCTGTCACTAGTGGCACCCTACCTCGCCCTGTTGTCCGGATTACTTCTGATGGTGAAGACGCTGGGGCCGCTTACTTTGCCTTAACTCATCAATACGTCCTCAGTCTGTATCCTTCCCCCCACCCACGGAAGAGGGGAGTAGTAATGTACCATAGTACACCACCCAGACTAACAAGGTAATGCAGGGGTAACAAAAAATACAAAAGATACAAATATACTCAGATAAACACCGGAGTGTGGAGGATGGGGTAAAACCAAAGTAGGAGAAGAAAGGGAATTAAAACACACTCAAAACCTAGCAACAGTCACAGATAAAGCCACCAAATGCCTTGTCCTACAACAACCTCCAAGCCATGCAGCATAAGCTACCACTGACAATTAGTGCTAGCCTGGACCCAGTTTATATAGGAGGTGTGAGTGGCTAACAGTGCACAGCTGAGAGCTTTAATGCAGGAAACCTTCCAGGAGCTCCCAGCTGAGCAGATTAAACCCTACACTGCCTGAAGAAACTTATACCATTTAATACGAAGGTGAAGTGCTTCTAATCAGTGGAGGAGTAAGACGCTGCGGTCTTCTGGCTCCTTTCTGTCACGTAAACAAGTGCCAGACTGAAAGGAACTGGATACATTGTAACGAGTGGCACCAGCAGCCAATCAGGAGTGGCCATTTGTATGGTGTGTTTTCCTTGTTACTAGGTGGTCCCATAGACCACTTGGCACCACTAGATAGGTGGTCAGCGCCATCTTAGCCCCTGTAGACCCCACACCCGTCCTTGCCATGGGATTTCCCATGTTACAGATGTCTGTATGCCATGTGTGTATGGATTACTAAATAACATCAGAATACCCCTGCTCTTCAGGTGGATGATGCGTTCTGTGAGACCCCACAAATGGGAAAAGCCCATAAAGTATAATCTGTCCTCTTTTCTACAGTCCTTGTAAGTATTAGTACACAAGGAAAGAGGAAACCATCAGTATGCTGCAAATTGCCTCTGCAGAGAGATACAGGACTTGAACTCTATAGCGCCACCTGTTGGAAGTAGCGCCCAGAGCCTCTCACCTAGCCAAATCAGTTCCCATGCTCCACACTGACGAGGGCCAACAGCCCGAAACACCGTGTCTGCGAATTCAGATACTGATTGGGCTTTTATCCTAAGTCCTATTGCACGACTCGTTAGAGGGTTGATTGTGACTTGTAGGATCGCTACTTCCAGTAGGTGCCGCTATAGAGTTCAAGTCCGCTTTTTCTCTGAAGAGGCAATTTGCATATTCAATTTCCCAGAGGAGCATTGCAGGGTGAATAAGCCAGAGCTGGTAAGTCACTCTCCACAAGGAGAAACCTCACCCCTTACCCTCAGTATGCTGGTCACTCCGCAGCCTGTACGTCACCTGCACTTTGCTCCCCGTCATTCTACAAGGTCAAAAAAAGAAATATTTTTCTCTCAAAAACAATCCTGAACTCTTGTGAAATCATTATATCCTCCAGGCCGATCAAAAAGAAAACAGAAAGCAGCGCCCCGTCAGATGTGAGACTCAGTATCGGCTATTACTGTCATTACTGGGAGATTTCACCAGAATAACCAACGTAATTATATTTATGTTTCCATGTGGATCCTCCACATAGAAGAAGTGTAAACTGTCTATGTTCTATCTATCTATCTATCTATCTATCTATCTATCTATCTATCTATCTATCTATCTATCTATCTATTATCTATCTATTATCTATCTATCTATTATCTCTCTATTTATCTATCATCTATCTATTATCTATCTATCTATCTATTATCTATCTATCTATCTATCTATTATCTATCTATCTATCTGTATCTTATCTACTGTATGTTCTATCTTATTATCTATCTATTATCTATCTATTTATCTATCTATCTATTATCTATCTATTATTTATCTATCTATATCTATGTTCTATCTTATTATCTATTATCTATGTATTATCTCTCTATTTATCTATGTTCTATCTTATTATCTATTATCTACTATATATCTATCTATCATCTATCTATTATCTATTATCTATCTATTATTTATTATATGTTACCTATCTATTATCTACTATCTATTTATCTATCATCTATCGATTATCTATGTTCTATATTATTATCTATCTATCTATTGTCTATCTATTGTCTATCTATTATCTGTCTATTATTTACAGTGCCTTGTGATAGTATTCGCCCCCCTGGAACTTTCCAACCTTTTCCCACATATCATGCTTCAAACATAAAGATTCCAAATGTAAATTTTTGGTGAAGAATCAACAACAAGTGGAACACAATTGTGAAGTTGAACGAAATTTATTGGTTATTTTACATTTTTGTGGAAATTCAAAAACTGAAAAGTTGGGCGTGCAATATTATTCGGCCCCTTTACTCCCTCCAGAAGTTCATTGTGGATCTCTGAATGATCCAATGTTGTCCTAAATGCCTAATGATGATAAATATAATCCACCTTGTGTAATCAAGTTTCCGTATAAATGCACCTGCTGTGTGATAGTCTCAGGGTTCTGTGTGAAGCACCGAGAGCATCATGAAGACCAAGGAACACAACAGGCAGGTCCGTGATACTGTTGTGGAGAAGTTTAAAGCCGGATTTGGATACAAAATGATTTCCAAAACGTTAAACATTCCAAGGAGCACTGTACAAGCGATCATATTGAAATGGAAGGAGTATCATACCACTGCAAATCTACCAAGACCCGACCGTCCCTCTAACTTTCATCTCAAACAAGGAGAAGACTGATCAGAGATGCAGCCAAGAGGCCCATGATCACTCTGGATGAACTGCAGAGATCTACAGCTGAGGTGGGACAGTCTGTCCATAGGACAGCAATCAGTCGTACACTGCACAAATCTGGCCTTTATGGAAGAGTGGCAAGAAGAAAGACATTTCTCAAAGATATCCATAAACAACAAGCCACCTGGGAGACACCAAACATGTGGAAGAAGGTGCTCTGGTCAGATGAAACCAAAATTGAACTTTTTGGCAACAATGCCAAACGATATGTTTGGTGTAAAGGCAACACAGCTCATCACCCTGAACACACCATCCCCACTGTCAAACATGGTGGTGGAAGCATCATGGTTTGGGCCTGCTTTTCTTCAGCAGGGACAGGGAATGTGGTTAAAATTGATGGGAAGATGGATGGAGCCAAATACAGGACCATTCTTGAAGAAAACCTGTTGGAGTCTGCAAAAGACATGAGACTGGGACGGAGATTTGTCTTCCAACAAGACAATGATCCCAAGCATAAAGCAAAATCTACAATGGAATGGTTCGCAAACAAACGTATCCAGGTGTTAGAATGGCCAAGTCACAGTCCAGACCTCAATCCAACCGAGAATCTGTGGAAAGAGCTGAAAACTGCTGTTCACAAACGATCTCCATCATTCCTCACTGAGCTCGAGCTGTTTGCCAAGGAAGAATAGGCGAGAATTTCAGTCTCTCGATGTACAAACCTGATAGAGACAAACCCCAAGCAACTTGTAATCGCAGCAAAAGGAGGAGCAACATAGTATTAAGTTACAGGGGCCGAATAATGTTGCACGCCTCACTTTTCAGCTTTTGAATTTCCACAAAAATGTAAAATAACCAATAAATTTAGTTTAATTTCACAATTGTGTTCCACTTGTTGTTGATTCTTCACCAAAAATGTACATTTGGTATCTTTATGTTTGAAGCATGATATGTGGGAAACACCCCCTGAGGAAGCGGTCACATACGAACGCGAAACGCGCGTTGGGGCACGAATCCAGGATCCGGACGGGCCACTACGGACATCTATGGGTAATTAATCCCCTTAGTTTTGTTACCAATATGTTACATATTGCGGGATGTCAGTGTATGATGCGTTATATGGTTGGTGATATTGCGCCACTACGGTATACATTTTAGTACGCATCAGAACTAATTGCAAATATGCAGAGGCTATAAGTTACTGTTACCGTAATAATTTGGATACTATTGTCCCATCTTGTGAACCTGGAGCACTGGTTGCACTTTGGATTTAGTCACTGTTTACAAACGTTGTACTACTATATATGATGTCTTTTAGTGGATAATGACTTATTAATAAATATAATTTGATGTCACTCTTTTGGCCAGTTTTTTGACTCTTGTTTCTCCCATGCTAGTTTTATGCTATTGAGTCACCGTGAGCAGTAATTAACTGACGTTCATGAATATGTGGGAAGAGGTTGAAAAGTTCCAGGGAGAAGAATACATTCGCAAGGCACTGTATCATCAATCATCAATCTATTATCTATCTATCTATCTATCTATCTATCTATCTATCTATCTATCTATCTATCCTATCTGTCTATCCATAGTGGGCACCTCTCATCACTGTGCAGGAGGCCTGCAGACCTCTGTCCTGCCTCTCAGACCCCCTGTTTCTCGTGCTGTGATCTCTAGATTTAGTGGCTGTGATTCTGGAACTTTCTGCACATGGATTCTTTCCTTCCTTAATTCGTTAATCCTATCCTTTTTTATTTCATTCTTTTCTTATTTCTTTCTTTCCTTTTTTCTTTCCCTCTTTGTTTCTTTCCTTTTTTTTTCTTTGGTTGCTTCTAGCTTGCTTTCTTTCTTTCTTGCTATCTTTCTTTCTTTCTTTCTTTCTTTCTTTCTTTCTTTCTTTCTTTCCTTCTTTCTTTAATTTTTCTTTCCTTCTTTCTTTCCTTCATTTCTTTTTCCTTCCTTATTTCATTCCTTCTTTCTCTTTTTCTTTCTATTTTTCTTTATTTTTCCTTTCTTTTTTTCACTCCTTTCTTTTCTTTATTTCTTCCTGGCTTTCATTATTCTTTTGTTCCTTAATTCTTACCTTCTTTCCTCTGATCTTTCTTTCCTTTTTCTTCTTATTTCTGTCTTTCTTTCTTTCTTTCTTTCTTTCTTTCTTTCTTGCCTTATTTTTTCTTTTTTCTTTCTTCCAATCTTTTTCTTTATTTCTTTTTTCCTTCTTTCTCTCTTTTTTTTCCTTTATTTCTTTCTATCTTTCTTTTTCTGTAGTTCATTCTTTCTTTTTTATTTCCTTCTTTCTTTTTTCCTTTCTTTCCTTAATTGTTTCATTCTTTCTTTCCTTCTTTCTCTTTTTTTTATTCCTTCTTTCTTTCTTTTTTCTTTCCTTCTTTCTTTCCTTTTTTCTTTCTTTCCTTATTTGCTTCCTTTATTTCCTTCTTTTTTCCTTTTTTCTTCCATTCTTTTTCTTTATTTCCTTTTTCCTTCTTTCTCTCTCCTTTCTCTCCTTTCTTTCATTTCTTTCTCGTTCTTTTTCTTTAGTTTTTTTCTTTTAGTTTCTTCTTTCTTTCCTTCTTTCCTCCTTTCTTTCTTTTTCCCTACTTTTTTCCTTATTTGTTATCTTATTTATTTCCTACTTTTTCCTTTCTTTCTTTCATTCTTTTTCTTTATTTCCTTTTTCGTTATTTATCTCCTTTCTTTCTTTCCTTTCTCTTTCCTTTATTTCTTCTTATCTTTCTTTTTCTTTAGTTCATTATTTCTTTCCTTCTTTCTTCCTTTTTCTTTCCTTCTTTCCTCCTTACTTTTTTCTATCCCTATTTGTTTCCTTCTTTTTTCCTTTTCTTCTTTCTCTCCTTTTTTTCTCACCGTCATGGTCTCCTTCTTTCTTTCTTTCCTTCATTTCTTCCTATCCTTTTTCTTTAGCTGCTTCTTTATTTCCTCCTTTCTTTCCTTATTTCCTCCTTTATTTCTTTTGTTATTTCCTCCTTTATTTCTTTTTTCCTTTTTTATTTCATTCTTTCTTTCCCTATGTTTCCTTATTTCTTATCTTCTTTCTTTCCTAGTTATCTTCTTTTTTGTTTTTTTTCTCTCCTTTCTCATCTTCTTTCTTTTCTTTTCTCTTCCTATGTTTTTTATTCAGTTCCTTCTTTCTTTCACTATTTGTTTCCTTATTTATTTTTTTCCTTTTTTCTTTCTTTCTATCCTTATTTGTTTCTTTATTTGTTTCCTTCTTTTTTTCCTTCTTTCTTTCTTTCATTATTTTTCTTTCTTTCTTTTTTCCTTCACTCTCTCGTTCGTTATTGGTTTACTTATTTCTTTCCTTCTTTGCTCCTTTTTTCTTTCCTTATTTGTTTCCTTCTTTTTATCCTTTTTTCTTTCTTTCGTTCTATTTCTTTATTTCTTTTTTCCTTCTTTCTCTCCTTGCGTTGTGTATGATAGTCTGTGGCAGATAGTTGGGTGAGAAGCACTCAGCGAGAGAAGAGACACGCAGAGCAGTCTGTTGGAGAGCGCAGGGGATGGGAGCAGTCTGTTGGAGAGCGCAGGGAGTGGGAACAGTCTTTTGGAGAGCGCAGGGGATGTGAGCAGTCTGTTAGAGAGCGCAGGGGATGGGATCAGTGTGTTGGAGAGCGCAGGGGATGGGAGGAGCCTGTTGTAGAGCGCAGGGGATGGGAGCAGTGTGTTGGAGAGCGCAGGGGATGGGAGCAGTCTGTTTGAGAGCGCAGGGAGTGGGAGCAGTCTGTTAGAGAGCGCAGGGGATGGGAGCAGTCTGTTAGAGAGCGCAGGGAGTGGGAGCAGTCTGTTAGAGAGCGCAGGGAGTGGGAGCAGTCTGTTGGAGAGCGCAGGGTTCGGGAGCAGTCTGTTAGAGAGTGCAGGGGATGGGAGCAGTGTGTTAGAGAGCGCAGGGGATGGGAGCAGTCTGTTGGAGAGCGCAGGATGTGGGAGCAGTCTGTTGGAGAGTGCAGGGGATGGGAGCAGTCTCTTGGAGAGCGCAGGGGATGGAAGCAGTCTGTTGGAGAGTGCAGGGGATGGGAGCAGTCTCTTGGAGAGCGCAGGGGATGGGAGCAGTGTGTTGGAGAGTGCAGGGTTTGGGAGCCGTCTGTTAGAGAGCGCAGGGGATGGGAGCAGTCTGTTGGAGAGCGCAGGGTTTGGTAGCCATCTGTTGGAGACTGCAGGGGATGGGAGCAGTCTGTTGGAGAGTGCAGGGGATGGGAGCAGTGTGTTAGAGAGCGCAGGGGATGGGAGCAGTCTGTTGGAGAGCGCAGGATGTGGGAGCAGTCTGTTGGAGAGCGCAGGGGATGGGAGCAGTCTCTTGGAGAGCGCAGGGGATGGAAGCAGTCTGTTGGAGGGTGCAGGGGATGGGAGCAGTCTCTTGGAGAGCGCAGGGGATGGGAGCAGTGTGTTGGAGAGTGCAGGGATTGGGAGCCGTGTGTTAGAGAGCGCAGGGGATGGGAGCAGTCTGTTGGAGAGCGCAGGGTTTGGTAGCCATCTGTTGGAGAGTGCAGGGGATGGGAGCAGTCTGTTTGAGAGCGCAGGGAGTGGGAGCAGTGTGTTAGAGAGCGCAGGGAGTGAGAGCAGTGTGTTGGAGAGCGCAGGGGATGGGAGCAGTCTGTTAGAGAGCGCAGGGGATGGAAGCAGTCTTTTGGAGAGCGCAGGGGATGGGAGCAGTCTGTTAGAAAGCGCAGGGAGTGGGAGCATTGTGTTGGAGAGCGCAGGGAGTGGGAGCAGTCTGTTTGAGAGCGCAGGGGATGGGAGCAGTGTGTTGGAGAGCGCAGGGGATGGGAGCAGTCTGTTAGAGAGCGCAGGGGATGGAAGCAGTCTTTTGGAGAGCGCAGGGGATGGGAGCAGTCTGTTAGAGAGCGCAGGGAGTGGGAGCATTGTGTTGGAGAGCGCAGGGAGTGGGAGCAGTCTGTTTGAGAGCGCAGGGGATGGGAGCAGTGTGTTGGAGAGCGCAGGGGATGGGAGCAGTCTGTTAGAGAGCGCAGGGGATGGAAGCAGTCTTTTGGAGAGCGCAGGGGATGGGAGCAGTCTGTTAGAGAGCGCAGGGAGTGGGAGCAGTGTGTTGGAGAGCGCAGGGAGTGGGAGCAGTCTGTTTGAGAGCGCAGGGGATGGGAGCAGTGTGTTGGAGAGCGCAGGGGATGGGAGCAGTCTGTTAGAGAGCGCAGGGGATGGAAGCAGTCTTTTGGAGAGCGCAGGGGATGGGAGCAGTCTGTTAGAGAGCGCAGGGAGTGGGAGCAGTGTGTTGGAGAGCGCAGGGAGTGGGAGCAGTGTGTTGGAGAGCGCAGGGGATGGGAGCCGTCTGTTTGAGAGTGCAGGGGATGGTAGCAGTGTGTTGGAGAGCGCAGGGAGTGGGAGCAGTCTGTTAGAGAGCGCAAGGGATGGAAGCAGTCTCTTGGAGAGCGCAGGGGATGGGAGAAGTCTCTTGGAGAGCGCAGGGGATGGGAGCAGTCTCTTGGAGAGCGCAGGGGATGGGAGCAGTCTGTTAGAGAGTGCAGGGAGTGGGAGCAGTCTGTTAGAGAGCGCAGGGTTTGGGAGCAGTGTGTTGGAGAGTGCAGGGAGTGGGAGCAGTCTGTTAGAGAGCGCAGGGTTTGGGAGCAGTGTGTTGGAGAGCGCAGGGGATGGGAGCAGTCTGTGAGTGGCGGAACGTTTTTCCCATTTTAGTCTCATCCTTCCTGTTTCAGGGACTACACGGGAGCGTAGAACGCTGAGCAGCAGATTTGACCCCAGGTCTATGATGTTGCCCCTTTTCTGCCCCTTCACCGTCCCTGAAGCCCCGGCTGTTGCAATGAGATCAGTAACTCGTCTAATTCTACCAAATTAATGAAGGCTATTTTGGAGGAAACTGGGTGCCACTGCGGATCTGCCATCTCGCCCTATGAGGCCTTTACGGGATCATTATTAGGACCTCCATGGGACATTAGGCCATGTGCACACGCTGCGGAATCCATTGCGGAATTTTCCGCAGCGGTTTTGATAAATCCGCAGTGCAAACCCGCTGCAGTTTTTCCTGCGGATTTATCGCGGTTTTTATTGCGGATTCCGCTGCGGGTTTTCACCTGCAGTTTTCTATTGGAGCAGGTGTAAACCCGCAGCGGAATCCGCACAAAGAATTGACATGCTGCGGAATGTAAACCGCTGTGTTTCCACGCGTTTTTTTCCGCAGGTGCACTGCGGATTTCGTTTCCCATAGGTTTACATTATACTGTAAACGCATGGGAAACCGCTGTGGATCCGCAGCAAAATCCGCAGCGTGTGCACATACCCTTATACCCCTGAAGGGCGCAGTTTTACTTCTGATAGCTGCCCACTGCTCTTTGATGGTGCAGGAATCTGCTTGTCTTTCAGCAGATAGATCCCAGTAACTTGCAGGTTTTGCCTCTTAGGAGATAGGGGGATACGTGACTACGTGGCTTTGTGAAGGGTCACTCAGTGTGACAGTCAGTAGCCGGAGGGGACACATGAGGTCAGTGCAGACCCCCTGATTACGGCTCTGGACTGCATCCTATCAACACCTCCTGTCATCCCGGGGTAATCTGACTACATGGCGGGAGAAGTCCTCTATTTATAGGAAAACACAAATGAAAGTGGGCAGAAACCATGACCTCCACCTGTAAGGGCGGATGAGACATAATGATTTGGATCTCAAGTGGATTTCTGGACATTGTTCAAAATTGGCCCAAAATGGAAGAAAAGATTCAGCCGTACCATTCACATTCACAGCCTCTCCAGAGTCCATCTTGTGTCTCCATCTGAGGTCACACGTAGGGGAGAGTAGAGCGGATAAAAATGAGACCTGTCACCCAACATAGTGGTCCTCTGCAGAAATGGGAGCGCATGGCTGTCCTACAGAGAGGCATAGTGACGGGGATACGTCTGGGGCTTGGGACATGCTTCATGCACAGAGACCTAAAAATTAGATGTTAGCTAGGTTGCAGGTTAGTTGGCGACATCTTGGGTCAGTGTTCAACCTAACATCTTCTGTAACATCGTAGTGGGAAGAAAAGAATGAACTTTTCATCAGAAGAGATGATACAGATGGCATGGAGTGGCACCGGAGGAGGCTGGACTGAGTGACTGTCAGGGTCATTAGGTGGCTAGCAAGTGGGGGTGAGTAATCACTATTACGGTGCCCTACACAAGGGTTTAGATAGGGCTAAAGAGCAGCCAAAAATCTCCCATCTAAACTGTACATGTCATGTTTGACTTTGATGAAGGAGAACAGCCCTTCTGAGTAAGAGAAGCCACCATTAGAACAATCGCCTATCTACCTCCGCAGGCGTCAGCCCTTTGCTTTCTGTCAAACTGAGTAACTGCAAAGCTCATTGCCTCCTTGTGAATAAAGTTCTCCAACTGTCATCTGGGTAACCCTGCATCATCCTCCCGTCATGACTCTAGCAGCAAAGACCATCATATACTATCCTTGTTACAGGTGCATTTGTCCTACACTTTATCTTTTAGAGCGTTAACCACTTTTACTTGTGTCATTCAAACTGTAACCCTAGATTGAGATCACACATTCCCTAAGATCTGTGCTACTCAGACCCTAACCCCAGACATGCACCATACATAACCTAACCCTAGAATGGCACCACTCATATCTAACCCCTTGCCTGTACTGCTCATAACAAAACTCTAGATTGGCACTCCTCATACCCTACCCTCAGACTTGCACCACGCATGCCCTAACCCCAGACCTGCACCACTCATGCCCTAACCCCAGACCTGCACCCCTCAGCCCTAACCCCAGACTTGCACCCCTCATACCCTACCCTCAGACCTGCACCCCTCAGCCCTAACCCCAGACCTGCACCCCTCATACCCTACCCAGAGACCTGCACCACTCATGCCCTAACCCCAGACCTGCACCACGCATGCCCTAACCCCAGACCTGCACCCCTCATACCCTACCCACAGACCTGCACCGCTCATGCCCTAACCCCAGACCTGCACCACTCATACCCTACCCACAGACCTGCACCCCTCATACCTTACCCAGAGACCTGCACCACTCATGCCCTAACCCCAGACCTGCCCCCCTCATACCTTACCCACAGACCTGCACCACTCATGCCCTAACCCCATACCTGCCCCCCTCATACCTTACCCAGAGACCTGCACCACTCATGCCCTAACCCCAGACCTGCACCACTCATACCCTACCCACAGACCTGCACCATGCATGCCCTAACCCCAGACCTGCCCCCCTCATACCTTACCCAGAGACCTGCACCACTCATGCCCTAACCCCATACCTGCCCCCTCATATCTTACCCACAGACCTGCACCATGCATGCCCTAACCCCAGACCTGCACCCCTCATACCTTACCCAGAGACCTGGACCGCTCATGCCCTAACCCCAGACCTGCCCCCCTCATATCTTACCCACAGACCTGCACCACTCATGCCCTAACCCCATACCTGCCCCCCTCATACCTTACCCAGAGACCTGCACCACTCATGCCCTAACCCCAGACCTGCACCACTCATGCCCTAACCCCAGACCTGCACCACTCATGCCCTACCCCCAGACCTGAACCCTTCATACCCTACCCAGAGACCTGCACCACTCATGCCCTACCCCCAGACCTGAACCCTTCATACCCTACCCAGAGACCTGCACCACTCATGCCCTAACCCCAGACCTGAACCCTCATACCCGCTCATACCGTAACCCAAAACCTGCACCCCTTAAACCCTGCCCCAGACCTGCACCTCTCATACCCTACCCCCAGACCTGCACCTCTCATACCCTACCCCCAGACCTGCACCTCTCATACCCTACCCCCAGACCTGCACCCCTCATACCCTAACCCCAAACCTACATCACTCATACCCCATCCCCAGACCTGCATCATTCATACCCTAAATCCAAACCTGCACCCCTCATACCCTAATCCCAAACCTGCACCCCTCATACCCTACCCCCAGACCTGCACCCCTCATACCCTACCTCCAGACCTGCACCCCTCATACCCTACCTCCAGATCTGCACCCTTCATACCCTACCTCCAGACCTGCACCCCTCATACCCTACCTCCAGATCTGCACCCTTCATACCCTACCTCCAGACCTGCACCCCTCATACCCTACCTCCAGATCTGCACCCTTCATACCCTACCTCCAGATCTGCACCCTTCATACCCTACCTCCAGACCTGCACCCTTCATACCCTACCTCCAGACCTGCACCCCTCATACCCTACCTCCAGATCTGCACCCTTCATACCCTACCTCCAGACCTGCACCCCTCATACCCTACCTCCAGACCTGCACCCCTCATACCCTACCTCCAGATCTGCACCCTTCATACCCTACCTCCAGACCTGCACCCTTCATACCCTACCTCCAGACCTGCACCCCTCATGCCCTAATCCCAAACCTGCATCACTCATACCCTACCCCAGACCTGCACCACTCATACCCTTATTCCAAACCTGCACCCCTACTACCCTATCTCCAGTCCAGCACCACTCAGACACTAACCCCAGACCAGCCTCTCACCTCTCCTCTATCTTCACACGCAATAACCTTGAATCTATTTCATGAGTTGGGAAGATTATCTATATGTACATCCGTATCCAATAAGAATGCAGAGATGTTCCCTCAATGATCGGAGGCGATGATACTGATGCTTGCACAGTTTTACTGTAGACCGTAGGCTGGCTTGAACAGATACCGATCAACCGTTTTCTAGCATAGTCCTCGGCAGTGCAGCACACACTGTCCGCAGCACAGGTCACAGCAGTGCAGCACACACTGTCTGGCACTTTGCACACACTACACCCTGGAGTGCCTACTCACCCCCACTTCTATCTACACTGCAGGGGTGTTTCTCCTTCTGTGAATATTTTGTTGGAGAAGAGTTTTTTGGGAACTGATCCTGTTTCCCCTTTGTGACCATAAAGCCAATCATGGACTCTCCAATTTTTGCAACCACCATGAGTATTCTACCAAGGACCGTGTGATCCATTTGTCATTGTTTCTCCTTCGCTCCTCACACCTGTTTTGCTTAGCTAATTCCCTGGCAGGAGAAGAGTCGTTGGGCCATAGGTAGTCATCTTGGTGAGACGTTTGGTCGCTCTCCGACTTGCTTCATGTGTTGCTGGGTTGAAGATTCGTTCCGCAGCCAAATAGTCACAAAAAAAGTTGCAAAAAATAAAAAAGTCCTCTACCTGATAGCGAGCGCTCCTTGTCTTATGTTGAGTTTTCAGGTTCATGTTTCCACACTAAGCCTCGGTATCGGAGGAGTTCATGAATAGTGCCTCATTTACATTACACCCGGGCTTGGACAATGGCCCCAGATACACATCTTCTTCCCTGCCGTTATTACTGGGTAGACCAAGAGCAGGTCACAAGGACAAAGATCTCTGGTGGCAGCGAGTAAACCGCGGCTCGCCTTCCCACTGCAATATTAGCGGAGCATCTTGGACCTTACACAAGGATGGTAATTCCCCCAGAGACAGCGGGATAAAGCTCCAGCCTTCTCTCGGCTCAGCATTTAGACAGCAATGTGAGATAAGGAACTGTCTGAATTGAAGACTGAAGATGTTTTTTTCGGTTTTTCTTTCTTTCTAGGGGAGGAAAATGTCAGAATAGAAAGAGGGGGCTGAAAGCGAAGACGTAGTGCGCAGGAGGAGAACATGACTCCCGGCCGAGAATGGAAGCAAAAAGGGGGTCAGCAGAAGCGGACAAGGCTGGATGTTTACATAACACGGCATTTAATGGTGATATTGATTGCAATCAGATCCCGGTAATCACCTTCATTATGACAATTGCCTCTGTGGAGGGAGCGCAGAGAATCCGCCTTCCAGCAGACAGGCTTTTTTCTGTTTGGAGGAAAATCCATTGTGTATTCTCCAGACACAAAATGCCTCTTGTTCCCCTCTCACTGTGGTCACAAAGCCGAGCATGTTTGCCAGGGAGGGAGACCTGGACGGGGCTCGCTTTCTTTTGTGGAGGTCTCCGATGCCTCTAAAAGCTCTAGAGTCATGTGCATTCACTACGGATGGTGCAAACTCCGGCAACTGGAGAAAGAGAGGAAACAAAAAGATTTCTGCAAAATTCAGAGAAAAATGTTGTGTCAATTCTCAAAGTAGACTGTTCCTATCTGAAACGATTCTTCTCATCAAAGCCATGGACCAAAATGGAAGCCAATGGCCTGGACTAGTCAGTAGGACACTAATGGTCTCCATCGTGCCTCACTGTCAAGTGCCGCCATGGTCAAGGCCTTCCATAGGAATTCAGGTGTAGCTCCAACAGTGACATAGAACACGACCCTGGATTTACATATATATTTGTTTCTTTCCATTTTTTGGTAAAGTTTTGATTCTGGACCATTTGTTTATGGTCTTCTATGGTCCTCCATTTCCATTGCACAAATCTTAAAACCACAAAATATCCCTGACAACGTATATGGAGAGAGGTCGAAAACAGAAAAATAAAAAATATGTATAAAAGCAGCTGAACTAACTATGACTCTACCCAGATTTATGAAACTGTTGGTTTGTATCATGGAAGCTGTCTCATAGCCATCAGTGACACGGACTCCTGCAGGGACCATTTTTTTTCGACTTAATTGTATGCAATTTGGGTAAAAAAAATAGATATATTTTTGCAATTAGTTTTCATTAGAAAATTTCTTTTACCGACTCTTTGGTTCAGTGGTCATTGCCAGCTGCTGTAAAATGCTGAGAATCCATCAGTGATGTAAGTGTTCTCTACCTCTTTCCGAGCTCCTCTGATTTATGACCACCGACCACATCAAAGTTGAGCTGATCTGTGATGTTGTCATAAATCTGCTGAGAGGAGCTCAGAAATAAACAGATAGAAGAGTTACAAACTCACTTATGGTTTCTCAGTCAACTTATTTTGTAGCCAGCAATGAGCAGGAAAAAAAAATCGATCTCACCAAAGCCAAAATGTGCAAACCCCATAAATTTAGCCAAGAGTCATCCCATATAATGACATTCTGTCCTCTCTTCACCTATGCAAAAAGCCTTTTATTTAGAACAAATTCTGCCTGGTCCATGGATAACATTGGGTCAGGTGGTAACAGACAGCAGGAGCAGCGGCGGTGACTCCATGCTGGACCTGGGAAGGGGAAGACAAAGCAGCTGACCGAACCATCGCTTATCTGACAGCCATCTGATGTGTATGGGGGGCTCTGCTGGAGGATCCTTTAGTGCGCTGGTGGCCAGTAGACCCTTGGATAAAGGAGTGAATTAGCGGACAGATCAGCGTGTGAGCTATGTATTGTCCATGACACCTCGATGAGTTTAACAATCATGGGACATGGTCGTTCCTCATAAATAATGACTTAGTTCTGCAAAATTTTTGTGTCAACTGCTCAAAAAGCTGACCACTGGTTGTCCTGGTAAACTGGTTTCCTTGTGCCCCCCAATGAGCCAGAGATCTGTGCTGGGGGACTGGAGCCATCCATATATTCCAAGGACAGCCATGCATGTGAATGACGGCCATGTAATAGGTCGACTCAACTCGAACAGGTTTTCCTCCATATCCTCCAGCCATCTGAGGTGGGGAACACACTTGTCAACCAAATTGCAATTTGCAAAAAAAAGAAAAAGAAAACTTCCAGCGAGATCTGACGATTCATCCGGAAAGAAGGTTCTACATGTGTCAGCCTCAAAGGGAGAAACGGAGGAGAAACCACAGGTAAGAGTGAAGTAAGACTTCAGACCCCTAAATTATTCACTACTTTGTGTAGACCCCAAAAGTACAAAGACCCCTGACACATAAATTATTCAGGCCCGAAATTGGAACTCTAAAATAGTAAACCAATGAGACAACAGACCCCTAAATCATTCAGACCCCAGACCAGACCCCAAAACTAATGAGACATTAAACCCTTAAACTGTTCAGACCCCAGACCATTAAATAATTCAGACCCCTAAACAAATGACACAGGACCCCTAAATCATTGAGACCCCAGACCAGTCCCCTAAACGAATGACACCAGACCCCTAAATCATTGAGACCCCAGACCAGTCCCCTAAACGAATGACACAAAACCCTAAATCATTCAGACCCCAGACCACTAAACTGAGACACCAGACCCCTAAGTTATTTAGACCCCAGACCAGACCCTTAAATTAATCAGACTGTAGATTAGAAGTTAAAATGAAGAAAGAAAAATATAATCTGGTTGTAAAGAGGAGCCATCATAACCGTAACTCGATTCACAAATTTGCATAGATACGGAGTGGTTGGTTGGATCCTGCAGGGCGGCCACAGATCTACTGATTACAGAGAGAATCTTTCCCATCCTATCCCTTAATGGTTCGTCCTCGGTTTTCCTTTTTCACCCCCGTCTACAAATGTTATATTCCGTTATTGTAGAGCTGCTCTGACAATGAGTATGGTCCTCTCTGGGATGTCGGGATTTGGGTGGGTCAGGGAGTTGAAGTTGCGACACTTTGTCTATGGTTTATACTATGGAATTATTATGTCATTTATGTCATTTGAAAGATGGAAAATCTGTATTTGGTGTTTTTCAATAAATATGATTTCATTTAAAAAACATTTTTTTTTTTTTTTAAAAGTCAAAATGAACGAGACAGCTGACTCCTAAGTTAATTGTCACTTAACCCCAAACACTTCATTTAATAAAGAGACAGATCCCTAAATAAATAGACACCCCAAACTCCCATCCGGTTTCCAGATTTTGTGCTTTGATCTTTGAAGCAACTGCAAGACCCAATGGTAGATTATTTTCTCCCTCTATCCTGGAGGATCTCATGTGCCACAGTCCGGGGTAAATATGTCACTGCCAGGATAAATATGTCACTGCCAGGATACATATGTCACTGCCGGGGTAAATATGTCACTGCCGGGATAAATATGTCACTGCCGGGATAAATATGTCACTGCCGGGGTAAATATGTCACTGCCGGGGTAAATATGTCACTGCCGGGATAAATATGTCACAGTCCGGGGTAAATATGTCACTGCCGGGATAAATATGTCACTGCCGGGATACATATGTCACTGCCGGGGTAAATATGTCACTGCCGGGATAAATATGTCACAGTCCGGGGTAAATATGTCACTGCCAGGATAAATATGTCACTGCCAGGATACATATGTCACTGCCGGGATAAATATGTCACTGCCGGGATAAATATGTCACTGCCGGGGGAAATATGTCACTGCCGGGGTAAATATGTCACTGCCAGGATAAATATGTCACTGCCGGGATAAATATGTCACTGCCGGGGTAAATATGTCACTGTCGGGGTAAATATGTCACTGCCGGGGTAAATATGTCACTGCCAGGATAAATATGTCACTGCCAGGATACATATGTCACTGCCGGGGAAAATATGTCACTGCCAGGATACATATGTCACTGCCGGGGTAAATATGTCACTGCCAGGATAAATATGTCACTGCCAGGATACATATGTCACTGCCGGGATAAATATGTCACTGCCGGGGTAAATATGTCACTGCCGGGGTAAATATGTCACTGCCAGGGTAAATATGTCACTGCCGGGATAAATATGTCACTGCCGGGATAAATATGTCACTGCCGGGGTAAATATGTCACTGCCGGGGTAAATATGTCACTGCCGGGATAAATATGTCACTGCCGGGGTAAATATGTCACTGCCAGGATAAATATGTCACTGCCAGGATACATATGTCACTGCCGGGGTAAATATGTCACTGCCGGGATACATATGTCACTGCCGGGGAAAATATGTCACTGCCGGGATAAATATGTCACTGCCGGGGTAAATATGTCACTGCCGGGGTAAATATGTCACTGCCAGGGTAAATATGTCACTGCCGGGGGAAATATGTCACTGCCAGGATAAATATGTCACTGCCGGGGTAAATATGTCACTGCCGGAGTAAATATGTCACTGTCGGGGTAAATATGTCACTGCCAGGGTAAATATGTCACTGCCAGGATACATATGTCACTGCCGGGGTAAATATGTCACTGCCGGGATAAATATGTCACTGCCAGGATACATATGTCACTGCCGAGGTAAATATGTCACTGCCGGGGTAAATATGTCACTGTCGGGGTAAATATGTCACTGCCGGAGTAAATATGTCACTGCCGGGGGAAATATGTCACTGCCGGAGTAAATATGTCACTGCTGGGGGAAATATGTCACTGCCAGGATAAATATGTCACTGCCAGGATAAATATGTCACTGCCGGGATAAATATGTCACTGCCGGGGTAAATATGTCACTGCCGGAGTAAATATGTCACTGTCGGGGTAAATATGTCACTGCCAGGGTAAATATGTCACTGCCGGGGTAAATATGTCACTGCCGGGGTAAATATGTCACTGTCGGGGTAAATATGTCACTGCCGGGGGAAATATGTCACTGCCAGGATAAATATGTCACTGCCAGGATAAATATGTCACTGCCAGGATAAATATGTCACTGCCGGGGTAAATATGTCACTGCCGGAGTAAATATGTCACTGTCGGGGTAAATATGTCACTGCCTGGGTAAATATGTCACTGCCGGGGTAAATAAGTCACTGCCGGGGTAAATATGTCACTGTCGGGGTAAATATGTCACTGCCGGGGGAAATATGTCACTGCCGGGATAACTATGTCACT
Organism: Ranitomeya variabilis; assembly: GCF_051348905.1. NCBI lineage: Eukaryota > Metazoa > Chordata > Amphibia > Anura > Dendrobatidae > Ranitomeya > Ranitomeya variabilis. Next base: position 1,147,428,995 of record NC_135232.1, read on the forward strand.
GCCAGGGTAAATATGTCACTGCCGGGGTAAATATGTCACTGCCGGGGTAAATATGTCACTGCCGAGGTAAATATGTCACTGCCGGGATAAATATGTCACTGCCGGCGGAAATATGTCACTGCCGGAGTAAATATGTCACTGCTGGGGGAAATATGTCACTGCCAGGATAAATATGTCACTGCCAGGATAAATATGTCACTGCCGGGATAAATATGTCACTGCCGGGGTAAATATGTCACTGCCGGAGTAAATATGTCACTGTCGGGGTAAATATGTCACTGCCAGGGTAAATATGTCACTGCCGGGGTAAATATGTCACTGCCGGGGTAAATATGTCACTGTCGGGGTAAATATGTCACTGCCGGGGGAAATATGTCACTGCCAGGATAAATATGTCACTGCCAGGATAAATATGTCACTGCCAGGATAAATATGTCACTGCCGGGGTAAATATGTCACTGCCGGAGTAAATATGTCACTGTCGGGGTAAATATGTCACTGCCTGGGTAAATATGTCACTGCCGGGGTAAATCAGTCACTGCCGGGGTAAATATGTCACTGTCGGGGTAAATATGTCACTGCCGGGGGAAATATGTCACTGCCGGGGTAAATATGTCACTGCCGGGATAACTATGTCACTGCCAGGGTAAATATGTCACTGCCGGGGTAAATATGTCACTGCCGGGATAAATATGTCACTGCCGGGGTAAATATGTCACTGCCGAGGTAAATATGTCACTGCCGGGATAAATATGTCACTGCCGGGGTAAATATGTCACTGCCGAGGTAAATATGTCACTGCCGGGATAAATATGTCACTGCCGGGGTAAATATGTCACTGTCGGGGTAAATATGTCACTGCCGGGGTAAATATGTCACTGCCGGGATAACTATGTCATTGCCGGGGTAAATATGTCACTGCCGAGGTAAATATGTCACTGCCGGGATAAATATGTCACTGCCGGGGTAAATATGTCACTGCCGGGGTAAATATGTCACTGCCGGGATAAATACTCACTATTTTATGATGGTTTTTCTTTTGCTTCACAATAAAAAGTCGTTCATTGTTCATAAAATAAATGGAAGAAACACTGCAGGAATGAATCCAGAAATCAGCGATATCTTCACCCCGCATTTACCAATTTGTAGGATTTTCTGCAAGTTTATCTTCAGGAGATCTTGTAAGGAATCTCAACTAATTCCTGCAACTATTGCTGTGAGGCTGCTGCAGCCAGTTGTCTCACAGCAAGGTCTGATCTGATGAGTGTGAGGGGAAGGGGGATAATGGCCGATTTATTGGGGACCCATACAGGAATTCTTTAAGTTGCACAGTTTGGATTATAATATGAGATAGGAATAAATTTGAGAAAAAAAATAGGGGAAAAATTTCTGTTATTATTATTATTCTGCTTTTACTTAGAGAATTAAACATGTTTTAAAAACTTAAATATTTATTATTACATGTACAATGTACAATAGGAAAATCAACATTAGTAATGAAAACAACAATTAGTAAAAATTAAGCCGATGAGACATTTTTATTACTTAAATTAATATTTTATTTTTCTTATTTGAAAATAATGTTAACACATTAATTTCACCAATATTTTTAATTATGTGGCATAGTCATTGACAGTGTGACAAGAATAAAAAATAGGTTAAAAATTTAAGTGTTAAAATAAAAAAATATATATATATACAGTATATTATACTGAATTGTGTAAAACTAGAAGACGCTGTAAGAAATGGAAAGATCTGTAAGGGAACAAAAATAAAGCTTCATTGATATATTAATGGCGTAAAAAAAATTATTTTGAAAATGCAACAAAACGTAATAATTACCGTATTTATATATATGTTAAATTAAATAAAGACAATCAATATTACAAAAAAAATAAAAAAACAAAATAATGGAGCATAATATTCTCGTAGAAAATAATTTGTCCAAATTCTTTCTAACCCACCAATTAAAATATACTTTTTCTCTGTATGTTTTTATAGTTTGTTCTTAAGTTTTTTTTATTAATTTTGCTTTATTTATTTATATTTATTTATTTATATATATATTAGATTTTCTTTCCCAGATTCCAGACATAAAAATGGTTTTCTTGTAAAATTCAAAATCTGTGTTTTATTGAATACTATTTTTTTTTTATTACAAAACCACATATATTGTCTTTGATTTTTCTTTTCTTCCCCCCATTTTTTTTTTACTATTATTATTTTAAAAAAGGCAAAGCAAAAAATATGTGCACATTAAAATCTCACAGAAGGACGGGGCAGCGAGGCGGAAATAAAAAGAAATAAAAAGAACGGAATTGTTTTAAAAAACAAATCACAAAACAATTACATTTGTTTAATCTTTTCATTTTTTTTGGTCATTTATCGGTGTTTTCGATGTGACCCGATTATCTAGTTTTTGTTTTTAACTCCTGAATTTCCAGTGTTACGGGATCATTTGTTAAATTTATATTATTTATTGTGTGATGTTTAGAATTCTGCCTAATTTTTCATATTCATTCTTTTTTTCGTTGCCCGTAGTAGAAATCTACCGCCGGTGATATCTCGTCAGACATCTTCCATATTCCTTGCTGAGTATTTCATGTACCCAATAAAGGAAAATCAGGATCAGATGGGGGATTAGAGAAAATTGCCATTTGTTACAATTCTGCAGGGAGAAGAAAGGAGCCGGATATGTTTGGGTCAATGACTAATCCCCATTACAATGGCAGAGGGCAGAGTTTATCGCGGTATGTTCAACAGCTGCCTGCAGGTCAATAATATTCACCAACCAGCTGGAATTTCTGTCTCCGTTCCCCGAAAGAAATACAACTTCACTTGTAGGTAGATGACATTATTTTACAGCCCAGCTGCATACAAGATGGGAAATTTCATAAAAGGATATGAACGACATATGGGCTGCGTACCAAGATCGGAGAAGGAGTCGTAGAAGCAGGTCTGATCGAACAACATTTTCTTGGTGGATTCTCAGCCTCTCCGGTGATTTCCCTTTAAGGTATTATCATGGATTTAGAAGAAATATCTTTTTTTTTCCAGTTTAGACATTTTTGTCTTAACGAAAGAAAGAAAAAAAAAACTTTCCAAACTGAGCAATTTAATTTCTGAAACTTTTTGAGGCCTTTGAACCTCACGAAGACTCGAATGAAGATGTTTATTGGGTGGGACGTGCGGAAGTTTGAGGACTTCTTTCCACATCTTGGATGGATTGAGTTGCGAAATAGACTAAAGAAAACAGGAAAAAAAAAAAATCCTAAAATATTTATAGAATTTTTAAATCGAGCAGAAAAGCAAAATCTTGGCCAAAACGGACGGCACAAGAATGAACCGGAAAATGAATGTGGATAATTATTACAACTTGTTGCTTCCCCACATGAGGGTCTGAGGATTTCTACTCATCGTTACTCCAAATGTTCCAATCTGATTTCAAAGCCGACAAACAACAATGCGGCTGATGAGGCGACATTCCTCTGTGGTCGGTGGGATGGATGGAAAATGGGCAGCGGTAGTCGTGAGACCTGTCTGCAAAACAATGAGAAGGATGGAAACCGTCATCATGTGGGGAGCCGTAAATCTGCAGAAAGATACCGGGGTTATTACAGAAACATGGAGAAAATATCCAAGTCTGTCTGGACTATATGGGGAACCGTACAGTGGCTTGTGAAAGTATTCACCCCCTTGGCTTCTTACCTATTTTGTTACATTATAACCTGTGTGTAAATATTTTTTGTAATCCAAGTTTTGTATGATGGATCAAATCTAAATAGTGTACGTTGGTAAAGTGAGAAAAATATAAGCATACCTTAAATTCATGGGATCAAATAACGAAAAATTGTCATGTACATATATATTCACCCCTTTTGCCATGAAGCCCCTAAAAAATTCTGGTGCTAGTAATTCCCTTCATAAGTCCCATGCTTAGTGACAGGACGTCCCCCTGTGTGCAATCTAAGCATCCCATGTCTGTCAGTCTATACACTTTACCTTTTCTGAAATAAAACAGAGGCTGCAGCACAACAAGAGGCACCACAAACAACACCATGGACACCAAGGAGATCTCCAAACAACACCATGAAGACCAAGGAGATACCCAAACAACACCATGAAAACCGAGGAGATCTCCAAACACCATGAAAACCGAGGAGATCTCCAAACAACACCATGAAGACCAAGGAGATCTCCAAACAACACCATGAAGAGCAAGGAGATCTCCAAACAACACCATGAAGACGAAGGAGATATCCAAACAACCCCATGAAGACCAAGTAGACATCCAAACAACACCATGAAGACCAAGGAGATCTCCAAACAATACCATGAAGACCAAGGAGATCTCCAAACAACATCATGAAGACCTATGAGACCTCCAAACAACACTATGAAGACCAAGGAGATCTCCAAACAACACCATGAAGACCTATAAGATCTCCAAACAACACCATGAAGACTAAGGAGATCTCCAAACAACCCCATGATGACCAAGGAGATCTCCAAACAACGCCATGATGACCAAGGAGATCTCCAAACAACACCATGAAGACCAAGGAGATCTTCAAACAACACCATAAACACCAAGGAGATCTCCAATCAACACCATGTCAGGGTTGGGTTACAAAAAAAAAAAATCCAACCTGATGATTCCCCGGAGCACCATCAAATCCATTATCATCAAATGGAAAGGACATGGTACCACAACAAACCTGCCAAGAAAGAACACCCACCAAAACTCTCCGCCCGGGCAAGCAGGGCATTAATCAGAAAGGCAGCAGAGTGACCAAAGGTCACCCTGAAGGAGCTGCAGAGTTCCCAAGGAGAGACTGGAGTATCTGTCCATACAACCACAATAAGCCGTACACTCCATAGAGGTGGTTTTTATGGAAGAGTGGGCAGAGGAAAGCCTTTACTTACACACAAAAATTTTAAGGCAGTCATGGGGTAACAGCCTCCTGTCATTCACCAAACTCAGACTCCTCCATCAAACGCAGATAGAGAAGTGTGATCCATCACTGCACAGAACTTGTCTCCTCCAGAGTACAGTGAGGGCGGCTTTACACCACTCCATCCGATGCTCCATCCGATGCTCCATCCGATGCTCCATCCAATGCTCCATCCGATGCTCCATCCGATGCTCTACCTGATGCTCCATCCGATGCTCCATCCAATGCTCCATCCAATGCTCCATCCGATGCTCCATCCAACGCTCTACCTGATGCTCCATCCGATGCTCCATCCAATGCTCCATCCGATGCTCCATCCGATGCTCTACCTGATGCTCCATCCGATGCTCCATCCAATGCTCCATCCAATGCTCCATCCGATGCTCCATCCGATGCTCTACCTGATGCTCCATCCGATGCTCCATCCAATGCTCCATCCGATGCTCCATCCGATGCTCTACCTGATGCTCCATCCGATGCTCCATCCAATGCTCCATCCAATGCTCCATCCGATGCTCCATCCGATGCTCTACCTGATGCTCCATCCGATGCTCCATCCAATGCTCCATCCGATGCTCCATCCGATGCTCTACCTGATGCTCCATCCGATGCTCCATCCAATGCTCCATCCAATGCTCCATCCGATGCTCCATCCGACGCTCCATCCGACGCTCCATCCAATGCTCCATCCAATGCTCCATCCGATGCTCCATCAGATGCTCCATCCGACGCTCCATCCAATGCTCCATCCAATGCTCCATCCGACGCTCCATCCGACGCTCCATCCGATGCTCCATCCGATGCTCCATCTGATGCTCCATCCGATGCTCCATCCGATGCTCCATCCGATGCTCTATCTGATGCTCCATCCGATGCTCCATCCGATGCTCCATCCAATGCTCCATCCGATGCTCCATCCGATGCTCCATCCGATGCTCTATCCGATGCTCCATCCAATGCTCCATCCAATGCTCCATCCGATGCTCCATCCGATGCTCCATCCGATGCTCTACCTGATGCTCCATCCGATGCTCCATCCAATGCTCCATCCGATGCTCCATCCGATGCTCCATCCGATGCTCTACCTGATGCTCCATCCGATGCTCCATCCAATGCTCCATCCAATGCTCCATCCGATGCTCCATCCGACGCTCCATCCGACGCTCCATCCAATGCTCCATCCAATGCTCCATCCGATACTCCATCCGACGCTCCATCCGATGCTCCATCCGATGCTCCATCCGATGCTCTACCTGATGCTCCATCCGATGCTCCATCCAATGCTCCATCCGATGCTCCATCCGATGCTCCATCCGACGCTCCATCCGACGCTCCATCCGATGCTCCATCTGATGCTCCATCCGATGCTCCATCCGATGCTCCATCCAATGCTCGGCATTGTGCTCCGTGTTTGTACTGATACCAGAAGAGGTCTGGTGGCTTTTCTGCCCTCTGCCTCTTAGCAATTGCCCCCCTGCTCTGTAACATTACGGGTCTCCACCTTGTGGCTGAGTTGCTGCTATTCCTTTGTGTCATCTGAGGCTCTTCTCGATTCTTATCTATCTATCTATTATCTGTCTATTATCTATCTATTATCTATCTATCATCTATCTATATATCTATCTATTATCTATTATCTATCTATTATCTACTATCTATCTATAATCTATCTATTATCTATCTATTATCTATCATCTGTCTATCTATCTATCTATCTATCTATCTATCTATCTATCATCTATCTATTATCTATCTATCTATTATCTATCTATTATCTATCATCTGTCTATCTATCTATCTATCTATCATCTATCTATTATCTATCTATCCATTATCTATCTATTATTTATCTATTATCTATAATCTATCTATAATCTATCAAATATCGATTATCTATTGATCTATTATCTATTATTATCTATTATCTATTATCTATCTATTTATTGTCTATATATTACCCATCTATTATCTTTCATCTATCTATTATCTATCATCTATGTATTATCTATTATCTATCTATTATCTATCTATCTATCAATTATTTATCTATTATCTATCTATTATCTGTTTTCTATCTATATATTATCTATCTATTATCTATCTATTATCTATCTATTATCTATCTATTATCTATTATCTATCTATATATTATCTATCTATTATCTATCTATTATCTATCATCTATCTATTATCTGTTATCTATCTCTTATCTGTTATCTATCTATTATCCATCTATTATCTATCTATCTATTATCTATCTATTATTTATCTATATATTATCTATTATCTATTATCTTTCTATCTATCTATTATCTACCTATTATCTATCTATTATCTATCATCTATCTATTATCTGTTATCTATCTATTATCTATTATCTATATATTATCTATTATCTATTATCTTTCTATCTATTATCTATTATCTATTATCTATCATCTATCTATTATCTGTTATCTATCATTACATTCTAGCAGCGCTCAGTTCTTATAAAATTTAACGAAAACATATTTCTGCTATTAAACGTTTTACAATAAGTTGAGAACCTTTCACATTGATATTTTTACATTTTATTTCCAGAACGTTCTTGCCTGGTCTATAAAGCGTATGATCTCACACAATGGAGCGTACGTGTAATAAGTGCAGGTTTAATGGGGATTTCATATAGAGTGTGTGGCTATGAGGAAATATTGGGCAGGCGGAGGGGGCTGGATATTTTTAGGGATCACATCACTAATTTATTACAGATCAAGCTACAGACTTCTGAGAAATTGGGAAAGTGTTTAATTACTATGATGGATGATTTGGGGATTTCACACTCATTTTCTAGTTATATTGCAGCAAGTTTCTTCAAAACTGTTTTCTTTTAATTCCATAGCTTCAAAATATTTACCAAAAAGGAAAAGGAAAATGACTTTGTTTTGCAAAGTTAATCCTGGAGATTCTATTTGATAGAGATTACAAGGTTCTTGAGATAAGGACCACCAAAGGCAGAATATGAGCGGGGGGCACTGGACCAGTGTGGTGGAAAGGAAGGGAACCTTGCTCCAGGCAGGCATAATCCACATTAGTACTTGTTACCCAGCGGATGGAGCCGTGACAAAGCCTGAGATGGCCAGGCACAATCAGTGGCAGCATTTACGTATTATTTCTAGTGGTTCTAGAGTAGTTTAGTAGTTAATATCTAGTATCCCTGATGGTCTAGAGTGAAGTAATGGTTAATATCTAGTATCCCTGATGGTCTGGAGTGAATTAATGGTTAATATCTAGTTTCCCTGATGGTCTAGAGTGAAGTAATGGTTAATATCCAGTATTCCTGATGGTCTAGAGTGAATTAATGGTTAATATCTAGTATTCCTGATGGTCTAGAGTGAAGTAATGGTTAATATCTAGTATCCCTGATGGTCTAGAGTGAAGTAATGGTTAATATCTAGTATTCCTGATGGTCTAGAGTGAAGTAATGGTTAATATCTAGTATCCCTGATGGTCTAGAGTGAAGTAATGGTTAATATCTAGTATCCCTGATGGTCTAGAGTGAATTAATGGTTAATATCTAGTATCCCTGATGGTCTGGAGTGAATTAATGGTTAATATCTAGTATCCCTGATGGTCTAGAGTGAAGTAATGGTTAATATCTAGTATCCCTGATGGTCTAGAGTGAAGTAATGGTTAATATCTAGTATCCCTGATGGTCTAGAGTGAAGTAATGGTTAATATCTAGTATTCCTGATGGCCTAGAGTGAATTAATGGTTAATATCTAGTATTCCTGATGGTCTAGAGTGAATTAATGGTTAATATCTAGTATCCCTGATGGTCTAGAGTGAATTAATGGTTAATATCTAGTATCCCTGATGGTCTAGAGTGAAGTAATGGTTAATATCTAGTATCCCTGATGGTCTAGAGTGAAGTAATGGTTAATATCTAGTATCCCTGATGGTCTGGAGTGAAGTAATGGTTAATATCTAGTATCCCTGATGGTCTAGAGTGAAGTAATGGTTAATATCTAGTATCCCTGATGGTCTAGAGTGAAGTAATGGTTAATATCTAGTATCCCTGATGGTCTAGAGTGAATTAATGGTTAATATCTAGTATCCCTGATGGTCTGGAGTGAATTAATGGTTAATATCTAGTATCCCTGATGGTCTAGAGTGAAGTAATGGTTAATATCTAGTATCCCTGATGGTCTAGAGTGAAGTAATGGTTAATATCTAGTATCCCTGATGGTCTAGAGTGAAGTAATGGTTAATATCTAGTATTCCTGATGGCCTAGAGTGAATTAATGGTTAATATCTAGTATTCCTGATGGTCTAGAGTGAATTAATGGTTAATATCTAGTATCCCTGATGGTCTAGAGTGAAGTAATGGTTAATATCTAGTATCCCTGATGGTCTAGAGTGAAGTAATGGTTAATATCTAGTATCCCTGATGGCCTAGAGTGAAGTAATGGTTAATATCTAGTATTCCTGATGGCCTAGAGTGAAGTAATGGTTAATATCTAGTATCCCTGATGGTCTAGAGTGAAGTAATGGTTAATATCTAGTATCCCTGATGGTCTAGAGTGAATTAATGGTTAATATCTAGTATCCCTGATGGCCTAGAGTGAAGTAATGGTTAATATCTAGTATCCCTGATGGTCTAGAGTGAATTAATGGTTAATATCTAGTATCCCTGATGGTCTAGAGTGAATTAATGGTTAATATCCAGTATTCCTGATGGCCTAGAGTGAATTAATGGTTAATATCCAGTATTCCTGATGGCCTAGAGTGAAGTAATGGTTAATATCTAGTATTCCTGATGGTCTAGAGTGAATTAATGGTTAATATCTAGTATCTCTGATGGTCTAGAGTGAATTAATGGTTAATATCTAGTATCCCTGATGGTCTAGAGTGAATTAATGGTTAATATCTAGTATTCCTGATGGTCTAGAATGAATTAATGGTTAATATCTAGTATCCCTGATGGTCTAGAGTGAATTAATGGTTAATATCTAGTATCCCTGATGGTCTAGAGTGAATTAATGGTTAATATCTAGTATCCCTGATGGTCTAGAGTGAAGTAATGGTTAATATCTAGTATCCCTGATGGTCTAGAGTGAATTAATGGTTAATATCTAGTATCCCTGATGGCCTAGAGTGAAGTAATGGTTAATATCTAGTATCCCTGATGGTCTAGAGTGGATTAATGGTTAATATCTAGTATCCCTGATGGTCTAGAGTGAATTAATGGTTGATATCTAGTATCCCTGATGGTCTGGAGTGAAGTAATGGTTAATATCTAGTATCCCTGATGGTCTGGAGTGAATTAATGGTTAATATCTAGTATCCCTGATGGCCTAGAGTGAATTAATGGTTAATAACTAGTATCCCTGATGGTCTAGAGTGAAGTAATGGTTAATATCTAGTATCCCTGATGGTCTAGAGTGAATTAATGGTTAATATCTAGTATCCCTGATGGTCTAGAGTGAATTAATGGTTAATATCTAGTATCCCTGATGGTCTAGAGTGAATTAATGGTTAATAACTAGTATCCCTGATGGTCTAGAGTGAAGTAATGGTTAATATCTAGTATCCCTGATGGTCTAGAGTGAATTAATGGTTAATATCTAGTATCCCTGATGGTCTAGAGTGAAGTAATGGTTAATATCTAGTATCCCTGATCGTCTGGAGTGAAGTAATGGTTAATATCTAGTATCCCTGATGGTCTAGAGTGAAGTAATGGTTAATATCTAGTATCCCTGATGGTCTAGAGTGAATTAATGGTTAATAACTAGTATCCCTGATGGTCTAGAGTGAAGTAATGGTTAATATCTAGTATCCCTGATGGTCTAGAGTGAAGTAATGGTTAATATCTAGTATCCCTGATGGTCTGGAGTGAATTAATGGTTAATATCCAGTATCCCTGATGGTCTAGAGTGAAGTAATGGTTAATATCTAGTATCCCTGATGGTCTAGAGTGAAGTAATGGTTAATATCTAGTATCCCTGATGGTCTGGAGTGAAGTAATGGTTAATATCTAGTATCCCTGATGGTCTGGAGTGAATTAATGGTTAATATCCAGTATCCCTGATGGTCTAGAGTGAATTAATGGTTAATATCTAGTATCTCTGATGGTCTAGAGTGAATGAATGGTTAATATCTAGTATCCCTGATGGTCTAGAGTGAATTAATGGTTAATATCTAGTATCCCTGATGGTCTAGAGTGGATTAATGGTTAATATCTAGTATTCCTGATGGTCTAGAGTGAAGTAATGGTTAATATCTAGTATCCCTGATGGTCTAGAGTGAAGTAATGGTTAATATCTAGTATCCCTGATGGTCTAGAGTGAATTAATGGTTAATATCCAGTATCTCTGATGGTCTAGAGTGAATTAATGGTTAATATCTAGTATCCCTGATGGTCTAGAGTGTTGTGATTTTGCTTTTTGCTCCCTCTAGTGGTCATTAGTGATTTGACTCTGGAGCTTCTGTCTTTTCCTATATCCTCACCTGGGCCGTTAGTTCAGGGGCGTTGCTATATAAGCTCCCTGGACCTTCAGTTCAATGCCTGGCATCGTTGAAATCAGAGCTAATCTGTTGTGCTCTTGTCCTATGATCCTGGTTCCTGTATTTCAAGCTAAGTCTGCTTCCTTGCTTTTTGCTTTTGTTTTGTTTGGTATTTTTGTCCAGCTTGTTCCAATCTGTATCCTGACCTTTGCTGGAAGCTCTAGGGGGCTGGTGTTCTCCCCCCGGACCGTTAGACGGTTCGGGGGTTCTTGAATCTCCAGCGTGGATTTTTATAGGGTTTTTGTTGACCAGATAAGTTATCTTACTATATTCTGCTATTAGTAAGCGGGCCTCTCTTTGCTGAACCTGGTTCATTTCTGTGTTTGTCATTTCCTCTTACCTCACCGTTATTATTTGTGGGGGGCTTGTATCTTGCTTTGGGGTCCCTTTCTCTGGAGGCAAGAGAGGTCTTTGTTTTCTTCTCCTAGGGGTAGTTAAATTCTCCGGCTGGCGCGAGTCATCTAGCGATCACCGTAGGCATGATCCCCGGCTACTTCTAGTGTTGGCGTTAGGAGTAGCTATTTGGTCAACCCAGTTACCACAGCCCTATGAGCTGGATTTTTGAATCTCGCAGACTTACACGTTCCTCTGAGACCCTGTCCACTGGGGTCATAACAGTTTGCCAGGCCAGTATTAAATGTTTAATGCATTGCAGAAGTGGGATTATAAGAAAGAAAATTTTGAGTTTTTTTTTTCCCTCTCTCATTTTTTTTTTTTTTCTTTTCCCCTTTACCTCAGAGTGGCTTAAGCTTGCTGCAGACATGAATGTCCAGACCTTGATTACAAGTGTGGACCAGCTTGCCGCTCGTGTGCAGGGTATACAAGATTATGTTATCAGAAATCCTAGGTCTGAACCCAAGATTCCGATTCCTGAACTGTTTTCAGGAGACCGATTTAAGTTTAGGAATTTCAGGAATAATTGTAAATTGTTTTTGTCCCTGAAACCTTGTTCGTCTGGAGACTCTGCTCAACAAGTAAAAATTGTTATTTCATTCTTACGGGGTGACCCTCAAGATTGGGCTTTTTCGTTGGCGCCAGGAGATCCGGCATTGGCTGATATTGATGCGTTTTTTCTGGCGCTCGGTTTACTTTATGAGGAACCCAATCTTGAGATTCAGGCAGAGAAAGCCTTGCTGGCTATGTCTCAGGGCCAGGACGAGGCTGAGGTGTATTGCCAAAAATTTCGGAAATGGTCCGTGCTGACACATTGGAACGAGTGTGCACTGGCCGCTAATTTTAGAAATGGCCTTTCTGAAGCCATTAAGAATGTTATGGTGGGTTTTCCCATTCCCACAGGTCTGAATGATACTATGGCACTGGCTATTCAAATTGACCGGCGGTTGCGGGAGCGCAAAACCGCAAATTCCCTCATGTTGTTGTCTGAACAGACACCTGATGTGATGCAATGTGATAGAAAAACCGCAAATTCCCTCATGGTGTTGTCTGAACGGACACCTGATTTGATGCAATGTGATAGAATCTTGACTAGAAATGAGAGGAAAATTCATAGACGCCGGAATGGCTTGTGCTACTACTGTGGTGATTCTACACATGTTATCTCAGCATGCTCTAAACGTATAGCTAAGGTTGTTAGTCCTGTCACCGTTGGTAATTTGCATCCTAAGTTTATTCTGTCTGTAACTTTGATTTGCTCACTGTCATCTTATCCTGTCATGGCGTTTGTAGATTCAGGTGCTGCCCTGAGTCTTATGGATCTCTCATTTGCTAAGCGCTGTGGTTTTATTCTTGAACCATTAGAAAATCCTATTCCTCTTAGGGGTATTGATGCTACGCCATTGGCAGAAAATAAACCGCAGTATTGGACACAGGTTACCATGTGCATGACTCCTGAACACCGCGAGGTGATACGTTTTCTCGTTCTACATAAAATGCATGATTTGGTTGTTTTGGGGCTGCCATGGTTACAGACCCATAATCCAGTCCTTGACTGGAAGGCTATGTCAGTGTCTAGTTGGGGCTGTCGTGGTATTCATGAGGATTCCCTGCCTGTGTCTATTGCTTCTTCTACGCCTTCGGAAGTTCCGGAGTACTTGTCTGATTATCAGGATGTCTTTAGCGAGTCCAGGTCCAGTGCATTGCCTCCTCATAGGGAATGTGACTGTGCAATAGATTTGATTCCAGGCAGTAAATTTCCTAAGGGAAGACTTTTTAATCTGTCGATACCTGAACATACCGCTATGCGTTCATATATCAAGGAGTCTCTGGAGAAAGGACACATCCGTCCGTCTTCTTCCCCTCTTGGTGCGGGATTCTTTTTTGTGGCTAAAAAGGACGGATCTTTGAGGCCTTGTATTGACTATCGGCTTTTAAATAAGATCACTGTCAAATTTCAGTATCCTTTGCCGCTGTTGTCTGACTTGTTTGCCCGGATTAAAGGTGCCAAGTGGTTTACCAAGATAGACCTTCGTGGTGCGTACAACCTTGTGCGCATTAAGCAAGGAGATGAATGGAAAACCGCATTCAATACGCCCGAAGGTCATTTTGAGTACTTGGTGATGCCTTTTGGGCTCTCTAATGCCCCTTCAGTTTTTCAGTCCTTTATGCATGACATTTTCCGGAACTATCTGGATAAATTTTTGATCGTTTATCTGGATGATATTCTGTTTTTTTCTGATAATTGGGACTCGCATGTGGAGCAGGTCAGGATGGTCTTTAAAATTTTGCGTGAAAATTCTTTGTTTGTCAAGGGCTCAAAGTGTCTCTTTGGTGTACAGAAGGTTCCCTTTTTGGGGTTCATTTTTTCCCCTTCTGCTGTGGAGATGGACCCAGTCAAGGTCCGAGCTATTCTTGATTGGACTCAGCCCTCGTCAGTTAAGAGTCTTCAGAAGTTCTTGGGTTTCGCTAACTTCTACCGTCGTTTTATCGCTAACTTTTCTAGCATTGTGAAACCTTTGACGGATATGACCAAGAAGGGCTCCGATGTGGTTAATTGGGCTCCTGCTGCCGTGGAGGCTTTCCAGGAGTTGAAACGTCGGTTTACTTCGGCGCCTGTTTTGTGCCAGCCTGATGTCTCGCTTCCCTTTCAGGTTGAGGTGGATGCTTCAGAGATTGGAGCAGGGGCCGTTTTGTCGCAGAGAGGCCCTGGTTGCTCTGTTATGAGACCTTGCGCCTTTTTCTCTAGGAAGTTTTCGCCTGCGGAGCGAAATTATGATGTGGGCAATCGGGAGTTGTTGGCCATGAAATGGGCATTTGAGGAGTGGCGTCATTGGCTCGAGGGTGCTAAGCATCGTGTGGTGGTCTTGACTGATCACAAAAATCTGATGTATCTCGAGTCTGCTAAACGCCTGAATCCTAGACAGGCCCGCTGGTCATTGTTTTTCTCCCGTTTTGACTTTGTTGTCTCGTATTTACCAGGTTCAAAAAATGTGAAGGCCGATGCTCTTTCCAGGAGCTTTGTGCCTGATGCTCCTGGAGTCGCTGAACCTGTTGGTATTCTTAAGGATGGTATTATCTTGTCAGCTATTTCTCCTGATCTGCGACGTGTGTTGCAGAGATTTCAGGCTGATAGGCCTGATTCTTGTCCACCTGACAGACTGTTTGTGCCTGATAAGTGGACCAGCAGAGTCATTTCCGAGGTTCATTCCTCGGTGTTGGCAGGTCACCCAGGAATTTTTGGCACCAGAGATCTGGTGGCCAGATCCTTTTGGTGGCCTTCCTTGTCTAGGGATGTGCGGTCATTTGTACAGTCCTGTGGGACTTGTGCTCGAGCTAAGCCTTGCTGCTCTCGTGCCAGCGGGTTGCTCTTGCCCTTGCCTGTCCCTAAGAGACCTTGGACACATATCTCCATGGATTTCATTTCTGATCTTCCGGTGTCTCAAGGCATGTCTGTTATCTGGGTGATATGTGATCGCTTCTCCAAGATGGTCCATTTGGTTCCTTTGCCTAAGCTGCCTTCCTCTTCCGATCTGGTTCCTGTGTTTTTCCAGAACGTGGTTCGTTTGCACGGCATCCCTGAGAATATTGTGTCAGACAGAGGATCCCAGTTCGTTTCCAGATTCTGGCGATCCTTTTGTAGTAGGATGGGCATTGACTTGTCGTTTTCGTCTGCTTTCCATCCTCAGACTAATGGACAGACGGAGCGAACTAATCAGACTTTGGAGGCTTATTTGAGGTGTTTTGTCTCTGCTGATCAGGACGATTGGGTGACCTTCTTGCCGTTGGCTGAGTTTGCCCTTAATAATCGGGCTAGTTCCGCCACCTTGGTTTCGCCGTTTTTCTGCAACTCTGGTTTCCACCCTCGTTTTTCTTCGGGTCATGTGGAACCTTCTGACTGCCCTGGGGTGGATTCTGTGGTGGATAGGTTGCAGCGGATCTGGAATCTTGTGGTGGACAACTTGAAGTTGTCACAGGAGAGGGCTCAGCGCTTTGCCAACCGCCGCCGCGGTGTGGGTCCCCGACTACGTGTTGGGGATTTGGTGTGGCTTTCTTCCCGCTTTGTTCCTATGAAGGTTTCCTCTCCCAAATTTAAACCTCGTTTTATTGGTCCTTACAAGATATTGGAAATCCTTAATCCTGTATCTTTTCGTCTGGATCTTCCTGTGTCGTTTGCTATCCACAACGTATTTCATAGGTCCTTGTTGCGGCGGTACGTTGTGCCTGTGGTTCCTTCTGCTGAGCCTCCTGCTCCGGTGTTGGTTGAGGGCGAGTTGGAGTACGTGGTGGAGAAGATCTTGGATTCTCGTCTCTCCAGGCGGAGGCTTCAGTACCTGGTCAAGTGGAAGGGCTATGGTCAGGAAGATAATTCCTGGGTGGTCGCCTCTGATGTTCATGCGGCCGATTTAGTTCGTGCCTTTCACGCCGCTCGTCCTGATCGCCCTGGTGGTCGTGGTGAGGGTTCGGTGACCCCTCACTAAGGGGGGGTACTGTTGTGATTTTGCTTTTTGCTCCCTCTAGTGGTCATTAGTGATTTGACTCTGGAGCTTCTGTCTTTTCCTATATCCTCACCTGGGCCGTTAGTTCAGGGGCGTTGCTATATAAGCTCCCTGGACCTTCAGTTCAATGCCTGGCATCGTTGAAATCAGAGCTAATCTGTTGTGCTCTTGTCCTATGATCCTGGTTCCTGTATTTCAAGCTAAGTCTGCTTCCTTGCTTTTTGCTTTTGTTTTGTTTGGTATTTTTGTCCAGCTTGTTCCAATCTGTATCCTGACCTTTGCTGGAAGCTCTAGGGGGCTGGTGTTCTCCCCCCGGACCGTTAGACGGTTCGGGGGTTCTTGAATCTCCAGCGTGGATTTTTATAGGGTTTTTGTTGACCAGATAAGTTATCTTGCTATATTCTGCTATTAGTAAGCTGGCCTCTCTTTGCTGAACCTGGTTCATTTCTGTGTTTGTCATTTCCTCTTACCTCACCGTTATTATTTGTGGGGGGCTTGTATCTTGCTTTGGGGTCCCTTTCTCTGGAGGCAAGAGAGGTCTTTGTTTTCTTCTCCTAGGGGTAGTTAGATTCTCCGGCTGGCGCGAGTCATCTAGCGATCACCGTAGGCATGATCCCCGGCTACTTCTACTGTTGGCGTTAGGAGTAGCTATTTGGTCAACCCAGTTACCACAGCCCTATGAGCTGGATTTTTGTATCTCGCAGACTTACACGTTCCTCTGAGACCCTGTCCACTGGGGTCATAACACTAGAGTGAATTAATGGTTAATATCTAGTATCCCTGATGGTTTAGAGTGAAGTAATGGTTAATATCTAGTATCCCTGATGGTCTAGAGTGAATTAATGGTTAATATCTAGTATCTCTGATGATCTAGAGTGAATTTATGGTTAATATCTAGTATCTCTGATGGTCTAGAGTGAAGTAATGGTTGATATCTAGTATCCCTGATGGTCTAGAGTGAATTAATGGTTAATATCCAGTATCCCTGATGGTCTACAGTGAATTAATGGTTAATATCTAGTATTCCTGATGGTCTAGAGTGAATTAATGGTTAATATCTAGTATCCCTGATGGTCTAGAGTGAATTAATGGTTAATATCTAGTATCCCTGATGGTCTAGAGTGAAGTAATGGTTAATATCTAGTATTCCTGATGGTCTAGAGAGAAGTAATGGTTAATATCTAGTATCCCTGATGGTCTAGAGTGAATTAATGGTTAATATCTAGTATCCCTGATGGTCTAGAGAGAAGTAATGGTTAATATCTAGTATCCCTGATGGTCTAGAGTGAAGTAATGGTTAATATCTAGTATCCCTGATGGTCTAGAGTGAATTAATGGTTAATATCTAGTATCCCTGATGGTCTAGAGTGAAGTAATGGTTAATATCTAGTATCCCTGATGGTCTAGAGTGAAGTAATGGTTAATATCTAGTATCCCTGATGGTCTAGAGTGAAGTAATGGTTAATAACTAGTATCCCTGATGGTCTAGAGTGAAGTAATGGTTAATATCTAGTTTCCCTGATGGTCTAGAGTGAATTAATGGTTAATATCTAGTATCCCTGATGGTCTAGAGTGAAGTAATGGTTAATATCTAGTATCCCTGATGGTCTAGAGTGAAGTAATGGTTAATATCTAGTATCCCTGATGGTCTACAGTGAATTAGTGGTTAATATCCAGTATCCCTGATGGTCTAGAGTGAAGTAATGGTTAATATCTAGTATCCCTGATGGTCTAGAGTGAAGTAATGGTTAATATCTAGTATCCCTGATGGTCTAGAGTGAATTAATGGTTAATATCTAGTATCCCTGATGGTCTAGAGTGAAGTAATGGTTAATATCTAGTATCCCTGATGGTCTAGAGTGAAGTAATGGTTAATATCTAGTATCCCTGATGGTCTAGAGTGAAGTAATGGTTAATATCTAGTATCCCTGATGGTCTAGAGTGAAGTAATGGTTGATATCTAGTATTCCTGATGGTCTAGAGTGAATTAATGGTTAATATCTAGTATCCCTGATGGCCTAGAGTGAAGTAATGGTTAATATCTAGTATCCCTGATGGTCTAGAGTGAATTAATGGTTAATATCTAGTATCCCTGATGGTCTAGAGTGAATTAATAGTTAATATCTAGTATCCCTGATGGTCTAGAGTGAAGTAATGGTTAATATCTAGTATCCCTGATGGTCTAGAGTGAAGTAATGGTTAATATCTAGTATCCCTGATGGTCTAGAGTGAAGTAATGGTTAATATCTAGTATCCCTGATGGTCTAGAGTGAAGTAATGGTTAATATCTAGTATCCCTGATGGTCTAGAGTGAAGTAATGGTTAATATCTAGTATTCCTGATGGTCTAGAGTGAATTAATGGTTAATATCTAGTATCCCTGATGGTCTAGAGTGAAGTAATGGTTAATATCTAGTATCCCTGATGGTCTAGAGTGAAGTAATGGTTAATATCTAGTATTCCTGATGGTCTAGAGTGAATTAATGGTTAATATCCAGTATCCCTGATGGTCTAGAGTGAATTAATGGTTAATATCTAGTATCCCTGATGGTCTAGAGTGAATTAATGGTTAATATCTAGTATCCCTGATGGTCTAGAGTGAAGTAATGGTTAATATCTAGTATCCCTGATGGTCTAGAGTGAATTAATGGTTAATATCCAGTATCCCTGATGGTCTAGAGTGAAGTAATGGTTAATATCTAGTATCCCTGATGGTCTACAGTGAATTAATGGTTAATATCTAGTATTCCTGATGGTCTAGAGTGAAGTAATGGTTAATATCTAGTATCCCTGATGGTCTAGAGTGAATTAATGGTTAATATCTAGTATCCCTGATGGTCTAGAGTGAATTAATGGTTAATATCTAGTATCCCTGATGGTCTAGAGTGAAGTAATGGTTAATATCTAGTATCCCTGATGGTCTAGAGTGAAGTAATGGTTAATATCTAGTATTCCTGATGGTCTAGAGTGAAGTAATGGTTAATATCTAGTATCCCTGATGGTCTGGAGTGAAGTAATGGTTAATATCTAGTATCCCTGATGGTCTAGAGTGAAGTAATGGTTAATATCTAGTATCCCTGATGGTCTAGAGTGAAGTAATGGTTAATATCTAGTATCCCTGATGGTCTAGAGTGAAGTAATGGTTAATATCTAGTATCCCTGATGGTCTAGAGTGAATTAATGGTTAATATCTAGTATCCCTGATGGTCTAGAGTGAAGTAATGGTTAATATATAGTATCCCTGATGGTCTAGAGAGAAGTAATGGTTAATATCTAGTATCCCTGATGGTCTGGAGTGAAGTAATGGTTAATATCTAGTATCCCTGATGGTCTAGAGTGAAGTAATGGTTAATATCTAGTATCCCTGATGGTCTAGAGTGAATTAATGGTTAATAACTAGTATCCCTGATGGTCTAGAGTGAAGTAATGGTTAATATCTAGTATTCCTGATGGTCTAGAGTGAAGTAATGGTTAATATCTAGTATCCCTGATGGTCTGGAGTGAAGTAATGGTTAATATCTAGTATCCCTGATGGTCTAGAGTGAATTAATGGTTAATATCTAGTATCCCTGATGGTCTAGAGTGAAGTAATGGTTAATATCTAGTATCCCTGATGGTCTAGAGTGAATTAATGGTTAATAACTAGTATCCCTGATGGTCTAGAGTGAATTAATGGTTAATATCTAGTATCCCTGATGGTCTAGAGTGAAGTAATGGTTAATATCTAGTATCTCTGATGGTCTAGAGTGAAGTAATGGTTAATATCTAGTATCCCTGATGGTCTAGAGTGAATTAATGGTTAATATCTAGTATCCCTGATGGCCTAGAGTGAAGTAATGGTTAATATCTAGTATCCCTGATGGTCTAGAGTGAAGTAATGGTTAATATCCAGTATCCCTGATGGTCTAGAGTGAAGTAATGGTTAATATCTAGTATCCCTGATGGTCTAGAGTGAATTAATGGTTAATATCTAGTATCCCTGATGGTCTATAGTGAATTAGTGGTTAATATCTACTATCCCTGATGGTCTAGAGAGAAGTAATGGTTAATATCTAGTATTCCTGATGGTCTAGAGAGAAGTAATGGTTAATATCTAGTATCCCTGATGGTCTAGAGTGAAGTAATGGTTAATATCTACTATCCCTGATGGTCTAGAGAGAAGTAATGGTTAATATCTAGTATTCCTGATGGTCTAGAGTGAATTAATGGTTAATATCTAGTATCCCTGATGGTCTGGAGTGAAGTAATGGTTAATATCTAGTATCCCTGATGGCCTAGAGTGAAGTAATGGTTAATATCTAGTATCCCTGATGGTCTAGAGTGAAGTAATGGTTAATATCTAGTATCCCTGATGGTCTAGAGTGAAGTAATGGTTAATATCTAGTATCCCTGATGGTCTAGAGTGAAGTAATGGTTAATATCTAGTATCCCTGATGGTCTAGAGTGAAGTAATGGTTAATATCTAGTATCCCTGATGGTCTAGAGTGAAGTAATGGTTAATATCTAGTATCCCTGATGGTCTAGAGTGAAGTAATGGTTAATATCTAGTATCCCTGATGGTCTAGAGAGAAGTAATGGTTAATATCTAGTATCCCTGATGGTCTAGAGTGAAGTAATGGTTAATATCTAGTATCCCTGATGGCCTAGAGTGAAGTAATGGTTAATATCTAGTATCCCTGATGGTCTAGAGTGGAGTAATGGTTAATATCTAGTATCCCTGATGGTCTAGAGTGAATTAATGGTTAATATCTAGTATTCCTGATGGTCTAGAGTGAAGTAATGGTTAATATATAGTATCCCTGATGGTCTGAAGTGAAGTAATGGTTAATATCCAGTATCCCTGATGGTCTAGAGTGAAGTAATGGTTAATATCTAGTATCCCTGATGGTCTAGAGTGAATTAATGGTTAATATCTAGTATTCCTGATGGTCTAGAGTGAATTAGTGGTTAATATCTAGTATCCCTGATGGCCTAGAGTGAAGTAATGGTTAACATCCAGTATTCCTGATGGCCTAGAGTGAATTAATGGTTAATATCTAGTATCCCTGATGGTCTAGAGTGAATTAATGGTTAATATCTAGTATCCCTGATGGTCTGGAGTGAAGTAATGGTTAATATATAGTATCCCTGATGGTCTGGAGTGAAGTAATGGTTAATATCCAGTATCCCTGATGGTCTAGAGTGAAGTAATGGTTAATATCTAGTATCCCTGATGGTCTAGAGTGAAGTAGTGGTTAATATCTAGTATCCCTGATGGTCTAGAGTGAATTAATGGTTAATATCTAGTATCCCTGATGGTCTGGAGTGAAGTAATGGTTAATATATAGTATCCCTGATGGTCTGGAGTGAAGTAATGGTTAATATCTAGTATTCCTGATGGTCTAGAGTGAAGTAATGGTTAATATCCAGTATTCCTGATGGTCTAGACTGAATTAGTGGTTAATATCCAGTATCCCTGATGGTCTAGAGAGAAGTAATGGTTAATATCTAGTATCCCTGATGGTCTAGAGTGAATTATTGGTTAATATCTAGTATCCCTGATGGTCTGGAGTGAAGTAATGGTTAATATCTAGTATCCCTGATGGTCTGGAGTGAAGTAATGGTTAATATCTAGTATTCCTGATGGTCTAGAGTGAATTAATGGTTAATATCCAGTATTCCTGATGGTCTAGAGTGAATTAGTGGTTAATATCCAGTATCCCTGATGGTCTAGAGAGAAGTAATGGTTAATATCTAGTATCCCTGATGGTCTGGAGTGAAGTAATGGTTAATATCTAGTATCCCTGATGGTCTATAGTGAATTAGTGGTTAATATCTACTATCCCTGATGGTCTAGAGAGAAGTAATGGTTAATATCTAGTATCCCTGATGGTCTAGAGTGAAGTAATGGTTAATATCTAGTATCCCTGATGGCCTAGAGTGAATTAATGGTTAATATCTAGTATCCCTGATGGCCTAGAGTGAATTAATGGTTAATATCTAGTATCCCTGATGGTCTAGAGAGAAGTAATGGTTAATATCTAGTATCCCTGATGGTCTAGAGTGAAGTAATGGTTAATATCTAGTATCCCTGATGGCCTAGAGTGAAGTAATGGTTAATATCTAGTATCCCTGATGGTCTAGAGTGAATTAATGGTTAATATCTAGTATTCCTGATGGTCTAGAGTGAAGTAATGGTTAATATATAGTATCCCTGATGGTCTGAAGTGAAGTAATGGTTAATATCCAGTATCCCTGATGGTCTAGAGTGAAGTAATGGTTAATATCTAGTATCCCTGATGGTCTAGAGTGAATTAATGGTTAATATCTAGTATTCCTGATGGTCTAGAGTGAATTAGTGGTTAATATCTAGTATCCCTGATGGCCTAGAGTGAAGTAATGGTTAATATCTAGTATTCCTGATGGCCTAGAGTGAATTAATGGTTAATATCTAGTATCCCTGATGGTCTGGAGTGAAGTAATGGTTAATATATAGTATCCCTGATGGTCTAGAGTGAAGTAATGGTTAATATCTAGTATCCCTGATGGTCTAGAGTGAAGTAGTGGTTAATATCTAGTATCCCTGATGGTGTAGAGTGAAGTAGTGGTTAATATCTAGTATCCCTGATGGTCTAGAGTGAATTAATGGTTAATATCTAGTATCCCTGATGGTCTAGAGTGAAGTAATGGTTAATATCTAGTATCCCTGATGGTGTAGAGTGAAGTAGTGGTTAATATCTAGTATCCCTGATGGTCTAGAGTGAATTAATGGTTAATATCTAGTATCCCTGATGGTCTAGAGTGAAGTAGTGGTTAATATCTAGTATCCCTGATGGTCTAGAGTGAATTAATGGTTAATATCTAGTATCCCTGATGGTCTAGAGTGAATTAATGGTTAATATCTAGTATCCCTGATGGTCTAGAGTGAATTAATGGTTAATATCTAGTATCCCTGATGGTCTAGAGTGAAGTAATGGTTAATATCTAGTATTCCTGATGGCCTAGAGTGAAGTAATGGTTAATATCTAGTATCCCTGATGGTCTAGAGTGAAGTAATGGTTAATATCTAGTATCCCTGATGGTCTAGAGTGGATTAAACAGTAATAATTAATAATTAAACATTTAATATCCCCCACGGTCTAGAGTGGGTTAGAGATTAGTGCCTAATATTTAGTGGTGAAGTGTTTAAAATTAATTTCCATCTTCTATTGTAGTTCATGAAACTTATACATTAACATTTATTATCCCTGGTGGTCTAGGGTGGTTTACTGATGAAAACCTAGTTTAATTAAATGCTTTTTAGCTGAGCTGCTCAGAGAGGAGCTATCAGGTGACAGAAAGTGCTGCTAACCCCTCTCTAAGCAAGTTTGGGAAACATAATTTAATTGCAACCATTTTAATCCCTAAACTACCCTAGCCTACCAGGGATAATAATTTTAAATTTATAATAATTAAAAAACCCATAATGAATGATAGACATAAACATTTCTGCCTTCACAACATTGATGAAGACCAGGCCTGTGCTGAAGGGGGTCTACAGATGCCAGCGTCTATTCCATCAGGATGGGCGTCCGAGGATGCACATTCAGTTGAAATGTAATGTGGTGCAGCGACCCTCCGGCTCCCTGCACGGCAATACATGCCACCTGCCAATCAGAGGCCAGCAGCTGACGTAGGCTACTGTGAAGCATCTGTGCCACCTATAGAAGAGGACGGCGTCGTGGGAGCGGAGAAAGGTAAGAAGAATCGTTTTTTTTAGTTTTTTTTTTTTAAGTGTTCGAGAACAGTTGCAGAATAGGGACATTATTACAGGAGAGTCTCAGCAGAGGGGACATTATACAAGGAAGGGTCCCAGAATGGGGAACTTATATTACTGAAAGGGGCCAGGGCCATTTCTGTAAGGGACCTAGGATGGGGACATTATTACTGGAAGTGGCCAGGATGTGGATATTACACCACCATGGGGAACATTATTTCTGTAAGAGACCTAGGATGGGGACATTATTTCTGGAAGAAGTCAGGATGGGGTATTGCACCACCATGGGGGACAGTATTTCTGGAAGGGTCCTAGAATGGGGACATTATTACTGAAAGAGGTCAGGATGGGGATAATACACCACAATGGGAGAGATTATTTCTGGAAGGGGCTGAGTATGGGGGATTTATATTGCTGGAAAGGGTTCAGCAGAGGTGACATTATAGACGGAAAGGTCCCGCAATGGGGGACATATACTACTGGAAGGGGCTAGGACGGAGATATTATACCACCATGGGGTACATTATTTCTGGAAGGGACCTAGGATGGGGATATTACACCATGATGGGGGACATTATTTCTGGAAGGGGTCTAGAATGGGGACCTTATTACTGGAAGGGACCAGGATGGGATATTACATCAGGATGGGGGACATTATATCTGGAAGGGGCCCAGGTTGGAAGACATATATTACTGGAAAGGGTCCAGCAGAGGTGACATTATACAAGAAAGGGTCCCAGAATGGGGGATATTTATTACTGGAAGGGGTCAGGATGGGGATATTACACCGGGATGGGAGACATTATTTCTTGAAGGGGTCAGGATGGGGATATTACACCAGGATGGGGGACCTTGTCCACCGGGGATACAGACATTGCAAAATCATTGCCCTTGACCACCAGGGATACAGACATTATGCTTTCCCTGTCCTCAGACACCAGGGATATGGGCATTATTCCTTCATTACCCTAATCACCAGGGATGCAGACATTACCCTTCACTGCCCTTAACCACCAGGAGTGCTGACAATAACCTCTACTGCAGTTGACCTGTGTGCTATTTAATTCTATAGTCCTAGATGCTACAGGCACTGTATATCAGGATACCGTATATATGGCTGCTTTACACCATGGTCCAAATTATTATGCAAATTGGATTTAACAGAGGCTGGACAGACATCTGTCTGGGATGATTTAGTGAGTCCTGCACTGAGCCGGGGATTGGACCAGATGACCCAGTAGGCCCCATCCGTCTCTGACATTCTATGATTCTAAGTATCATAAAGATTTAATTGTTTTGTTTTTCAAATAAACTCGTGGATGGTGTTGTGTCTCAGGGCTCAATGGATCACTGAAATCAATCTTAAACACATGTGATAATTGGTTTTCCAGGTGATTCTAATTAAAGGAAAACTACTAAAAAATGATGTTCCACATTATTAAGCAGGTCACAGTTTTCAAGTAACATGGGAAATAAAAAGGATCTCTCTGCTGCTGAAAAGCATCAAATAGTGCAATGCCCTGGTCAAGGGATGAAAACATTAGATATCTCACGAAAACTTAAGAGTGATCATCGTACTGTGAAGAGATTTGTGACTGAAACAGAGAACAGACAGAGTTCATGCAGATAAAGGCATAATGAGGAAGGTTTCTGCCAGACAAATTCATTGGATTAAGAGAGCAGCTGCCAAAATACAATTACAAAGCAGCAGATATTTGAAGCCGCTGGTGTCTCTGGACTCCCTCAAAACCTCAAGGTGTAGGCTCTTTCAGAGGCTTGCTGTGGTGCATAAACCTACTATTCGGCCACCCCTAAACAGTGTTCACAAGCAGAAATGGTTGTATTGGGCCCAGACATACATGAAGACTAATTTCCAAACAGTCTTGTTTACTGATGAGTGTCGAGCAACCCTGGATGGTCCAGATGGATGGAGTAGTGGATGGTTGGTGGATGGCCACCATGTCCCAACAAGGCTGGAACGTCAGCGAGGAGGTGGAGGGGTCATGTTTTGGGCCGGAATCATGGAGAAACAGCTGGTAGGGCCCTTTAAGGTTCCTGAAGGTGTGAAAATGACTTCGGCAAAGTATATAGAGTTTCTGACTGACAACTTTCTTCCATGGTATAAAAAGCAGAAACGAGCCTTCAGGAGCAAAATCATCTTCATGCTGACAATGCCCCATCTCATGCTGCAAAGAAAACCTCTGAGTCATTGGCTGCTATGGGCATAAAAGGAGATAAACTCATGGTGCGGCCACCATCTTCCCCTGACCTCAACCCTATAGAGAACCTTTAGAGGATCATCAAAC
Source organism: Ranitomeya variabilis (assembly GCF_051348905.1). Taxonomy (NCBI): domain Eukaryota; kingdom Metazoa; phylum Chordata; class Amphibia; order Anura; family Dendrobatidae; genus Ranitomeya; species Ranitomeya variabilis. The sequence continues at coordinate 1,147,455,425 of NC_135232.1, forward strand.
AAAAGATCTATGAGGGTGGGAGGCCGTTCACATCAAAACAGCAGCTCTGGGAGGGAAGAAGTACAAGCAGAAACTCTCCTAAAACTCACAAGTTCAATGGATGTAAGAATTGTGAAGGTGACATCAAAGAAGGCTCCTCTGTTACATGTAACTTGGCCTGTTAGGAGGTTTTGGAGTTAAATAGCTTTTTTGCTCAGTGAATGTGACCTCCTAATGCTGCAAATTCCACAAATGAGACTTTTCAGTTCTTTATATCAAATGTTTAGAAATTCTACTGTGCCTAATAATTTGGAACAGTGCATTGTGGGGTTTTATTCATTGTGGAGACTATACTGTTATCATTGGAGGTTTCTTCAATAAAATTTGATGTATAATCTTACGGGTGATGACTAGTGTTGAGCGATACCTTCCGATATGCAAAGGTATCGGTATCGGATGGTATCGGCCGATACCGGCAAAATATCGGATCTCGCCGATACCCGATACCAATGCATATCTATGGGACACAAAATATCGGAATGGTTCCCAGGGTCTGAAGGAGAGGAAACTCTCCTTCAGGCCCTGGGATCCATATTCATGTATAAAATAAAGAATAAAAATAAAAAATATTGATATACTCACCCCTCCGGCGGCCCCTGCTCTTAGCGGTGCCTCCGTTCCTAAGAATGCCGAGTTAAGGACCTTCGATGACGTCGCGGCTTGTGATTGGTCGCGTGACCACTCATGTGACCGCTCACGCGACCAATCACAAGCCGCAATGTCATCGCAGGTCCTTCACTCGCTCATTCTTAGGAACGGAGGCTGCCGGTTGCAGCGGTTACAACCAGGGCGCGTCAGAGGGTGAGTATATCCCTATTTTTTATTTTTATTCTTAATTTTACACATGAATATGGATCCCAGGGCCTGAAGGAGAGTTTCCTCTCCTCCAGACCCTGGGAACCATACACTGGGAACTTCCGATTCCGATTTCCGATATCACAAAAATATCGGAACTCGGTATTGGAATTCCGATACCGCAAATATCGGCCGATACCCGATACTTGCGGTATCAAAATGCTCAACACTAGTGATGACTTTTATTAGACTGACTGTCATTTGCACCAACCATTTAGGAAAATCAGAGAAAAATGTCATTTGCACAATAATTTGGAACATGGTGTATAGCCACTTATTAGGATGGCTAATAGCCCAGCTCATTATCTACCAAGGCGTAGAGGAAGCGCTGGTGCCGGGACCTTTCGTAGAGGTGGCAGGGGATGCCCATCCCTCACGTGGGCAATTCTCAAAAGCAGGGCTGGCTCCAGGTTTTCGTGGGCCGCGGGCGAAAGAGTCTCAGTGGGCCCCTTTAACACACACCACGATTCATCGGTATTATACCCCCACCCCCCGACCACATATTACCACCAGATGAAACTGAGTCATAACACCATACTGATCATTAACAAAAACCACTGTTCCAAGACGAATATCACCGCCATACAGTGACCTTATAGTGGTAGATATCAGCTGTACCCAGTTTACTGATAAATCCAGTGACTCACCAACTATATTTTACGGGACTGAAGTTGTTCGTTTCCCCTGTTCTTCCCCAGCCCAGACCACTATGCCCACTTCATACCATTCATGTCTTGTTTCTGCAGAATTTCACACAAAAATTTGGACTCATAATTGTCACGGTTCACGAGGAGGATACCCTTATCATCCCCGCCACTCTCACCAATTTGTCATGAACCGAGCTTGTTTGGTTGCCCAGTTCTTTTCTGAAGGAGATTTATCTATATCCCACTTCCCAGTTCCGCTTTGGAACTTGCAGCTCTCTGGCGCCCCCCTTACTCTCAGGTCAGACAGGATACTGCACCTAGGATAATTAGTCGCCAGAAAGGCTGCCTTACTTTGTACTGGCTTATGGGCATACTGCAATGAGGGCGATATAACTACTCCCACTCAGGCGGGAACAATAATTACACTGGTCAACAGCATTTTTGGTGCCAAAGATATTTCATCGAATTTAGGGTATTTTTGGGGTGCTGATTCTGAATATGTCATCAGTTTTGCCAGATTGGCTCAAGTTTTTGAGATTTTTGGTATCTTATTTATAGCACTTGTTGGTAAATGCGACGCATCATCTCATTAATTTCTTTGGATTAGTACTTGAACTGAGCAGTTCTCAATATAGTTTTGTGTTAATTAGTGTTCTAAAAGTTTGTTCATAGCTTGATTTTTGCACTAACTTTATGTTGTTGTCTGTTTTCCAGTGAAAAGCATGAACTCATCAAGAAGAAGTTGTCTTAACGATCCAGACTCATTCTGTTACATTTGTGGTGAATACACACTGCCAAAACATAGAAGAAACATAACAGACTTCGTAAAAAAAGTGTATTTTGCCTATTTTGGGGTTATGCTTGGGGACCAAGACAAGTTTTGGGCACCACACATAGTGTGCAAAGCATGTATCGAATTATTACGAAAATGGAGCAAAGGACAAAGAAAAAGCTTCAAATTTGGTGTTCCAATGGTGTGGAGAGAGCCAAAAAATCATCCTGATGACTGTTATTTATGGTAAACACAGGTACAGGCACATCTTCACAATGAGGGACAGGCCTTCTTGCAGATTCCATGTTACTCCCATTTTCGTTTCTTATGCTTATTGAATCCTTGCACTTGCACTGCACAGAAATAACAGTCATCATGATGATTTTTTGGCTCTCTCCACACCATTGAAACACCAAATTTGAAGCTTTTTCTTTGTCCTTTGCTCCATTTTCGTAATAATTCGATACATGCTTTGCAAACTATGTGTGGTGCCCAAAACTTGTCTTGGTCCCCAAGCATAACCCCAAAATAGGCAAAATACACTTTTTTTACGAAGTCTGTTATGTTTCTTCTATGTTTTGGCAGTGTGTATTCACCACAAATGTAACAGAATGAGTCTGGATCGTTAAGGCAACTTCTTCTTGATGAGTTCATGCTTTTCACTGGAAAACAGACAACAACATAAAGTTAGTGCAAAAATCAAGCTATGAACAAACTTTTAGAACACTAATTAACACAAAACTATATTGAGAACTGCTCAGTTCAAGTACTAATCCAAAGAAATTAATGAGATGATGCGTCGCATTTACCAACAAGTGCTATAAATAAGATACCAAAAATGTCAAAAACTTGAGCCAATCTGGCAAAACTGATAGCATATTCAGAATCAGCACCCCAAAAATACCCCAAATTCATTAAAATATTTTGGACACCAGAAAAAAAATTTTTTTTTGTTGACCTGTGTTATCAAAGCTGCTGTCGCTACAAAGCCTCAAAAAACGCACAGGACAAATCCGCTGCCACCAGCTCCGATTTCTTAATAATGGGTCCGGAGCCAAC